>NW_020653852.1:15870353-16105390 GCF_003589595.1 Hyposmocoma kahamanoa | reverse complement strand
TAGCCATACTGCCCGATCTCAGATTAAAATTTTTCTTCATTCATTTTCTGACATTTTTCGCCGGAAATCGTCTTTACGGTGGCCATTTTGAAAAACCCCTATCATACTGGTAATATATATAATTGCTGATAATTCATATGTTTCCTATTGATGGTGTCAAGATTGATATTTCTATTTTTCGCGACTTTAACACGACTTTTTGGAGAGAAACTGTCTCTATCATTAATTCCACGTCTGTCAGATTTTACAAAACATTAAGAACAAGGAAAAGTACTAACTAAAATACGAAGAGGCTTTAGAGTAGGAAGGATCTTTGCCGACCCAAATATAAAGAATTCCGCCACGCTAGTAAATGTAAATAGTTTATATGAAAGTAAGTACTTTTAGAATTTAGAACCAGCAACATATAGTATGTATGTATATAAAATATATGTTATGACGCTACCGCTTACATTTTTCTTTTTATATTTCACGTTTTTCAACACGTTAACAACAAATCGGTTGCAACTAAGTAAAAACTCTATGGGTCGCACAGTCTCATTGATATGCAGAAATAAGACACTAATACTAAAAAAAACACTAAAGACACAATACTATAAACCACAATAATAAAGACAATAGACAATCGGGTCACCCTGTAATGTTTTTGAGTTGTATTTAACGTACGCATCTCTGTTTCTGGTTTTCTAGGTACATCGAGTATATAACCAGAAACAGAGACGAAATAAGAGCCATCCATCCTTGACAGGCAAATGGGCCTTATATCACTTTTAAATATCAACTCTCGTTTGCGCTGAAATCACAAATTAGAAAGCTGTACTATACAGCGCCAACGACTACGCTGTGTATACGTCTCCGTATATTCCACAAATATTCTGTATTTATTGTAATATAGATAATATATCTAACAATGGGAGGGCTGTTCCATTCGGTAGTGTGGTAAAAACAGCAAAACATCTAATTACAAAAAAAACGGAATCAACATTTCATCGGTAATTAAATATGTTTTTTTTAACTGGTCCATTTGAAGTGAAACAATTGCTGACACCCGTCAATAGTTTCGAATTCGGGCTGGCCGATCGCAGCGCCGTTGTCACCGTAATGATTTGGCAGAATAGTTTTCAAACGTATTAATGACATTTCTCTTTGTCTTTATTTCTGGTTATATACTCGATGACGTACGCACATTAGACATGTTCCCTAAATAGTAAACTTGGACGTTTTCTTGACGAGAATGAATGGTTAGGTGTACATGCTCCATGGTCGACTTCATCATCACCTTACATCCGCTGAGATGAAAGTCAAAAGCGCACTTATTTTTAAATTAAAAACATTACAAATGACACTGCTCGGCACAGGCCTTCTTGCAGAATGACAAAGCTCGGGCTGTAGTTCCCACGCGGACCCAATGGGGATACGGAAACTTCACACACATCATTAAATTGTTATGCTTTTGATGTGTGTAGAGTCCTCACAATGTTTTTCTCCATCAAAAATCTCATGGTAAATTTCAAATTAAATTTCGCACAAAAATTCTGAAGAATCCTCCTGCTAAAGAGATGGTAAGTCGAACCATTAGGCTAGCACGGCCTTTTACCTTTAACAATGAATATGTAGCTGTAGCAGTAGAGCTCCTTGTGAAAGAATTCATCCAGGGAAGCACTGCCATCTTACCTATTCCTGCCGCCAAGCCGTAATGTGTGCATTACTGTGTTCCAGTTTTGAAGGATAAGGGTAAGGATGAAATTACAGACACATGGGACTTATCAACTTATATCTCAGAGTGACGGGCGCAGTGGCAGTGCCCCTCAGATCTTTGTGATTTAAAGCTCTGAGTGACACTACAAATGTTATTGTCGTGTCTCTTATGAACCAGCCTCACGACTTGTTGATCCCGTCACTTGGTATTATAAAAAAAACATTAAAAACAAGTTAGCTTAGTTGGCATAGCGTCTGTTACGGTATGCTAGAAGACGTCAGTTTGAATCCGGCCGGATCGAAGGAATTTTTCTTAGTGTTCGATCTTTGTATTAATAATTATAACAAACTTTTGGAGTAATGTCACAAAAAAATAATTGAATGTCATGGTGGGGAAACATCCTGACATTCAATAAAACACTTAATTCTAGTGAATAGCGTCCCATCTCTAGGCCAGCCAGGGCTGGTAGCTGTAAAGGTGCCTAACTGGGTGACGAAATACTTTCATAGATTTCTCATAGATAGAGCTACGGCTAAAAAGTCGTTGAAAATCAGATACAAAGATCCGACAAACAAGCACATAAAGAATCCGCTGGTTCGTTCCGTGGCTCAGTTGGCATAGCGTCTGCCACGGTTTACTCGTCGGTTCGAATCCGGCCGGATCGAAGGATTTTTTTCTAAGTGCTCGGATCTTTGTATTATTAAAATTATACAAGTTTTATTAAGATCTTGTTGTCTTTTATTTAAGTAGGTCTTATATCGTCACCCTAAGATATAAGATAAAGTCTTTATTAACTTGTGTCACTAGAACGTGTCAACAGTCACTTAAATGATTTTCAACAATATCTACTTAACTCAACATGAGACAAGCCTTTTGTGAGCTATGTTCCGGACAAAACAATCCTTTTTGAGTTTATACTCTATTGTAATAACAGCGCAATGTGTATTATTTGACGATTGGGTACTCAACTTTTACCTATACTCTACCTTTTCCTGTACAATGTCGAAGTCTTCAAGTCTCCCTGAATTCTTTAAACATATATACAATGATTAGCCTCTATACTGTTTAAATTTTATCTCTAGTATCATAGAGAAAAAAACACCTTTAATTTTTTTACTATCGAAGTTGCAGTATTCGGTAGACACAGTGCTATAGAGTTACCAATGCTGTCTAGGACTACGTAGTATCGTATAACAGTGACTGGATCGTCAATGAGTAACTTTCAGGCCGTCAAGCGTATCTTCTTTCACTTTATATAAACTACGGCGATTGCTGCCACAGAGTGCCGAAACAGGTACCAGTTAACTAACTTACAGAGCAATGACAAAGGGTGGCAGACAATACCATGTGCAAGTTCGGAGCAATATAATTAACCTAGAATACACAAACCCGTAGTAGTCCTTGTTACAATGACAATTTGCTAACTTAGTAGTATAACTGTAACAACAGGACTTTGATCTTAGAGACGAATAGGCGATCGCAGATAGCCATAAACTTAAGTGCAGTTAACGTTGGGGAAGCGACTAGTCCACTCACTCACTCTGCTGGCTCAGCTATCCAAAATGTGTCCCGGCCTTCGAAACGAGATGACGCCATTTTCTTTGATCTTGCGCAATCTCTCGCCAATTGAGGGCTTGTAGTTCGCGCAGGTCCGCCTCCACGACATCGATACCGGGGACGACCAATCGGTCTTCGTCCATTAAGCGGACCTAGATAGGCTCTCTTCAGGTTCCGATCCTCTCCCGTACTTTCTAAATGGACGAGGCAGGGAAGTCTGTGCGCTTTGGTTTCGCCGATGATGTTTGGCTTGGCGACGATCTCTTCTATTTCAAGTGTGAAGAGTGCGGACTCTCCAGCTACCGTTCCTCCGTTGTACTGGCCCTAATATTTTCTTGAGAACCTTTCTCTCAGCCACCGGGAGTTTCATCTCTTCTTTAAGTGTAAGTGTCCAAGCATCACAACCGTACGTATGAATGGGCCTTATGACAGTGTCTTGTAAATCCGAATTTTGGCTTGACAGTTCAGAAGTTTGGACACCAACAATTTGTGTACAGCTGCACTACATCGTAGGGTGTTCTGGAAGCGGATGTCTATAGCCTCATCTCTAGAGTTGGTATCTGTTATAATGCAGCCTAGGTACTTCATGTATTAGTTTGATAATATTTATTGAAATAATCTGATACACATATAAACCTATTTCGCTGCTTTTTAAGAATAATGGCCTAAACCAAAATAGTTCATATTTTGTTTTCTTACACAAGAACACTCCGAATGCGCTACATTTTAAGACATCGAGCTTCTTATTCTTTAAAATAAACACGTGATCACGCGGAGCTGGGGGTCTACGTGTTCGTTGATGCGAATGAAGCTTCATACTTGACATTGTCTTTTGATTTGTTCGAGTTCTACTTATTTGACTTTTTTTGTTTCGGACGAATGTCGGACGGAGAACGGGAGTAGATCCCCTGTGTACGATTTGTGAACTTTGCATTTTAGATACTCTTAATAGATGATTTTGAGTTAAGCCGGTATTCTAGAAAGCCATCGATTTGAATGTTCATAAACACTTCGCATTGCATAATATTTACATTATAAACGAGAATATATGTCTTTGTTTTTATAATTTGTCTTGCATGTAATAAAATCTGTTTGTATTTTTTTAAACAATCTTTTTTTATGACAATTTTTTTAACGAGTGCAATTTGAAAAAGTGTTAATATAACAATAAACTTATAAATCACGTTCCGATATGGCAAATACATTTGTGTCTAGATTGTGTTTGTTGAATGTCATTAAATTTGATTGATTTACATCCAATGTGATCTAGTTTAATTGTGGTGACAGGATTGTCCGCTTCATTATTTTCGAATACGGTAACAGATAGCAGCTTATTGACTGTTTATGACAGCCACTGCCCTTTCCTCATTCTGGCTTTATTTTAGCAACATAGCTGTCTAAAAAGTTATTTAGATTTGTTGAGAGATTTCAATGATATTTTTCGATATAATCTTTTCTTCAGCATTGTAAATAGTGATACCTTCATCATCCTCATAAACCCATAGTACATACGTCACACTACCGAGCACAGATTTTTATTTATGAAGACAACAACCAAGCCGATTCATTAAGAATTGGGGACTTCACACGTATTCCAAGTTTTGTGAACCTACTTTGACTGTAGATTTCATCACAATATTTTGAAATGTTACTACTAAAGAAGAGTCATAGGTACATGCCAGCATAGGAATTCGAACCGTCTTCCTCTCAATGGGCCACCACTGTTCGTTATAACTATCAGGCCGTATTCAAAAGTAACTCATATTCTCATACAAATCAAAGTTGACAAATTGACTCCAACGTACTCTGTGGTCGTAAGCCCACCCATTGTGATGTTTAGAGTAACTCATCGGTCCATATGTAAACATAAGATACGGTCCGTGCTTTATTATATACACACGTGTGCTTTGTACCTGACTGTAGACATAGGTATAGACAGAAAATAGGTTTAAGATATTTTGGAGCAGAATTTTGCGTGTACAGATTTTTTCGTAGTCGGGTTGAATATCTCTGATTGTGCGATTTCAGTACAAGGTGAAGAGCATTGTTATAAAGATGTTCTTACGAAAAGGTGTAACCATACCTCAGTCGGTGATGGTTCTTAGCAAAAAAAACTCGTACAATTAAGAGCACATCAAGCTGGAAGCTTTAGCTCAAAGCGTAAAACACGCAGAGAACGGGTGCGAGTTGGGCGCGTGTCGGATCGGGAGTATGGCGGGTGCAATTCCGTGTGTTTATATGATCAACAACACCTTATCTATTTCTGCCGCCAAACAGTAATTTAATAAATTAATTACTGTGTTCCGGTTTTGAAGGGTAAGGGTACTGGTGAAATTACAGGCACAAGGGACTTGTCAACTTATGTCTCAGGGTGACGGGCGCAGAGGCAGTGCCGCTCGGATCTTTGCGATTTTAAGCTTTGAGTGGAACTGTCACTTGATATTATAAAAAAAATGAGTCGGGACGAACAAGTCATGCGTCTGGTGGTAAACGGCACCCCTATCCATAACAGTTGCAGCGCTACTCAGAGCTTTAATCGCAAATATTTCAGGGTCACTGCCACTGCACCCGTCACCACGACATGTAAAGTTGACAAGTGCCATGAGCCTGTAGTGCCCAAACTGGAACGCAGTTACGCTCACATTATTGCATCCCTTATTTAACGCAGGGTTTCTTAACCTGTGGTCCTTGGACCCCTAAGGCGTCTAATGCACATGGAATTGCACTCGCCGTGCATCCGACCCGACACGCGCCCGACCCGTACCCGTTGTAAGCATGTATTACATTAAGTACTATAGCATCTAAATGTTCCCAACCGCGGCCAGTTAAAATACTTATCTATATGTCAAAAATATTCAAATATAATAATTATAAATTTTATTTTATAAAATCGACAGACCTCAAAGGTAGTAGAATCACATCTACATATTTGCCAAGTTTTGTTGAAATTGGTTGAAGGAAAGTGGTTGAAATCCAATAAACTGGATTCGCCCGCTAATTTTCCACCCTGTGTGGAGTATTCCACCACTTCTTCAAATTTGAATGTTTGTCAATGTTGAATGTGTTTACCCCCTTTCTAACAAAATAAGTATTATCGAAATAGGTTCACAAATGTCGTAGTAATAGCGTAAAATAGACAAGAAATGCAATCGAATTGAGAACCTCCTCCTTTTGGAAGTCGGTTAAAAAAGAAAAAACTTCAGATTTAATTTCTTAAAATGGTGACCTTTCTATAGTGAATTCAAATTCGAAATATACACTTAGACATTTCACATTACGCTCCACTCCCAAATTATGTACTGACAAGTATGAATGAGACATAGAAGATTTCAAGTTTATGGAGATTTACTTCACCTAAGTTACCTTATTTAGTTCGTATGCACTGTTTGACACGTCGAGTTTGACACTTCGGAATTTCGGCCGTTCTTATAGTAAGTGGCATAAAGTTAAGAGTCTATACCACCTTAGCTCCCGTAGTAATACGGTTCATTTTGCTTGAGTCGAGCGACAAGAACACTGGCTTTATTTCAGAATTTATTTTCTTACAAACGAAATTAAAGCCATTTCAAAAACGTATATTGTATACACGTATACTATACGTGTTCTATCAGTTCAGTTGATATAAAAAAAATCATTGGTAAAAAGTACCTATTGAATACAACGGTTTTCTTGTAAAATTTCGAGGTAAGATTGTGTTGTTTTTTCTATTGTGAAAATGTTTAGGAATCATATTCTCACGTCATATACCAATCAGTGTATATAACGCAATAATAATAACGCAACACACTCATAGCCCCGCACTAGGGAAACCCTGTGTCGTGGGTGCCATGGACACACATAGACAACTACAAATGACACCCAAACTCGCGAGAGAAATAAATGTAGGCCATACACATACTTCTCCCGGCCTGGAAATCGAACCTCTGCGTTGCAGTCCGGCATGGTAACCATTCGGCCACAGAGGCAGTTATATATCCTCAATTTTAGTATATATTTTTGCCAAAGTGATTGATTCAACACTCTCACTGTAATGCGGAATCCATCAAAGCCATTTGAGGTTGTATAGACTCTTAAATTTAAATGTTAAATGTCAAACTTGACTCGTTCTTGAACCTATATCTTGCGACGCGATCAAAATAATGCATGAGTAAGGGTTCCTCTATAATCGGTACATTATAATACACTAGACGTGTTTAACTGCCTCCGTGGCCGAACGGTTACCATACCGGACTGCCACGCAGAGGTCCCCGGGTTCGATTCCCGGGCCGGGAGAAATATTTGTATGGCCTACATTTATTTCTCTCGTGAGTTTGGGTGTAATTTGTGGTTGTCTATGTGTGTGTGTCCATGGCACCCGCGACACAGGGTTTCCCTAGTGCGGGGCTATGTTGAGTGTGTGCGTTATTATTATTATTATACTGGCATGAACATAAAGTCAAATAATTTTAATTTACAGCAGTGTAAAATCACCGGAATCAAAAACAAACGGTAAAGACGTGGACGCTCATTCGAATATTGCGGGGAACTGATTTCCATGAATTTAAATGTTGTTTACATTTTTTTTTATAACTAACTGTAGAATTTTTAATAGCTGTAGAACTACTTGTCAAAGAGTTAGTCCACGGAAGTACTGCCACCTTACCTATTTCTACCGCCAGTAATGTGAGCATTGTTGCGTTTCTGTTTTAAAGCGGGCGCTGTTAAAATTACAATACAGGTACATGGGACTTGTCACCTCATTTCTCTGGGTGATGGGCGCTGTGCAATGCCTTTCAGATCTTTGCGATTAAAGCTCTGAGTGGCACTGCTGCTATGGATAGGCGTGTCGCTTACCACAAAATACAACTTGTTGGTCACCTCATTTGGTGTCATACAAAAAATTGGCTCTTTTTTTGTGTACCGTGTTCAACGCAGTCTATATAAATGCAGTCTATTATATCCAGTCTTTTATTTGTCTTTATATTTTATTCATGTGTAACTACTTCATCGTCTTGATGGTCTCTGCTTTTTGAATGTGACGTCGGACTTGCACACCGTATCATTGTTCAACTTTGTACCTTACATATACAGGATGTCCCAAAACTCAACGTCAAAGTATATCAGTTCTGGTAAAAATTAAAAAAATCCATGTCACTTAGTTAAGTGATAATAGGCATTTTTTTTGAAAATATTGGAAATCGATGCCCTAGGCCACATGTTTAGGTAGGTTGTTGAAGCAGCAGAAGAAATTAGTTTGAGAAGATGACCGCTTGACGTTGAGTTTTGGGACACCCTGTATATCAATACGTACATTTTTCGTCGAAACCGAAATTAAATATGTACAGCTTTATTCAATTAAAAAGTGTGTGGTAACGTGTGAAAAGGTCGACCTCGTACATATGTTAACCAGATTAGTGATGTTCTCAAAAGGGCCAGGTGAAAAGTACCTACTTGGAATAATCGAGTATGAATGAAACATTAATGCGATTGAAATGAAATGAGTTATTTCGGGGACTCCGTCTAATGAATGTCCATTTTTTCCGGCTAATGGAGTTTTTTTTAATAATAACTAAGTGACGGGACCAAAAAGTCGTGCGCCTGATGGGAAGAGACACGCCTTCATGACAGTTGCAGTACCACTCAGAGATTTAAATCACAAAGATCTGAGGGGCACTGCCACTGCGCCCGACATTATGAGACATAAGTCGACAAGTCCCATATGCCTGTTTTTCACCAGCACCCTTACTTACCCTTTGAAACTGGAATGTAGAAATGCTCACACTGTACAGTACTTTCCTGGAAGAACTCTTTCTCAAGGAGCTTTACTGCGAGTAAAGTTTCTGCCTACCCCAGAGTGAACTATGGGTATACGTAAATCCACAATACACAACGTAGAAGGGTATATCAAGGTTCCTGGATATTTGTGCATATTTAATTATTAGAATGATATTATAGTTTATATTGACAGAAGACAATATAAATGAACATTCAAATTTTAAACAACATCACATACGTTGCTCTGATCCCAAAGTAAGTTACTAAAGCAGTTGTAATTAAATTTTTAATGAATTGATATTCAATTATTTTTTGTGAAATTACTCCACTAGTTTGTTATAATTATTAATACAAAGATCGAACACTCAGAAAAAACACTCAGAAAAAATTCCTTCGATCCAGTCGGATTCGAACCGACGTCTTCTTGCATACCGTGCCAGACGCTATACCAACTAAGCCACGGAACGAACCAACGGACCTCACGAATTCTTCTATGTGCACGCGTCGTGTCTTTGTACTTGGTCTTTCAACGACTTTTTAGTCGTAGCGCCATCTATGAGAAATCTATTGCAGATTTATCACCCAGTTAGTACCTTTACAGCTACCAGTCCTGGCGAGAGATGTCGCTGTTCACTGTATTAATTAAATTTTTATTGAATTGATATTCAATTATTTTTTGTGAAATTACTCCACTAGTTTGTTATAATTATTAATACACAGATAAAACACTCAGAAAAAATTCCTTCGATCCGGTCGGATTCGAACCGACGTCTTCTTGCATACCGTGCCAGACGCTATACCAACTAATTTACATAGAATTTTTTCTGAGTGTTTTTTCTGAGTGTTCGATCTTTGTATTAATAATTATAACAAACAAATATATAGAGTGACATAATTTTAGAAATACTCTCAAAAAGTATGAATTAAGTAAGTTGTCTAATTCATATGAATTATACAACGTTCACATGAACCACTGGCCGCGTACCAGAACCTTTAATTGAAATCAAAAGACAATTGAAGTCATTCTTTTTTGAAATGAAACGTTCTGATATATGTGGCCAGTAGTTTATAGGAACATTGGTATCATAATTCAACCTTTTTACAGAGCCTTTAATTATGTAAGCACATCTTTCTCTATCTACCGATCCGAAAGATAGGGAGTTCCAGGGAGACTACGGGCTCCACGGTAAGACCTGGGTATGGCGAGCGTCCAGGCCGAGCCCTACGTCAGTGATACGCCTTGGGTATGGACTCACTGGGGTTTGTGGTTAGCTGCAGAGATGAACACGTTCGCCTGCCCCGGTAGCACGTGACAGGGGCGTTCGTCTCACGCGCAGGTAGCGCGTCTTACTTGCGATCTAGACCAGGGCTTAAAGGCACGCGCGGGGCACGTGAGTAGCCTTATAAGTCGTTAGCTATGTCCGAATATTGTCGCAGAACACTGCTACCAACATCTCCGGCGCTAATCCGGAGAGCTAGTAGAGGATGAGCTAGGTATCCTCCGGTCCCTGCACCCGCTTAGGTTATTGGGAACTGGAGGGTCGTCGTTTTTTGGCGTCGGGAAGTGAGCGTGTCTTACAATTCCGCCACCAATGAGGAGATTTGGTAGTGGAAATAGAGTCGACGGCTTAGCGGTGGCAACTTAGTTGTGCAATGCGCGACGGGAAGTGAACGTGCCTACAACTCCGATACCTATCTGGAAAAAAGGGAGGGTACTGTACGTGCACCCGGGGCGGCTCACCCGAGGCACTAGCCTCTCGAGAACCGGATGAAGTCTAGTGACGAAGGTCTGTGACAACCCTGTACATTGGCTGCTCTGGGGTCAGAACCTGACCTCATAAGGTTTCTGTGCGCGCACAGATTATGGTGCCCTTCTCGTATACCCTAAGGGTCGGTAGGGAGGGTCACTATAACCAAAACGAATGTAGAAAGATAGGCTGTACATAGCACAGCAGTTCATATGCACGTTCATGTAGTAAAATTTTTAAACAACAACAATTTCAAAGTGAAAACAGACATTATGCTAGGCTCCTTTCGGTGCTTAAAATTCCCCACACCGCTGCCTACGCCGCAGGTGGGAGTTAATTTTAAAATTAATCAATTATTCACACTGGCAACCCTGAACACGCCACCGCACCGCCTTTATTTACCCTGTGTAATGTGGAATAAAGAAATAAATAAATAAGTGGTACAGGAAATTAAACTATTATTTCGCATATAAATCGCGTATATTTGTTGTTCCTAGCAAACCAACGTTTCGGGTGTTTCACAGGTCCCATGGTCACAGCTAACAGAGTTAACAACCAGTTATATCTAATATTAATGCAAACCACCTATTTTGCACTATAGTTACAAAGGCTATTACTTAAATATCTCAGTTTTTATAATTTTCCAAAGAAACATTTCAATTTACGTTACGTACGTTTTACAAATTATTTTATTTTAACTACATGATTTTTATTAATGTTAAATTTATTATTAATTAATAATGGAAATTGGAATAAATTAAATATATTAATTAGTACTGCAGTCTTATGTCTGCTTGGGATTTTTCATCAGAGGAAATACTGCATCTTAAACTGATCCGAAAAAATATTTTCATTTCCTATATATGTAACAACCGCGAAAACATGAAAAATCGAAAATAAATGTTGTAAGTGAATAAATATCTATTTACAAAGAGAAAACTCAAGAATTTCTTACTTACTCTTCTCAGGGTAATATGATTTACGTAAAATTTAAACAATTTAGTGATTTCACGTGTAATTTATGTTTCGATAAAATATTAATTATAAATATTAATATTAATTAGTTAATTTTAAGGAATATAATAATGAGGTCGCATTATTCTAAACACTACTTTGGAGAGATAAATTCTTTTTTTTTTTAGGTACCTCGAGATTTTAGCTTTTCAGCCTATGACAATTTTAATTTTTTAAACTAACGGAACTAGAGATAAAACCGAAATATTTTCTCCATAAACTAATGAAACAATAAATTATTTTTCACCTCAGCAGCTCGAACAAGGCTATTTTGCTGTGTGAAATCAGTGAGCAAAATCTTATTTTGCTCACTCCGTGAGAAAAAGTAGCTTTTTGCTTTTTAAGTGGAGACTTGTCATTTAATGCGAAGGGGTCTAATACAAATTCGACATATTTCAAAATCAGTCGCTCCGTCCCTTTCACTTCATTACAAGAAAAAGGAAAAAGAAAATTATGGTTTATTCGTACTTCGATATTTAAGCTACATAGTAGACCCCCACAAAATGGCTGAACGAGTGCACGTTCGGAAACTCGTCAATTCATCTAAAAGATAAATTATGTGAGAAATACAAATACGATTTTATACTATGATAATTTAGTTTTTACAATTTTCATTAAAAATAAAGCAAGTGTTGCAATAAAAATATGCTAAATTTATAACGTCAATTAAAGATAACAATATTTACAATGTGTGATTTCAATGAATACAAGCGAGAACGTTCCGGAACGCAATAAATAAAAGCGCGCTTTCTTTTTTTTTTAATTCAAAATTTCTTATTTGCTTGCGATAGGTACTTCTTTGATAGTTAATTGGATACCTACCTACGTAATAAAATAGAAAATATGAGCGATTCCAGTGAAGACGACAATTTTTTAACTCCTCCAGAGTTAGTTGAAACTGTTAAAAATGCTGAACTAAGTTTCTTGCCTAGTAAATCTCGTGAAAAGTACCTGAAAGTCTACGAACATTTTGACAAATGGAGGCACGAAAAGGGCGCAGGAAACACTATGTCGGAAACTGTGCTCCTGTCTTATTTAATTGAAATGTCGCATACAAAACAGCCGTCAACGATGTGGAGTATATATTCGATGTTGAAAGCTACATTACAAACTAAAAATAACGTCCATATAAACACTTACGCAAAGCTGATTGCGTTTTTGAAAAGATCGGCCGTCGGCCACAAATCAAAAAAATCTAAAGTTTTCACGGCTGCTAATATTGAAAAATTTCTTAATGAAGCTCCAGATTGCACTTTCCTAGCCGCAAAAGTAAGTATTGAATATTATTACTGTTGTCGTAGCGGTATATTTTAATTGTTAATACAATTTGGACTTTGGTAGTTATGTTATCAATTTCTATCAACATAATTATACTTACCTACTTAAATGTGTTGTTTTGGCGACTTGTATTGAAACTTTATGGTTAAAAATAACGCTACATATTATGAGAAATCCACGTTTAAGACTGCTCTAAAAGACACAATACTTATTGACGTTTTATTTATGTTTCAGGTCATCCTTATCATTGGAATAAACGGAGCATGCCGCTCCAACGAGTTATTGAATCTAACTCCTAATGCCATTGAACAACATTCCAGCGACCTTCTTTTGATTAACCTGCCAAATACGAAAACAAATATAGACAGGTCGTTCGTCGTCCGTGAGGAATACGCACACGTTGTCCAGAAATATAAAGCATTGCGCCCTCCCAATACGATCACAGACCGCTTTTTCATACAATATCGTAATGGAAAATGTACGCGGCAACCAATGGGTATTAATAAAATAGGAGCGACTGCACGAGAAATCGCAACATTTTTAGATTTGAAAGAGCCGCAGCTATACACTGGCCACTGCTTCAGGCGAACATCAGCCACTCTTTTGGCAGATGGAGGAGCTGACCTCACAACGTTGAAGCGCCATGGCGGTTGGAGATCAAATACAGTGGCTGAAGGATATATCGAAGATTCAATAGAAAATAAATCAAAAATCTGTAAGCGTATTATAGATTCGATAAACCTAAAACAGACTTCGCATTCTTGGGCACAACCTAGCACCTCCAGTGATGCGAATCATACCCAAACCCGCCCAGAATCACCAACTTTTACGGTGCGGGAAGGGTCACAATCCAGCTCAACTCATAATGAAACCTCGACCACTACTCAAGTAGTAAACACTACGACGATTACTGTTCCAAATAAAACAATAACTTTTAATCTACAGAATTGTACAAACTTCACGTTCCACTTTTAATTTTTTGTAAATTCTGTATTTTTGTAAATATACAATGATGCATTTGCTTTCATGACGTGTTTTTATTACTTGTCCCTTTAGTATATATATATGTTCTCGCTGCTGAGGTGAAAAGTTGTATGTATCACGCGAGAGCAAAGTTATTTTGCAGCTCGTATTTTTGAGTCCCTCGCTTCGCTCAAGATTCTAATTCTGAATCACTCGCTACGCTCGTGATTCAACTATAGAATCTTTCGCTTGCTCAGGACTCAAAAACAGCACTCGCACCAAAAAACGACTTTGCTCTCTTGTTGAACAAATAACTAAATACAAACATCAAACACAAAGAACAATTCTTTCCATTTGTCGAAACTCACACTTGCGTTTGTATGCCAAAGACTACAGACGCAACATCGTGTCATTTCAGATTGAAGGAATTTTTGCTTGTGTTCGATGTAATAAATTATAACAAACTAGTAGAGTATTTCATAAAAAAAAAAACAGGTTAATATATCATTAACAATATTAAGGAAACAATGGTCAGAAAAGGAAATTGAATAAAATTTGTAAATGTACTACTGTAACAAAATCACATAACAGGCAACAACTCATATTAGTTCCGTCACGCACCGCTAGATGGCATTGGCGTCGAAATAGCAAATTCTGCATCGCGGTGTTAAGATTTTCCCTCGCGGAAGGGCAACTGACGGCGAAGCAAACATGAATGTAATCCAACTTACGACGCATCTAGCTCTGCTTCCTTGTTTGGAACTCTGCATTAGATTGTTACCGTTGAACCTACTGCACTGTGCTACGCTTCTAGCGCTGCTTCCTATTTGGAACTCCGCTTTAGAACTTAACACGTAGTTGTTGCACCCTGAGCCGCTTCCTAATTGGAACGTGCGTACTACGTGCCGACGGTCATGCTCTTGTAGAGATCGCGTGACGCTGCTATTTAAAATAAATTGATAGATTAAAGAAGATATGTTTCATAAATTTGGTTTCATGCCAAGTCAGCTGGTAGCAGTTCTTTGTCTTTATAAGTCTCCAGGTTTTATTGCGTCAGATATTTAAGATCTTTATGCAGTGAATAACACACTCCGGTTAAGCTTAAAATTTAAATTCTACTCTATGGTACCTTATTGTAAGGTCCAAAGTGCAAAGTTGAGTGTACAGTTGAAGGTACTTATGATATTGATTTTGTTTTATTTCTTGAATAAATATATTTTGAATGGATAGTAAGAAAGTTATCAAGTTATGTAATCTTATTGCTGACATAAAGTAAGGAAAAAGTATATAAAGGGTGAAATAAATAATACATGTGTACAAATATTTAATTAAAAAATGTAACCTTTCAATTTAAAATCATCATCATGTCAGCCGGAAGACGTCCACTGCTGAACATAGGCCTCCCCCAAAGGTTTCCAGACTATATTATATACTTTTAAACTTTCGCGTTGCATTATACTAACATTTGGAAACAGGAATAAAACCGTTTACATACGAATAGGAATTCCCGACATTTCGGCCAGGTTGCACTGGCCGTGGTCGCGGGCTGACCGAGTCGGACGCAGTGTGCGTTCATCAGTTACCCGCCGCCCCACACCGCCGCCGCCGTAGTCCCACTGAACGTCTTCCGGTTCGTGATCTCTATTCGAGAACCTTTCTGCCCCAACGGCCGTTAGTTCTACGAGCTATGTGCCCTGCCCACTGCCACTTCAACTTGCTAATCTTTTGAGCTATGTTGGTTACTATCGTTTTTCTAAGGATCTTCTCATTTCTGAGTCGAATTTAAAATAGAATAATGAAAAAAAGGAAAATCTAATTGAAATGGGAAGCTAATTTCCCAATTTAATATTACGGGTATCGAACCCGGGACCACCTTATCTACAGTCCATACAGTATTAACGCTACACTACCGAGATCGGGAATTAAATTACAAAGGAATATCGGTGCACCTATAACAAAAAAGAACGCTAAGATGAAAATTAGAAAATACAATCCTTTATTTGTCACCTCTGCACTTGGTTAAAAGGTAAACTAGCAAAATAACTCTTAGTTCTAATGTTTCCATTTAACGTTGGTTCCAAGAAAATTATTAGTTTATTGTTTTCTTTATAAATTTCTCCTGGGACCTGTTCTCATTTTGTAGAATTACGATGCGGTACATTTCAACTGGAATTGTTGTGGAATTATACAACAAGGTATAACTGCTTAGGTTAGTTAGTTTTGGAAAGTTTTTATATACACTCATGCACATATTTAGAGGAACCCTAAAAAAAGGTTGAATCATGATAACAATGTCCATATGGCTTTCGGAAATTTTTATTAAAATTATATAACATTTTGTCATGGGATATGAAATAATCTAAAAAGGATCTAAATGGCATATATTTGTTTTTATAGAATATTTCAATTTACGCTACGTAACGAAAAGTTTTATTTTTTTATTAATTATAAGAAAACTAGAAATAAATTAATATAATTAGTTATGTAGTCTTACACGAATTTTCATTAGAGGAAATACTAGATTCCAAACTGATGGTACAGAGAAACAATACAAACCAAACAAACTAAAACCTCTTGAAATTGATATTTTTTTATTTCATTGGCCTCTCGCAACAGCCTGCTTAGAAAACGGACTTCTTTTGCAAAGATCTGTAGTGCTAGCACGCGCGACTTGCGCGATAGCGACATAAAGCACGATATACTGCTTCTATCCCTTAGAGATCTCGCACTTTATGTCACTCTCGCGCAAATCGCGCCCTGTTGTGCTAGCCCTATTGGCGTTTGACCAACTTAATTGAATGTGTAGGTTTATCCATGACATGTTTACTGACTTTTTTACGCAACAGTTCCTGTTATCTAGTTACTATATGTGCTGTGCTGTGACGCGGATAGAAATGCTTCGTTTCAGATGTCCAATGTAAGAGAGACCGCAATCGCAGTCAAGCTCTTATAAACTCCTGCATACTGTAAGGGGATAGTACCAGTGTTGCCAGATGGTTACATTTCTTACATTTTTCCTAACTTGTTATTCTTTTCGAGTTCTTAGGTTTTCGCGATTGTTCCACATAGGAAATGAAAGTATTTTTCCGGATTCAAATCGCGTATATTTGTTTTTTCAAACAAACCGACGTTTCGGGCCCTTTACAGGTCCCATGGTCACGATTGTTATTCTTTATTTGGACGATAGAGTCTTTGAAGCTGTATTTTAGGATAGTCTCCTCCCGTAGTACTCGTAATTATTATGCTCTTTAACTATGAAACCACATCTCGGCGTCAGCTTATAAAGGACCCCTGGACCCTGAAGCTTACGTATAGCAAAACTTTAAGCCACGCGCACCAACTTTATAATAAAATTGATTGCCCTCAAAGCAACCGTATAACATAACGTATCCTAGGGGATTATCCGGCCCGATTAGGAAGAGTATTAATTATTCACATTAAAACGACGTTGCAAAGCTCTTTGAATTTAGACAATTACGATTATTGAATTATGTATTTGGTATAATTAAGCATTTATGTATCCGATTGGCTTGAATATTGAATTAGTATAATAATTTGTTTAGTTTAAATGCATCTTAATAAGGAATTTGTAGTCGACAGTTTGTAGCGTCTCTTTATGTGTAAGATTATCCTGTAAACGAGTTTTAGACACTTTAGATTACCGGTACCGAACACCATGGCCGGTACAGAACATCATTATAGGAAACCATGGTGAAGCCTAATTCGAGAATCGTTTGGAAGAAAAATGTTGGCACAGCAGAAGTTGATCCAATTTAATAAAAAAAATCTAAAGTTATTCATACATGACCTCAGTACAGAGTACTGAAATCCCCTAGTTTGCCACCCTTAGAGGTGGAATATTTTCTTCAAATTTAAATGCGACCACTCCTGAGGTACCCTCTTTCCAACAAAAAAAGAATCATGAAAATCGGTTCACAGATACCGGAGTTATCGCGTAACATACGTACAAAAAAACATACTTTCTTTTGAAAACATTCAATTTAGAACCTCCTCCTTTTCTTGAAGTCGGTTAAAAATTAATAACATTTTATTAAATTTGACCAACTTCTCCTGTCCGTTTCTTCCAATATAATAAAATGATTCTTATAAGAAACTGAGTCCATGAGTATAAAAAAATAGATAGATAGATAGTTTATTTGCCAACAAAGCACGCACATTACATGAAATACGAAAACAGAACAAACAATGAAGTAAATACTTAAAACGAACAAAAACAGGATTATATAAACAACAAATACAAAAATCAAAATCAACTTATAATAGAAAAATGTATCATGTGTGGTGCCGTGGCGCATAGGGCGTAAAACCGTCGCAAAGAAGAATATTGTGAAAGTATCATCAACGTACCGTTTGAAAATCTTCGGCCTAACTGGAACCATTAAAACTCGCTCCTCGAAGTCTTCCGTGAAAATATCGGCAACAACGGGATATACCGGGGAGCCCATCGCTATACCGTCAATTTGTTGGGAGAATTCATTATTCCACAATAGATAGCCTGATGTTAGGCTATCTATACATGAAGGCGTGGGAACTGTGCGGTCGCCGCGATGCGGCCGCGTGAAAACTTTCTCCTCGTGTAACCGCAATAATGCTCACATTATTGTTTCGCAGAGGAAATAGGTAAGATGGCAGTACTTCCCGGACGAACTCTTTCACAAGGAGCTCTACAGCATTTTGCTTGTTGTGCTGATTATACGTTGATGAAGACGTCGATACCGTCGACAATTAGAGGCAAACCAACCAAGTCAGCAACAGCTGCTAATTGCTTACATCGGAACTCTTTTTGATTGGCAATCAGTATGTATGAAATGACTGCATATGGTGAACGAAAAGAATATTCATTAGGCGGTTGCGTCTGTGCGGCGCCTTAGGGACAGGCAAGTTAAGTTGACAGTATGCAAAAAAACTATGCGAACAAAATTGCAAAATGACTTCATTTGCAAGTACCTACTACGGGTTCTCAAATTTTATTTTTATTACTTTATTACTAGTTTGCTTCTCAGTCATCAATGAGTTTTAAAAGAGACAACATTGTTGTTAAATATGTCTGATTGGACAAAATCGACATCATTGTACGCCATGTAGTGATGTCACGATTGGATATTGAATTGTTTTGTTTATTAATTTGACCGAACATTGTGATTAATTTGACAGAATATTGTCATAAGACTACCAAGATGTTATAAAAATCGGAAAATTTAACATTTTTGCTAGCAACACTTCATATAATTAGAATAAACGTTCTTGGTCGTTGCTATTGTACATTTGAATTTCATTTTTTTATAGCGTATTAAACGTATTTATTTGCATCGAGATGCGGGAGCGTTCTTTAAACTTTGTGCTTTTAATTGTAATAGCGTCCTTTGCTTTATTAAAACAAACTTGAGATACCATGTTACTTATCGGACTTTCGTTTCGAGTTGGCAAATGTTACATTAATAATATCTAAGTTGAATATTGGGAATTTTTTTACAAGGAAATTGAAACAACAAAATATTAATCATAGTACCGTATAATCAGACCTAACAACTCGATATTTTCATATTTAACTGTTATAAAGCCATTACTAACATTGGAACCTTCTTAATTAAATTGTAATTTTTGACACTTGAATTTTACAAATTAAATAAATTTGTAAAATTGTAAGTTGCGACTTTCTCATTTATTATTGTAATAGTCAATCAAGATTTTATAACTAACAAATTAACTTTTGCATGCTATTTGATATGTGCGATACATGTTTGTACTGGTACCATTTTCTTTTCTGTCACAACTTTTTTGTACCATGTTTGAAGCTAATAAACGAATAATAATAATTATTATTATTAATACCTTAGAATAACAACGCACAGAAACCTAGTCCGCACACGCTAAGTGAGGCAAATTAAAGCGCACCAAAAGGGCCTACACGAGCGGGCGGGCCTTCAGTGCTCAAGGTCAACATGCACCGCGAATAGATTAAGAATTTTAGCTAAAAATGACGTAATGTGCGGTAAATGAGTGTAAAAATACGTCAGACAAACATAACTAGATACTAACATCACATTCCACAAGGAAGTAACGCGTTTCAACTTGTATTTTTATATAAATATTCACTAAAACCAAAAATTAACCTACTACTAAAACTAGCCTACATTAATTTTATTTTTGCCTCACTTGTGACAGTTCGTTTGATATGAAACTATTATTCTACGCGGTATTATTCTAAGATAAATACTAATTTTAATATTCGAAAATTTGGAATTTCAATAATCAAATTCAAACTGTGAACAATGTAACCGTAGTAGCACATCCAACAGTGCTACCAACTTAAAATTGTCAAATTTAAATTAAGAAATTGTTCTTTTTGTTTTTAATTTCGTGCTATAGATTACTAGGCTTAAAATCATTACGCACAATGCAGAGGTTCCATGTTGTGGGCTGAACTGTCAAATACAAACCTCCGCGATTACGGCGCATATTAGATTTTATTTCTTGGTTCACAAAGCGAACGTCGTCCGCGTATTTGCTTATGGTAATGTTCTATCGTCCCAATCACCCTGTTTGCATTTTCACGGCCTTGATTAAATCCACAATAACGATTCAATTTGTTTTTCTCACTTTGAATATTCAAAAGTTCTAAAATAGGTTAGGATTACTACGGAACGAGCGCGGGAAATATTCGGTAGTTAATTTAAGCTATTATAAATATTCGTAATGGAACATACGGGTCGTGGGTGGTATTAAATTGATAGAGTAAAGCAGGAGCTGTGGTTGCGGGGGAATGGTTACTTTTCAATTGACCGGTTTTAATCCCTATGACTTTGCATGTACTCTGCATGGCGATGCGACTTCTTTTATCGTCATCCCACCTTTTTATCATCATTTTCTCTGGTTCCTGGGCACCTACTTTGAAATTTTGAATCGTTCTTTAATTCCTTTTCTTCGTCATTCTTCCGTCGCCATTTATTACTAAACTTCTGTAGTGAGCAGATGTGCTCAATTTCATATCAAATTACCAGCTGTACCATTGAAAATCATGTAACCTAACTGCTTGTACAAATTATATAATAATAACTGCTTGTACTGCTTGTACAGACCTTTTTGTTTGCCTCTCTATAATGTGTTCAAAAACCGCAAATTTAAACAGTTTTGTTAGAGCAAATGTCTTATCTGTTATTCATATCGAATTCGATGTTATTATTACATTCAAATTTCGAACATCCCTGAAAAACAAAACAATTTGATTGGACCTGAATTCTAAGATCAGTCGAGATGAAGTTTGATTCGAAATGAAATGTCAATAGCAAACAATTTTGACAATTTAACACGTCACTTGATATCGAACGATATGATAGTTGAGGCCGATTCTAGTTTATCTATGAATTAAAAATAAAAACTATGGTTCTTTGACATGCGTGAAAAAAGTTTTTATTTGCCGCCATTTCGCCAGTCGTAACATGCGGTTCCTAAACACATCACAGAGAACTATAATATGTGTGTAGATAAAACAGTGTATGTAACTGTATATAAATAGGCATTAAAACACTCGTAAGATGTTTTTATGAAACGAGCCGATAGGCGAGAGAACCCTCACTCGCGTTTTAATGCCTTTTATTGTGCAACACACACATAAACTAGGTACTATTTTCACCTGTTACTAGTAATAGTTTAAAATTAACCTATTGTTTATTAAAAATAGATAAAAACATCTTCTGTACAATAATATATACAGGTTTTTCACGCTCCTATAAAATTAATTGAAATTACTTAAGCGGTTTTGTTTGCTAAGCGTTGATATGGAAATCCTCGTCAAAGCGAATCATATTATGAGCTCAAACATTAAATTAGCTGCTGTACATTGCCGAGAAATTCCTATTATTTGTTTGCCATTTCCATCACCAGATCAGCTATAGGTTACTATAACATTTAATTTCCTTGAAATTACACTACATATGTGCCAGGTTTTATTGAAATCGGTGAACGGAAAGTGGGTGAAATTCAGTAAACCGAATTAACTTACAGACAAAAAAATAAAATAAAAAATGCAGACAAATTAAGAACTAACTCCATTTTTTAAGTCGGTTAACAAAGAAAAGTATGGTTCTTGACAACGTGCTTCCACCATGTAACATGCCGTGGCAGTATGAATATGTTAACAATGTTGCATTGTTAACAAACTGCAGGCAACGGAAAGAATTTTTTATAAAAAAAAACATATGCTCAAATGCATTTGATCTCCATCTGGCCTGATAAAAAGTAACGATGAGGTTTGACGACGGAGAATGCACACCTACGTAATAAATGTTCACTCTCGCCTTGAAATGATCCAAGTTATAAAGTTCAGAAAATTTGTCTAAAGAATTCCACTTCAGAACCGTTCGCCATACAAATATGGAAGCGAAACGCGTCGTGTATATCCTTTGAATATCCACAACATAGGTGTGGAATATAAAGCTACGTCTAGTCCCCCGCTGATGGATTGGTGTAGTTGTCTGACATAAAAAAAAAATTGTCTCAGGTCCGATTCCCAGTTCTATCTTTATCGGGAACCCTACGCGCATTGAGCCAGCAGCGTGGTAATCTAAATCTTCTATTTAGGAGATAGGGTTTCCGTCCGAGCAAAACCCGCCCGCATGGATACCAATACTATTTCTACCGCAAAATGTCTATTCTGGATTGAAGGATTAAGAGAATGTACAGACACAGGAGACACAAAATCCGTTCTCAGTAATGGGACATAAACCACGGCCAAATGGACCATCCGACTGTTTGCCACTTTAAACAATATAAAAAAGACATCATGGGACTTGTCAACTTACTTCTTAGGGTGGCGAGGTTGTAGGGCCCTATAGTGGGCCCTAAGTGGCACTGCAGCTGCTATGGACAGGCGTATTGCTTATCACCAGACACGCGACTTGTTTGTCCAGTCGCTTGGTATTATAAAAAGACCTAAGCTACCAATTAACACAACGCCAACTTAATTTTTTTTGGTCATTTTCTATTATTTTTGTAAACAGACATATTTATTTACTAATAATAAATAAATAATAAATATTGTACTCCCCAAATTTTGTGGAAAAAAAAGAAACAAAAAACAAAATTCTGAAAAAGCAAACAAAAAAGCTAATTTTGTGACAAAAAGAAACAAAAACAAAACTAAATCAGAACAGGTCCAAAAATTTAGTAGTTAGTGGCTTTTACAATTTCTATGATTTACCCCATAGGTTAATTCCCAATCTTTTTGACCGCCTACTTATTTCCATAAGTAGGCTGTCAAAAAGATAAAAAAATTTCAACTCCCACCACCAGAAAAAAACATATTTTTATTTTAACTTAACACAAAAAAATCACAAGGAAAGAAATATATAATGTAGTTTATACAAATAATTCAGATTTTTTAAAGTGTTGTACCACCCCCTGAACAGCATCAACGCCCCTCCCAATTGCTTCCGAGTCCCCTTACCTACTGCCCCCCTAGGATTCTTCAGCGCGCGCTGGGGGGTATGAACCACTTTGGGAAACTATGATTTTCCCGAAAATACACTTCAAACTTCATCAGCATAACTTTGAATTTGATCAAATATTCAGTTGTTTTGATAAGTATTAAGGTTATTTTGTCACCGACTGTATTAACTATGATATTTATGTTAAGTCGCAATGGTCTCTTATTTGATATCTTGGGATACTACAACAATAATTATAATATTTTTATTTTGATAATATACATGTAAAGTACAATAAAAGCTTAAATACTGGAAAGTACAACTAAGTATTAAGTTATCTGAATAAAATTGGGTTCCCGCTGCAAGGTGCCCAAGATGCTGGCAGCGTTCCCCTTTTGTATTGCTATGCTAATGCGTTGGGCAAGGTAGCTGCCGGCCCTTGGGTTTCCCAGACAGTCTATTAATTTTATCGATAAAATTTTGTACAGGCGAAGGTAAGGGTTTCGACGCCAAAGGCTGTATATACAGGTAGGTGGTCGGAGCCGAGATCCTTGTACTTGTTACTTTTTATTCTTTCCACCAGCTCAGCTGCGGTGCCAGCCCTCTTGCTGGTGTGCTGAAGAGGGGATGGGGCAAGTGTGACGGCACATGTGACATCCCACACCAGCACCCGGCCCATACTCCAAGGGATGTGAGTCATTCCGCCCGGGCGCTTGCCTTCTGTACGCGACATGCCGATTAGCTCGAGTATGGCAAGCACGTTAACCGTTATCATGTCGTTGAGGGCTGCATGGCAGGAGATACGGCCGGTGCTCAGATGGCAGAAAAGACCGTGGTAATCTAGAGCACTTACGTCTGTGCCGCAAGGACACCGATGCGGGGAGCAAACTGGGACACCAAGGCAGAGGCCTGCTATATTACAACTGATTTACGCTCAGAAGTTTCAGTAGCAGTAAAGATACTTGTGACAGAGTTGTGAGAGTCGAGGGAAGTACTGCCACCTTGCCTATATGAACATTACTACATTCCGGTTTTTAACGGTAAGGAGTGCTGGTAAAATTGCAGGCATGGGACTTGTCAACTTATGTCTCAGGGCGACGGGCGCAGCGGCAGTGCCCCTCAGATCTTTGCGATTTGATCGTCCCGTCACTTGGTATGATAAAAAAGTGTGCAATTCAATTGTAGCCCACATTACTTTTAACATCATTTCATCATGTAGAGGAAAAAATATGTTTATTAACTCAATAACAACCTAACTGAATAAAATTACTAAACTCACGTCATTAACTATCGTCGGACATTTTTGTTACTAACTGAATATTTTTGTAAGAACTGCCTCCGTGGCTGAACGGTTACCATACTAGACTGCCACGCAGAGGCCCCGAGAGAGGAGAGAAATATTTGTATGTACATTTATTTCTCTCGTGTATGTATGTACCCATGGCACCCACGATACAGTGATAGGTATACCCCCAAGTGCGGGGCCCAAGTTGTTGTATTGTTATTATTGAATAAGCAGTTGTATATCGTTCTATCGTATAATAAAGTCACATGTATGTGAGGTACTTTTATCACATGAAAGTCATAAAAATAATACGCAGTACATGAAACAGCAGCGCTGTTGATACAACAGTGTATTAGGTTAAAAAGTGTATTTATTCTGAATCGATGAAAAGCGAATTGTTCAAATCCTACGAAAGGTGACTCAAATGCATTTTTTTATAAAAAAGTAAGTGCGCATTTGACCTCCGTCTTACCTAATGGAAAGTGACAATGAGGTCGACAATGTAGCATGCACACCTAAACTTAAAATATACCTATTTACCTTGAAAAGGTCCAAGTTATAGCGTTCGGGAAATAAGTTCGCAGGCAGGGCATACCACTTCCTAGCCGCTCGCCATATAAATTTGGTAACGGACCACTTCGCGCGAATGTCCTGGGACTATCCACAACATAGGAGTGGAACCCCAGCCCACGTCACTCCCCCAATGATGGAAAGAGGAAGACGGTATCAAATCATGTAATTCCATCGCACACTCTCCGTGATATATCCTGTAGAATACCGATAAGCAGGCAACTTTACGGCGGTGTTCAAGACTACACAGCTTCGCCTCTACTAATTCCGAGTCACCCCTCTTGGTGCGCTTGTCGATTGAATCCAAGGTGGCCAGTTGGTATTTAGCAAATGTATAGGCTAAAGTTTATAACAGACATGTAAACAATTTCCTACTTGCTAAATATATTCAAAAATAAAAGCTACAAATAATTTCACTTTTTTAGAGTAAGGACTGTTATGTCCAGAACTAGCTCACAAATAAATTGTCTAATTTTGAGTTAAGTAGATATCTTTTAATTGTTTTACCAGTATTCTGACGACGGTTGTATTCACGTGCAGAGATTTAAATTTTACGTTCAGGACTCTTATAATCTTGAATTTCACATATTTTGAGTTTCAACACTGTTGTAATAACCATGCGATATGTAAAATATGATAACTCTCCTATTTCAGTATAAAAAGTTATCGACTAATTACGTTCAAAGAATCTGTAAACCTCTCTCCTGAAAAGTTGTCATTTTACAGATGTGGCCTTATTAACCTCGGAGTGTCATGTGAATTTAACTCATTGACAGAGCGAGTTTGAGACGAGATGCGAAGTTTTAAACCAAAAATACATTACCCCGTTTAATTTATGCACGCTAATTCTTCAAGTCAATGACAAAAAACCAATAAAATAACAAACCGGTGTTACATTTATTTTACCCAGTTAGTTTACTCTATGTCCCTATCTGCTAATCGGTCATAGTGGGCACGAGAGCAGATGAAACAAACTTTGTGTGTGAGATCCGAAAGCACAATGGTTTTGAGTCAGATTGAAATTACCCCCTTTTCACTATGTTGTCTTTACATCGTCCAACTTGTGTCCTGAGACGGTTCAGGGACTTCCATATTGACCATTGCAACTTGTACCGGCGGGGGAAGACTTTCGTTTGGGATGATAAAGTCAATATGAACAGAGAGTTTAGTTTGCCAAAGTTCGCGTCTGTTTTGCTACCTTCTATTGCAGCGGTATGTCGTAGGAAGCTCTTACATCTTAAAGTCGTGCTGGTGGGAGTTTGTGGCCGAATACGGGGTGCCAACTATCAACCTCCTACTTTAATTTATCTACACCACAACAAAACCTGTTAGCGTAAAATAATGAGAGACCCGTGGGCTTCAAGCATTCGATATAATACGTATCCGGTATAATGTTCAGGGCTATGTCGACTTTTGGTTGTAAATAATAACTTTGGTTGGTAATATGTTCAAAGTGACATTTTTTTCAGGAGACAGGCTTACAAATTCTTCAATCGAAATCAGTCAATAACTTTTTAAGTTTAAAAAGGGGAGTTATAGAATTTCACATGTACATACATAATTGTTTCATGTGGTTAGTACCATTTTAATGACTTTCATGCTATAAAAGCACTTTTGACGTATGACGACAAGTGGCTTTATTATAACCAAGGGTACGATTAATTCAGTTTTAAATAATCAATACGACCACATTTACAAAGATTCATTTTGTAGTATCTTCAAACAATTTACATACAGTCGATTGATTTATTTTAATGCGTCACGGCTCTATATTCATATTTCATTTTCTTAAATATAAGGTCTAGGGAACGTTCTGGTTGATACTTTAGAATTAAATTCAACTCTATGCCATTGTATGCCGTATAAGAACGGCTCAAACTTAATATGTTTTTTTTATATTTTCAACTGATGGCGTGGGCGTGGTTACAACATTTAAAGTGCTACTCAAAATTTCAAATAATGCAGTAGAGCTCCTTGTGAAGGAGTTGGTCCAGGGAAAGTATTGCCATCTCACCTATTTCTGCCGTCAAACAGTAAAATGAGCATTACCGCCTTCCGATTATGAACCCTTTCATAACCGGAGTGTTGGTGAAATTACGGGCACATGGGACTTGCCAACTGTCTCAGGGTGATGGGCGAAGTAGCAGTGCCCTGGTATTTGGTAAAGCTCTTGGCCAAGCGCACGACTTGTTTGTCATGTCACCTGATGTCATAAAAATCTGTGAAAACACAACCGTGACACTAACACAAATATTAACGCTAATATTACGAACAGTTGTTAAGAGTAGTGACATAATTAATGTTAACTGTACGATAATATTTAAAATCAAAATAATTTTTTTTTCATTGGTAAGCAAATCACAATTGAAATCGTCCTATTAATTACAATCCAGATACACTAGATACTAATCTACTAATTTCTACTGAACTGCAATTTCTTCCAGCTAATTTTAAGACAGAAAAAACAGTACAGAGTACTAAAAAAACCGACCTCAAAAATCATTTATCCCCTAGTTTGCCACCCTTAGAGGTGGAATATTTTCTTCAAATTGAAATGGAAACATATCAGAGGTACCCACTTTCCAGCAAAAAAAGAATCATAAAAATCAGTTCACAAAGCCGGAGTTATCGCATAGCATACATATGAAAAAAAAAACATACAGCCCAATTGAGAACCTCCTCCTTTGTTTGAAATCGTTTTGCCAAAGTTTATTTCGATTTAAATACCTTTATCAAGTAAAGCCCAGTCGCATAATCGTCGATTAATTTTAAAAGTCAGCTACATGCTAACTTTTGTTATGTAAGGTATAAGGCAAAGTAGTAAACGAACCACTAACCCACTTTATGGGAAGAGATCATCGCCGCCCATGGACATCTACAACGTCAGAGGAGCAGCTTATGGGTTGCCAACCTTTGACAGCACTGTTGACTCGAAGGAAATACTTCAGGATCCCTCCAGACCACTCTACATCTTGCAGGTCCGAGGAAGGAACGAACGTGGTGCCCGCATGGTCTTAGAATTTGCATTCTGAGACCATGCGGATACCTTGCGGTATCAACGATATGGGGATGGACTCTAATCCTTTGGCGGGAATGAAAAGGAAATGCAATGGTGGAAAGGTGAGAGTAGAAATTTATGCTAACATTAATTTCTTCCCGTTAACCTTAAGATAGGCAAATGGGATATGAATATGCATATTTTTAATGACAAAATCAACCTTATCAAGCAAAGCCCGATTGCGTAACCATAGAGTAACTTTAAAAGACAATTGCACAATATGATGCCTATAGTTTTGCTTTAATAAAGAACGGTGTTACAGTTAATGGTGTAATGATTAAAAAATATTTTCTTCTTGCCGACTTAAACTTTAAGTAGTATACATAGAGTTAATAATGCAATAATGCCGTATCCCAATAAAAATGGTAATATATACTCACAATTACAACACTTTTATTATAAATGGGTAATATTCAGGTTAGTTTTCTATACCTTATTTCTGTGGCAATTTTTATTTAGTTGAAGAGTACACTATCGTGAAATAATACACTTGAATATTAAATAATAGAAACTACCACGGAAATAAGATAATTAATCTGAAAATTATCCATATACACCATATTCGTAAAAAGCAAAGTGATTGCTAGTTACAAATCCAAAATGTAGAACAATACACAGTACAATATTTCCAAGGTTTCAGAAGTACGATTATTCACCATATTAGATATACTTCCTTGAAATCTAGGTAAATATGGTCTCTCTATTCATAATTTGAAACCACCGAATCATGTGCAGCACATTTTATTTCAATTTAACCACATACTCATTATACTGAGTGTGTATTCGCTATCGTACTACATTTACTTATAATGTCAATAAGCACACTTAGTAGAGGTGCGCCAATTTTTTCCCTCTCGTACATAAATACTTAAAATAACCTTGTATGTAAATAAATTGTAGAGTCAATCACAATGACGTCAAAATTGAGCAAAATTCTCACATTACATTGTTGCATAGAGAACACACAATTTTACTTAAGTAAACCGTGCAATGTTAGTAAAAAAAACAATACTGAAACTTTTATTGTTTATTTTATTTTATTATATATATTTATATTCCTATGTATGCGTAGTTGCTACTTATCATGAAATCATCGATAAATATGTTCAATACATCGATACTTCTCCATTTATCATAACAGTAATTTGGTATTTATTATAGACATATTATTTGTGTTACATATTAAATGTTAAAAATTAGCGTTAAATTGTGCGATTACACACAATAATGATGAAGTTGACACAGACGGTTAAAGATAACCTATAAATTAATTGTCATTTAACTGTATGTTAAAAGTGTATGTTGTTAACTTACCGTTTTGACCTCTGTGTTGTTTTTAGCGTTTGACATCGCCTTAATCATCCTGCTAGAATTATCCAACAGGCACTTTTGGATGCTCATGGCTGCTTTTTTCACAACAAAAACTATCACAATTCACATTTCGTTAGCACAAAACACAAACACAACTACCCCATGAGGATTGGTAACGATAAGAACAAAATCACATCTTAAAGAAACACTGTTATCGCACGTGTTAGGTTATATCCATTGATTTGACGTAAGAAAGTTTTGGTTTCCAAGCGAGAGGAACACGTGTTGCTCTGTCTACGGTCAGCAAAAGACTGCGGCTGTTAACGCTGGCGCCCCCTGGCAGAGCTAAACAAAGAACGCTCACTAGGTGGATACTGTAACCCAGATTTTAACCGACTCTATATTATACGGTCATATACATTGCGTCAGTTCCCTAGACCTCATGTGCACATGCTCGCAAGTTTATACGCAATGAATTTTAACTACCGTTGACTTTGATTATGTGAATAGAGGGTTATAAGAATAGACCGTCGGTTAGCCCGTAGCCACACCTATCGCAAAAAACGTCGTAAATATGAAACTATAAACCGGAGTAAAGTTTGAGATAAAAATGTATTGCCGGAAACGGACGGAATTTGTAAATTTTAACTCTACTTATGGCCCGGTTTTATGTATAAAATTGAATGCTTCAATCTACTCTACCAAAGAACAGCTGTTATTTTTAACTCCGTAACAAAAGATGTTTGTATTCATGAGATAAGTAGATAAACGGATAAAAAGAGAACATGGGTTTTACTATCTATGATGGTCTGACGGTGTGACGGCCTCCGTGGTCGAGTAGCTTGCACACCGGTTTTCATGGTGTCGCCATCTCTGAGGTTCCGGGTTCGATCCCCGGCCGGGTCAGTGTAGAAACTAACTTTTTTTTGTCCCGGTTCTTCATAACACAAGTGCTCTAGCTACTTACTTTGGGATCAGTGGAACGTTTGTGATGTCGTCTAATATTTATAAAACTTGCTACAAACATACCGATAACTAAGCTTAGGATATCCTTAATAACAAAGTGACCTAATTCGAAATGCTAAATTTTTGGGAAAATAAAATAAATTAAAAAAAATATGAATATTGTATGAAACAAAATTAAATTTTGTCATAGTCAAGATATTTTTCCAAAAAATTACTTTCCGAAATTCACCACTTTATTATCGATAGTTTTCTACAATACAGTGGTTAAAATTGGTTTATATAAAAAATCACAAAAGCATCAATCACCAAAAAGATATTAAAAAAAAACAAAAAGTATCTGGTGCTCTAATCAGACGAATAGTGTGTACTGTACGTATAATTGTAAGTCAATGACTGTACGTGATTATTTTCGGTGTCTTATTTTTTTTTTTACAATACCAAGTGACGCGACGAACAAGTCGTGGGCTTAGATCATAACAGTTGCAGTGCCACTCAGAGCTTTAAACCCCAAAGATCGGAGGACACTATCACTGCGCGCGTCATCCTGACACATACGTAGATAAGTCCCATTTGCTTGTAAATCCACCAGCACCCTACCCTTCAAAACCGGAACGCAGTAATATTCACTTTGGTGCTTGGCGGCAAAAATAGGTAAGGTGGCAGTAGCACCCTGGACGAACTCTCTTACAAGGAGTTCTACTTGTACTAAAATATTATTAAATATCTTATTTAAAATAAAACACAAAGTCAAAGTTAAATAAACCATATTTCATAAGTGAGTAAATTACACATGAAATCGTCATATTGATAAACTCTATTACTCATTCGTAAGGCAGATTCAGAGAATGAGCAAAAAACTCAAGGAATTGCTCTTTGTACATAACATTTGAACACATTTATTATTTATTTCAAACGTCACAGATCGGACCACGGATTTTTGTCACCCAAGTACATAGAAGCAATATAAATAACGTTTCGTGATTAGAAATAGAAATCTGGACATATGAGTGGCAGCTGAAAAGTAAGCTGCCTATTATTGGCTTAGTCGATGAATGGCCAATTCGCAAAATGGCTACTAGCTAAAATGAGGGCTATTTCGCGGAATGACTAGTTCTGAATATGGCATTATATACATATTACGAAATAAAAGATGACCATGATTAGTTTTTTTTTTTCAGTATGAAATGTACATTGGAAATGCATTTATTAAATTTGTTAGAAAGGGACGTTCAAAGTTAAAAAGGTTCTGTTAAAAAAGTTCTTGCTCATTTTTAAACATTTTGCTTTTTCCTTCCGCCATTTTGTCCGTGTAAAGTATAAATAAAAGAGTGTCACTAATTTCGAAAGAAGAATAAACAACGAATGCGTCACGATGGTAGCCAGAATTATTTTTGAATTAGAAATGGTATTAAATGTTGGCATCAATTATTTTGTCTCGATCTAGGTTACGTTCACAGGTAACTGTGTACAATATCTAGTTTACAATTCTTGCAGAGCTTTAAAATTCTCTTCTTAGAGGGACCTGTGTCTAATCTATACTAGCCTGGATTGTAAAGTCATGGTACATGATGCTAAGCAAAATTATCAACAATCTACATGAAACAATATCTTTATTTTTTGTTGTAACCTAATTGATTTATGATTAAATTAACGACAATGTCTCTGACAACATAATTACCCGTGAATTGAAATAATGATATTGTCTTTAACAATTTTGCTCCAAGTATCATGAGAATCAAATCAACCATATTTTTTTCTGACAGCGTTGTATATATTTTCTGTTAAATAAATAAAATTAACGAAGATGTCTTTGACAAGTTAATCGTGTTACTAGAGAATCGAATTAGTGACATTATTTGACAACCTTGCTCATAGTAGTATGAGAATCTAATTAACGATATTGTATTTAAGAACAATGCACATACCACTTTTAAATAAATGAAATTATTTATTTCATTTGTTTAAAAGTGGTATGTTTTCTCTGACAACTTTGCTCACATTACTAGACAGTCAAATTAATATCGTCTTTGACAATTTTGCTCATAGTACTATGAGAATCTAATTAATGATAGTGTATCTAAGACGATGTACATACCACTTTTAAATAAATTAATTAAACAATATTTTCTCTGACAACTTTACTCACGTTATTAGATAATCAAATTAATATTGTCTTTGACAATTTTGGTCATAGAACTATCTAATTAACGAAATTGTATCTAAGAACAATGTACATACCACTATTAAATAAATTAAATAAACAATATTTTCTCTGACAACTTTGCTCACGTTAATAGATAATCAAATTAATATTGTCTTTTACAATTTTGCTCATAGTACTATGAGAATCTAATTAACGATATTGTGTCTAAGAACAATGTACACACGCCAGCACATCAAGCTACACATTGACGTATCTTGTTCCGTTGCAAGGGAGGCGATTTTGGAACAAAAATGTGTAGCCTGGTGTGCCGTTGTCCGTACATACCACTTTTAAATAAATGAAATGAATAGTATTTTCTCTGGCAACTTTGCTCACGTTACTAGATAATCAAATTAGTATTGTCTTTGACAATTTTGCTCATAGTAATATGAGAATCAATTTAACGATATTGCCTTTGCCAACTTTGCTCATAATACTGTAGTTAGGGACGACATTGACTCTGACAATGCATAATTATTTCTAGAACCAAATTAACGGATGTCTCTGATAATTTTACTCATAGTACAACTTTACTTAGAAACTTTACCAAAATTTTGGGTTAATAGTTGCTAAATTCGTAAAATTCATGTATAATGATAGTTATATGACCTCAACACTTTCCATAGAGGAAACTCATGCCCATTAGTGGGATAATATTTCAGAAACTTTTACAGGCGTGTGCACAATAAACCTCGAAAGTTTTAATGCAACTAGATGATAATGGAATGCATACGGGATAAAAAACAGACATACATAAATGTCTTAATAAAAATACATTCATTTTTACATAAACATATTTTTATCAATAATCAAAGCTTTCTTTTACTTATGTATATTTAGATTAAATTATGATGCAATGAAATTTATCTGAAACTTGTCTTATCGTGATATACTTAAGTGAATAATATTTTATGCAATCATTGGATAATGAGAGTTCTTAAAGTCGATTACCATGTCTTGTCGAGTGGTCTAAATAATAGGTAAGAGATTTTAAGACCTAATTACGTAATCGTTGCATATAATTCTTTTTCTAAATTAAAATAATTAAACACAACCAATATTTAAAGATCATTTGATAACAATCAACGACAACAAACTCAACGGAAGCCAAACAAACGCTACAAAAGAAAAAACCAAAGAGATAGAATTGACGTGTCCGTGATTGGCCGCTTATATTTTAACCAATGAGAAGGCAATAGAGAGTTTGAGTAGTGTTATATATTGATATTTTAAATGCAAAAATATGATGTTCGTTTTTTTAAACACATTACAGTTCTGTGTACTGTGCCTCTACCATGAATTGCCATAGTAACGTAAATTAAGTTATTTACGTTACTTTATTTAGTTAAGTAATATCAGTAGCATAATATAAACGCGCATCGAATAATTTTCGATACTTGCTGTACCATTAGCTCCCCAAACGCTTCCCATTCCTCCTGTAAGCTCGATAGCTTTGACAGTTTGTAAAGTATTCATGCCATTACGTTGGAATTCTTGTAGAAAGATGACAAATTTCGTGTTATCTATTTCGTATTAGATACTAAAGACGGAGAAAGAATTATATTTGCTCAAAATTACCTCGTATTTATAGCTATTAAATTAAAAATTTATCTATTTCTTCAAATAATACGACTAATTACAATAGTCAATTGTAAATTTTACGAACGAAAATCGATAACTTTGCTTAACTGTGGTTATACGTATAAGAAGATATCAAAATTTCACATATACGTGATTTATTTTATGTAGTTCGTATTATTTTTGTGACTATCATGTGATAAAAGCACTTTTCATGTATGATAACATGTGGCACTCAACATTAGGCTTGTTTTCCATTATGACGCACAAGTCGTACGCCTGGTATTATGGGACACGCCTGTACATAGCAGTTGCAGTGCCACTCAGAGCTTTAAAACACAAAGGTCTAAGGGACATAAGTTAACAAGTCTCATGTGCCTGTAATTTTCTCTTATCCTTCAAATACGGAACGCAGTAATGCTCACATTACTGCTGGCGGCAGACATCTGTAAGGTGACAGTACGTTTTAGTAGCAACAGAGCTCCTTGTAAAAGAGTTCGTCCAGGAAAGTACTCCCACTTTACCTATTTCTGCCGCCAACACTAATTAGCATTATTGTGTTCCGGTTTTGTAAGGCTGCTGGTGAAATTACAGGTAAGTACATGGGACTTGTCAACTCATATCTCAGGGTAACGGGCGCAGTGGCAGTGGCCATCAAGATCTTTGCTATTTAAAGCTCGGAGTGGCGCTGCAACTGACTTTTTCGTCCCGTCACTAGATACTATAAAAAAAGCTTCACTGGACGAGCTCATTCACAAGGAGCTCTACTGCTACTAGATAACTCGTCTATACACTAATGCTCTATTTAAACCCCAATTTATAAAATGTACATCCGTTATTGATTAATTGGATAGACGTATGAGTCTAAAAACAATTTATATTATTTCGTTACTACCATTAGGAAGGAAGGAGTTTTCAAACTAATCAAATGTAGTAATACAGCAGGAGGCACTGGAAAGTCCTTGTTTTCGTAGATCAGTTTATAAGCTAGAAATAATTCGCAAATTTAGAAATAATTTTCTCTTTCGCATTCCCATTTTGGGTTGGGATAGATATTATACAATTTACTATCCTTATTGTAGAGTCTACCACCTCGCGCATTTATGATGTTAGGAATATAAACCTACGAGGTTGTTAGTATTTTACAAATCCCTGCAAGTTTCTACTCTGTAGGCCAGTAAAACTGAACGACAGAAATAACATGAATTGTTAATAGTGTTCCAGGTTGAAAACCCAATTTAATATAAAAAAGTAAGCAGATAAAAGGTACACATTGTTTTCATAATTAGATACAAAACGCTTTTTGTCCTTAACGAGGGACTGTTTGAAGTTTTAAAAGCTCTAAATGTCGTTCTAGAGTTTCGAATATTGTTTATAATTGAGTCGACTTTGTATCAATTTATTTGATTCAGTTTACATACATTTTATAAGAAAACATAAGCTTATAGATCCCTATAGATGTTCTAAAGCACAATACTCATTTTGGACTCGCAATTTTTCGCCTCGTGGTAGGCGAATGCCTGTCCATGACAGTTGCAGTGTCACTCAGAACTTTAAATTACAAAGATCTAAGGGGCTCTCCCACTGCGTCCGTCACCCTGAGACATAAATTGTAATATCCCGTGTGTTTGTAACTTTACCAGCACCCTTACCCTCAAAACCAAAACGCAGTAATGCTCACATTACTGCTTGACGGCATAAATAGGCTAGGTGGCTGTAATTTCACAACGCAGGCACTTTCACAATGAACTCTACTGCTAGTGCAGTTGTTGTTGTCTAGCGATTCAGGCTGTTTCTAAATTTAAATTGTAATTGATAAACAGAACTGAATTTACAAAAAGCAACTCCTAAAGTTTCTTACACATTATTTTTAGTGGAAAATACCGTACGAATAAGTATCCTGTTGAATCAAGTTAACATTTCAAATTTAAGTTGCTAGTCTATGAATTATGACATCATTAACGTCAACCCAAAAAAAGAACTAAAAATAATAAAAATATACTCAGGTGGAGGCTTTAGGCTATAGTCCGCGACGCTGACTCAATATGGGTTAGGGACACACGTTTTCCGAGAGTTGTGAACATTCGTGCAGGTTTCTTTGCATGTTTTCCTGCAAGAACCGGCGAACAATTATTATTATTATTATTATTCGTTCATTGAAGTATTGTTTTGGTTGTCTTCTAAATACATATGAACTAAAATAACCTAAATCAAATGAACAATCAAACAGAACGATGTCAAAGCTGGCTGCTATGGACAAGTGTGTCGCTTAACACCAGATACACGACTTGCTCATCCCGTCATTAAGTGTGATAAAAAAAATTTTGGGAATTTCTCATACTTATTATACAAGCTGTAACAAAAAGGTTGAATTATCTATTATGATAATTTCATTCACAATGTAATATAATATAGCGATGAAACCACAAGTTTAGAAAAAACATGGTAACTTTGCTTAGAAATCTTTCGATGACACTTCACAAAATGGAATATATCATGTGTGACTAAAGTTGCTAACAAAAAACACTTACATTTTTCATACGAAAAAGAATATAGAGATAGATATACATTTTGTTAGAGTCTACAAGATTTTTAAGGCTACTGAGGTCTTGTGCAACGCGCGGACAGCGTTATCGCTAAATAGCTATAAAGTGCGGATTGTCGGCGTCGGTGGAATGGTGGATCTTAGTGGTTGTTCCATTAAGCGCGGGAGAAATGGTCATGACCACTTTTATATCCTAAAAACACTTACATTTTTTATACGAAAAAGAATATACATTTTATTTGAGTATACAAGATTTTTAAGGCGTATGTGCATTGATTTCATTTTTGAAGTATGGATGGATAAGCGACGTTAGTAACAAATTCTTCTTAGGCCGTGTGCAACGTGCGGACAGCGTAAAGTAAAGTAATTACGTAAAGTAGCGCTATAAAGCGTGGATTGGCGGCATTCGGTGTAATGTTGCCATCCTAGTGGTTGCTCCATTAAAGATGAGGGAAAAAATATTTGGGCTTTTTTCAAGCACCCTGGCTGTAAATTGGCAGCACACCGTATGTGTTATATTATATTGATTTTATTGAATATCGTGATGTTTTATTAACGTGATATTTATTTTTAACCAATGTCAAAAAGATGAGGTACTCAATTCGACTGTATTTTATTTTTTGTATGTATGTTACGCGATAACTCCGGCGGCATTTGTGAACCGATTTTGATGATTCTTTTTTGTTGGAGAGAAGATACTCCAGTAGTGGACCCAATTATGAATTTGAATAAAATATTTAAACTCTAAGGGTGGCAAACTAGGGTATGAATGACTTTTGAGGTCTGTTTTTTCTGTACTGAGATTATTTGTGAAATTACCCCACAAGTTTGTTATGATTATTATTAATACAAAGATAGAACACAACTGTGAACTTGTGTCTCTATACTAAACTAGGGCCAACGCATTACCAAAATAGCCACATATCGCGTCATCAGACCTTACGAATTTTTTTATGTGGTTGTTACAAATCTTTCATCGCCGTTACAAAAGCAGAGAAGAGGTACCTTTGCAGTTACAAGAGACTGACGTGAGATGTAGCTGTATTCATTGTAATATTGAATTTATTTTTTGCAGTACAGCACTAATGGAGGTAACTGATTATTATCGCCTTTTGTATAGAAATTTGTATCAAAGAACATAAAAAGTGGTTCTTAGTTCTGACACCAAAATAAAGTCAGTATTTCCGTTGTCTACAACACTAAATTTTACTGAATTATGATTCGGTTTTATAACAACATCAGATTGCCTACATATAGGTGCCGAAGGATGAGAGCGAAGCTCAGTGTTGCTACATACAAATTAAATTTATGTCTCCCATTATGTAAATAACCTTTTTCCGGTAACATAGTAGTTTAAGTTCGTTCGTGATAATGCCAATGATGTTATGAAAAAAAGTCATTGATTTTGCATAATATTTTATCTCTATAGAATCCTTATTATGCTCCTGCCCTTATCCCATTATTTAGGGTCGGCGTAGTACGTCTTCTTCTATCATTCATCTCTATCAACCGTCAACACATTGTTCACTCAAGAGAGTGAAATGGAGTGTAAGAAGACATTGACTCAATTTCATTCAGCCCTGCATTATTTCGCACCCTTGTTGTAATAAGGCCACATTTGTAAAAACGACAACTTTTTAGGACAGAGGTTTAATAATTTCGTACGAACGAAATTGTCGATATCTGTGAATTAATCGATGCTTAAATATTTCATCTAGTTCGTATTATTATTATGATTTTCATATGATAAAACACTTCCGAAGTATGATCATGTGGCTTTATTATACCCAGGGTACAATGTCATTCTATGGATTTTTGAGGAAGGTATGTTCAGTTGTTTGTTTTAATAATAAGTAATAAATTAATAAGTAATATCACTGTATAACCCTTTTCACCTGAATGGGACTTATTGCAAATAAGGCCCTGAAATAACGATATTTTATGCTTAGACAAACGTGGACAAATATAATGAAATTGATTCGTTTAGAATAACGTTAGCTATCCAAAGAGGAACCGTTGTTGCCAGCTTCTAGTGCCAGGAAGAGACCTTCGTAGCGTTTTTACATCTGTTTTCCCTTCTTCCTCTGTTACGCATATTTACTATTTAATTTTTTGCCATACAAAGACTGTATATTAATTATTCATCCAATAAAACTTTCTTGAGTATCATATTGTGCGTACCCAAAATTTTCTGAAGTAATAGATCTCACTGCAGGGTTCGGGTCTCATTTAAGGAGAGGTTTAGGCTATAGTCCACCGCGCTAACCAAATGCGGGTTGGGAACTTCACATGTTTTTAGTGTCATTGTGACGAATACAAGGTTTTTTTTTATGATATCAAGTGATGAAAAGTTCCATGTACCTATAATTCATGAGGTAATAGTGAACAAAAAATAAACCTTGAAAGAAACCGTGCTGAACTAGTAAAGAATAAAAAATATTGGAAATTAAACTATTTTTTTTATTTTTTTAAGTTAGATATCACGAAAAATAGAGCGCAAAACGGTGGTTTTATTGAAAAACCAAATATACACGATTTAGATCTGAGAAAATAGTTTCATTTCCATTGTGTAACAATCGCGAAAACCTAAAAAGTTGAAAGGCGTCATTTTCCGGTTTGTTTTCTCAACCTAATTTCGGTGGAAATTTTTACTATTTAATTATTCGAGTATATTATCGTGAAGTATTAATTGACATTTTAAGTATTATTTAATATTCGAGCATAATATTTAATATTTATAATTTATACTCGAATATTAAGTAATACTTAATGATAATATTCTAGAATATTCAAAAGTTATAAAAAATTGCTACCAAAATTAGGTAGATAAAAGAAACCTGAAAATTACCTAAAGAAATTTGAATTATTAAACAACATAAAGCTATACAATTACATAGAACAATTTTGACAAGGAGTTTGGAAAATGGACTTTCAAAAGGGCACCTCCGAAAACTCGATCCAAATTTGACTGTCTGACCAGAGCGGAGAGAAGGCTCAACATACGAGCATTCACAATGAACGAGCCCGAATATTTATGGAAATTTGGGGCGACTTATATTGGCGACACTTTAGATCGCACCTTCTCGCCACTTTGGCAAGATGGTTAACCATAAACAATATGGTCTTCTACTACCCATCCCCTAGATTTACTGTTAAATACTTTCGGAACCTATTCGATATCAATGTCACCGGGGAAAAGGTTTTTCAAATTCGAACTTGACGATGGACTGTGGTGCTCCTAACATTTTCTTTCGATGAAAAAAAAAACACAATGATTATTTATGTAATATAAACCCGATGGTATATTTTATTCTTATTATTGTTGACATAAATTGACAACGATAACCAATTTTGTTTATTAAAACTGATTGGTTATGGTTCAACTGCTTTTCTATCATTTACCATTTTCGTCGCTACAGTGTAAAGTTGTGCAGTAAAGTTGTTTTGCATCTCGTGTCTTGAAACCGTCGCTGCACTCAGGATTCAATACAAGCCCTCGCGTCCTTCTCGCGTCAAACAACAACTTTAGCCTTGCATAACATAATTAAAAAAATAGTTATCTATTGTTTTTATCTCCTAAAATATTAAGAACTCAAATAATTTTGGTCACTTTCCTTCTTCAAACGACTCATCTGCCGCTGCTGAGCTGAAATAAACCAAAATTATCTATTTGGCCTTATGCCAGTCATTGGTAACTTACTGCATTACAGCATGGGGAGGTACGTTTAAACGTTACATGATACATGTTGAAAGAGCTCCACGAGCGGTATTGAAGGTAATGCTGTGCAAACGTTACACGTACCCAACCTTACAACCTTACCAACTTACCAACAGTATTTTTATGTCTGTGTATATTTGTACAAATATATACAGACATAAAAGTACTGACAGTCCGCCAACTATTTGTACTCAAGTCTATACTAGATAGCCATGCAAAAACAACGTACGATCCGTTGGAACTGGCAAAAAAAAAACGGTAAGACATAATTTTCAAAACTGAACTATATTCGTCATTCGCAAAAGGACATCAGCTATTTTTGGGATCAATGTTGTATAATAATTTAAACCGAGCCATTGACATTTTCTCAAAAACACGTAAAAAAATGCTGAAAAAAATACAATAATAAAATATTTCCATTAACATAAAATATAGGAAATGAAACACACACAAAACACACGCAAACCCACACTCAAACACACACAGCCACACACAATTTGTGTTCCATGTAACTGCAAATACGTATTGATTTAGCTTTCTAACTCTTGTTATCTTTTCTTTTCCTTTTATTATTTTTGTTATGAAGTATTAATAGTTATTAACTGCACCTTTGTCACACATATTTCGATTTTCTAGATCGAGTCTGAGAGTAGGGGGTCGGAATACTGTAACACAGGGTATCCTAGTACAAGTTCCGCTCTCTCACAATGGTGAAACACGTTGTCATTTCAACCTCTGTATGTACCTATTATAAGATAAATACCATTGTGATTGGAAATAAATTATTATTATTATTATTAACATTGCTTTTACCAAGGAGTAAGCCGCTGTATGTTGAGATACCAGGACTTTCTAATTCATCCGGACGGCGGTCACCCACAAAGATTTCCCCCACGTCAAAAAAAAAGGACTTTCTAGTTCAACTGTAATAATGGCTTCATCTATCTGAAGAGTACAGTCGGTGCCCTCACTTAAGTATCCACTATTTGTGCTAAGTGCTTATACAAATAGAAAGAAAGAAAGAAAACTGTTTATTACACAAGCACAGACACGCATAAAAACAAAACGACAGAGGAAGAATAAGAATAATAATCACAATTCAAAATTAAACTTTACTCCCTCGGAGAAGCGAGAGTCTAAAATAAATAATGATATAATAATAATCATAATAAAATAATTAAAAAAACAAAAACTAAATTAAACCAATTGATAATGCAGTACCTAATTCACCGTCACGCGTGTCGGGCCTGGTGCAATCGAGACTTGCTTAGCTTTAGCCACAAACGGCTTTTTTTTAAATCATTTCGTGGCGCTGATTTTCAGCAAGCCCGGGGCGAGATAAAGAACTCAACAATAAATAAACAGATAAGAAACCGACATAATAGATAGTGTACATACATTTACATATACATGTGAAATACTTACTAATACAAATAGTGGACACATAAGTGAGGGCACCGACTGTACAGTCCACAGCCTATTGTTTTTAAGTTCTTTAGTTTAACAATAATTGAGACTTATATTACAATTTAATATAAATCTAGTCTAAAGACGAATATTGTAATAGTATAAATTTCCAACATTTTCTCATTTATTTTTGTGTAAAATTTTTTACATTATTCTGAACAATGTCTACATAGGAAATGAAACTATTTTTTCGGATCTAAATCGCTTATATTTGTCCTTTCAAACAAAAACTTTAAAAAAAACAAATATACGCGTAAATATTCAAAAATATTGGAAAATTATAATATAAGAATATTCAGAGCTAATTTTTTCCGATAAACAGACTTTTTCTAATAATGACCGTGCAAAGTAACACTATCTCATTCCGCCTTCCGGTTATATCTACCTCTATTGCGCGACCAAACTAAGTTGCGCGTGCACAGTAATGCGTAGTAGTTAAGAGCCAAGTTAAGTGCCAATAAAGCTCGCTAAGCTTGATCTTCAAAAGCTCTAAAGAATGCTTTATTCTTTTATAACTTTCTTATACAGGATGTTTAAGACTTAATAAAAACATTACACACACGTCGTCGTATCTAAAAACTGTATTTTTTCTAATTTAATGCTTTGTTGGTTTGTGTAATAACGTCACATCTGCAAAGTAACAACTTTTCTGGAAAGATTTAGCTTGTATCAGGGTCATTGCAAATATCGGCATCCGCATCGGCATAAATTAAAATATCCACATCTGCATCAGCTTCCACATTGTGGATGCTGATATTCATTGCGGAAGTTCGAGTCGTGATATAACCTAAAAGGCACGCTAGAATAATTTACACGGCATTACACTGCACGTTTTTTGCAGTATAAATCTTACCAAATAAACAGTGTGGCGCATAGGTACATTAGATATAGAACCGTTCACACTGTGTTTGTCCTGCAAAAAAACGCTCACAGCTCTATACGTTTATCGAATACGCAACGGACTTGTCAAGTAAATCGAATGAACTTTAACGTATTCGGTGTGCAGTGGCGTATAGTATTAATGCATCTCTTCCACACGGCGCGAAGTCATACGTTTCTTATCGAATAGTCACCGAACATTCGAACAAGCGGCGTCTAGTATTGAAGTATATTTTGGAAGGAGGGCACGCATAGGTTTATTAATACAAAATGACCGGCGAATCTCTCAACTCAAGCGGCTTGGAAATAAATTGTGGGGAAGAGAAAACAAGACAACCGTGGGGTACGGCGCCTTCGCGTCTTCTATGTCAATATAAAAGTGCAACAAAGCGTGGATCCATCACGATCGTGTTCTCACGGCGATTGCTGTGTGAATACTGCGGCTATCCGACTTTTACACGCAAGAAAATATATCGTGTAGACGCCATATTGTCTATCCGTTTATAATTGAAATCCGTTTATAGTTAAAAAATGTGCTTCGTTCACACGGCATTGTCCTGCCGTGTGAACGTATCATTAATGTATAACAAAAACCAACTTAAGTACATTTCACAAAGAACAATATTTATCTTATACAACTTACGCCAAAATGGTTATCCACAATGGTATAAATTATTGTAGCCTTATAAACAAACAGAATAAAACACAATTGTTAGTGGGCTTAAAGGATTTTAAATTTTCATTCAAGTTGATGATAACTTATTTGTCGTGATGTTACATATGATATATTATATCTTCTCTTACTTATATCTTCACTTATCTTTTTTCAATATCATGATATACCATGATATTGAAAAAAGATATGTTACACATTTAAGGAGTTTTTATTGTATGTCTTTTTTATGATAGGTACTAAATGACTGGACGAGGAAGTTGCGCACCTGGTGGTAAGCAACACGTGTGTCCAAAGCAGTTACAGTGCAGTTAGAACTTCTTTTTACTCACATTCATAGCCCCGCTCTATGGAAACCCTACATCAGGGGTGCCATGGACACACACACAGGTAGACAACCCAAACTCACGAGAGAAATAAATGTAGGCCATACAAATATTTCTCCTGTCCCTGTTTGCCTACGGAGGCAGTTAGAGCTTTAAATTGCAAAGACCTGAGAGGCCCTGCCACTAAGTCCGTCACCCTGAGACATAACTTCAAAAGTCCCATGTGCCTGTAAATTCTCCAACACTTTACTCTTTAAAAGTGGAACGCAGTAATGCGCACATCATTGCTTGGCAGCAAAAATAGGTAAGGCTTCGTTTAATCTATTTCCCTGGACGAACTCTTTCACAAAGTACTCTATTGCTGTTAAATGTATTTTCCATTTATCTTCTTATCTACACAATGTACTTCTACTACTTAGTTTCACTAAAATATTCTGAATAGAACAAAAATCATAGAATCGCGAAAATGTTTAATTAAATTTATTTATTTGAAGTAGAAAAACATTTTCTTTTAATTAAGGAAAGGTGGTATTTATTAAATGTTTGACCTTTATCCCTTTGGTAATCCATTGAAGTGTTATTTCATCATTTTGTGGCGTCGTTTATAAATGACCAAAGGCTACAAATTTTACTCTATAAGCTTTATTCTAACCATTTTGAAGTAACTCGAAAATTTCGGCAGAACATTGATTAACCACTTCATCCAACGTATAAAGTGAAATGGCATTATGTAAAACTAGTGAAAATATTTTATTCATAACAACAAACGAAGAATAACATTACAGTGTCTTAATAATTGAAATGTCAAAGGCTTTATTGGAACTAGAATATGATAACTAGACAAAATTTAAAGTAGAAACAATAGACAAACTTAACTGAATACAACCAGCTATATCCCCATCTAATTCGACTTCAACGACATTGGTACTTGAGTCTTTTTTTACATGTTTTAGATATACATAGGAAAAAAATCCAATGTTCCTTTTTAAATAATAATAGAAAATATCACACTGTTATCACAATAGTGTATTAACTCAAAAAATGTATTTTTTCAGAATCGGTGAAAAATGGATTACTCACTTGCCGTAAAAGTATGTATTAAAATTTACAAATATGACACTGACGTAATGTTGGAGGGGTTATTACAAAAGTTACTAAACCACCATGATTGTCTCACGGCGCTATCTTTTGTTTTATTGAAGTGTAGAAAATCAAATTTTGCGTTCAGAAATGGTACCAATCTTGAATTTCACATATTTTGAGTTACAACGTTATTGTGATAGCAGGACAGGGTGGTGCTCTACCAGACGAGGGAAGGGAGGCGCGCCGAGGGCCCAATGAGGTGTGGAGTACCCCAGGGGTCCGTATTAGGACCACTACTGTGGAACCTGGGGTACGATTGGGTGCTGAGGGGCACGCTGCTCCCCCGGACGGCGGTCATCGCGTACGCCGATGACACGCTGGTGGCCATGGTCCGGGGGACCACCTTCCACCGCGCAGCACACCCTAGAGGTGTGTAGCCGGTGGGATGAGCAGCGCCGCACTCTGACGGGGACTGTAGGGCAGGACCTCTCGCTGCCGAGCGTGGTTGCCACCATGCTCGATAGCGAGGAGTCCTGGGAGGCGGTGGCCTCCTTTTGCGCAGAACCTCTGCATGTCGCAAAAGGAGGCCGCGGAGCGGGTGCGCGAGGACGCGGCGGACGCGCATCCGCTCAGGCGCAGACGTACGGGGAGAAGGCGAAGGCAGTTCGCTGCTCGCCTGATCCCCTAGTGAGTAATCTATTTATGTGGTCTGTGGTAATGTCATTGAAATTAATTGTCAATTATTATGTTAATAAAGTTTCTTACACTAGATTATTTCCCACTACACTAGTTATTAAACATAATGAATAACTAACACCTATCTCTATCTCGGTAAGTGCGCATGAGGTATAACTCACGAAGGTAGAGAGAAACATTTCCAGTGGCTACGGACTATGACGCTACTACAGTATTTATGCCTCATGAGATTACTAGCGGGAGTTCGCGTTTTTAAGTATTTATTTTTAACTGACGTCAAAACTTTTTGCCTTTTTCCTAATATTATACCAAAATGTATAGCGCAGGTTCCATAATGTTTACTTTAACTGTGGACCCTTCAATCCAGCTCGATATCACTGTGACGCAGGACAGACTAATTAGCATTGAATGGTAAATATAGATAATGTCACCTCTCTGTCGATTTACTGCGAACGGATGAGATTGGATATCTTTCTATTTTAGGCTTGCTTAATGGAAACTATATTTTTGCAGAATTCACTCCATGTCATGGTAGTTGTGTATGCACGTACAAAAGACATTAACGAATTTTAAAAAGCACCAGAAAAAAATATTTATTTAGCACATTCATGGACATTACTTAAATAAACTCAAAAATGTCACTACTTTTCTTTCCGTTCTTCTTCCGGTCTTCCGTTTCCGTCCGTGCTTATATTGATTGAATATAAAATGTCCAATATAAATAATTAATTTTGACAATACGCCGTTGATCTATGGATCTCTATGGAGAAAACAGTAAGCGGCAACTGCACAGAAAGCACTTGGAAATCGCACTACAAAACCCATAATTGGTTTTTTCAAATCCATATTGTGAAATGGGGTTCCCCATATTATCAAACCATATGGTCTTTGAAGTCTCATAAAATTCCGCTTTCGTCTCTAAACATTACGTCGTACCGCAGAGTTGTCATAACAATGTGTTTTTTTTTTATTTAGTCTGTAGGGTGGGTGTCCTACTGCTATGTCCATATTGGGAATAATAAAAAAAAGTTATTGTTGTGGGACTTTCATGTATTATTTTGTGCAATTTCAACGGTTCGAGCACATAATTCGCAGTCCTACGCGAGACGACAACACCTGAAATGTAAACGATCATATGAAAAAGTGTCTAACCATGACCAAATCATCTTTCTTCTCTGTACCTTTTCTTGTCGGGTAATATGCAGTCGTCGTCGTCGTCATCTTTATTTCGATAAACGATAAGACGCAAATTTATAGTCGACTTAATACCTATATCGGCTTATCGTCCTCATAATTTTGCGAAGTTACCACTCTTGAAAACTGCTCAGATAATAATTTTGAAGATATGCAGATTATAAAAGTTGTTCTCAGGAAAATGATTATCTTCGCCATTTTCGTGGCGAGCATTGAATCTTATTTTTCAAATAAATTATTTGACATGAAAAATTACAGACTATATAGAGAAAACTATGCACAGTGCACAAAAATGATACAGTATTTATTAATTATCTGTCCAAAATCAAGTTATGGCGTAGGGCACATTAGATGACAATTTTTTGGAAAATTTGAAAATTTTAAACCAGGAGTACATTTTTAATGTTTCAATTATTACTCTATTTTTCCAAATATTCAATGAAACGGTTGTATGGAAACATCGATAAATATGTATTTTTGCTAAATTTTCGAAACGTAATTAGTTATGACTTTGAAAACAGAAAAAAATACGTTTTCTACAAAAAACTAATGACTAATTACGAAATTTAAAATCATTAAAGCCATGATTAAATGCCTTTTTAATAACAGTAGAGCTCTTTGTGAAAGAGTTCGTCCAGGGAAGTGCTGCCACCTTACCTACTACTGCCACCTTACCTATTTCTGCCGCCAAGCAGTAATGTCAGCATGACTGTGTTCCGGTTTTGAAGGGTAAGGGTGCTGGTGAAATTACAGGCACATGGGATTTGTCAACTTGTGTCTCAGGGTGACGGGCGCTGTGGCAGTGCGCCTCAGATCTTTGCGATTTAAAGAGCTGAGTTGCACTGCAACTGTTATGGACAGTCGTGTAGTTTACCATCAGGTGCACGATTTTATGTATTTTACGCGATATTTTCGGCATTTGTGAACCAATTTTGATGATTATTTTTTTTATGGAAAGAGGACACCTTGTTGCTCCCATTTAAATTTGAAGAAAGCATTCCATCTGTAAGGGTGGTAAACTAGGGGATGAATTCGGTTTCTCGCACTTTCCTGTAACAGATTTCAATAAAACTTGACAAGTAGATGTAATTCCACGAACTTTTGAGATCAAATTTTTTTTATTATAAAAAAGTTACAATTATAATAAGGTATAAATTATGACGGTATGTATATATCATGTGTATACGTCCCACTTTTGTGTACGAGTCTTTTTTTATATTATTCAAACGGGCAAACAATCAGTCGGTCCATCTGATTGTAAGCGATAAAGACACCTAAAGATTCAACGATACATACGGTACTAAGAATGTCTCCTTTACATAGCAAAGGCGTTGCCAATGTAGGAGATAAATACTTAAGACTCCTGTGTCTGTGATTGATTGATACTGGTTATCGGGGTCATAACCAAACTGGCTCTCCCTACCCTTCAAAGATGAGCTACGCACAAAGCGAATCTCACGATGGTGCGTCTGCCATTCGCTTTGTCTTTTATTTTGGCATAGAATTGTACTACATAGAGGCATTTGTTAGCAACGGTTCAAGATCAAGAGTAATTCAAGCGTGACACTTAAGATTGGGATAATATTATTTGATTCTCAAACATATAATGAAATGTTAGTTATGTATGTTAATTGTTCCATCTATATTAGTTGATCTACGGACAAAATTGGTTGCATTCAGTAGGTTAGGTTAGATAAGTATATAAAAAATTAGTACCAGCCGAGCGAGCGAAACGAGCGAGTCGCGGCAGCGGCCGGCGAGGGCAGACGCCAATTTGCTTGCGTTTCCGAACATGTTTTCAGATCCAATTATATTATAATGAATATATATACATATGTATATGTACAAATATAATCAACATTTACTTAGTTTTAAAAACAAATATCTAAATTTTATTTTTAAATTTGAGGCCCAATATAAAACTATCAAAGTTAATTTAGAGAAATATAACATTTTTTGCGTAGCTCAGGGGGTCTACTCTCGATCTCCGTCCGACAACCGTCCGAAACAGTTGCTGCCAAATAAGCAATACTTGACCAAATGAAAAAACGCGTGATGCGAATGAAGCTTCATACTTGATACTTGTCTTTTAATTTTGTCGAATATTACTTATTTGACAGTAATTGTTTCGGACGGATGTCGGACGGAGATCGAGAGTAGACCCCCAGAACAGATTAAAACATCAATTGATTTAATTTATTTTATATCTCAGAGAAAAAATAATCATTAAAAAAGATGACCGTTGAGATTTTTTTTGCCTGCCGCTTTTGCAAATTTAAATGGATCTTTTAAATATATGCCATTTAAATTTAATGTTAATAGAATTGAATATCACGATGTTTTACTATCTTGATATTCAATTATTTTTGTAAAATGACTCCACCAATTATATTTATTATTAATACAAAAATTGAACCCAAAGAAAAATTCCTTCGATCCGGTTGAGTTCGAACGAGCGACCTCGCTATACCGTTAAGAGTGTTAAGATTTAAATTCAACTTTAAGCCGCTTGCAATAAGAACGGTTCATAGTCCAAAATGTTAAGTTTGCGGGCTCTGGCTAAACATATTTCCTGTTTTTCTTTTTAAATAAAGTATGGCGTTTGACCGTCCAAAAGCACTAGCGATTAAGCTCCACCTAGTAAGAGAAAGAATCAATGCAATGTCAATTTTTACTCCATTTGTTTTAGCATTAGACAGGAAGAAATTTTAGGTTTTTTATCAGACACCAGTTAGTTCAGCTATTTTGAAAGCAATGCATTTTAATAAATACCTTGAAACAAAATTCTCAAACATATTTACTACCTTTATATCTCTCACTTTTTTATTATATAAAGTGACAGGACGAACGAGTCGTCCGCCTGATGGTAAGCTACACGCCTGTCCATAACAGTTGCAGTGCCACTCAGAGCTTTAAATCGCAAAGATCTGAGGGGCACTGCCACTGCGCCCGTCACGCTGAGACGTAAGTTGATAAGTCTCATGTGCCTGTAATCTCACCAGCACCCTTCAAAACCGGAACGCAGTAATGCTGACATTACTGCTTGGCGGCAGAAATAGGTAAGGTGGCAGTTTTTCCCTAAACGAACTCTTTCACAAGGATGCATCTTTCACAGGTTGCATGCGCACGCACACTTCATCGTCCAAAGGTTCTTCTCATGGTGAAGATCTAATGACCTAAAAAACAAGGTATGCTAGTTTAATTTTTCTGTATAGTGTACTAACATGTCAATTGTAATTGTTGTCAATTTGTGGAGGAAATAAAGAATTTACTTACTTACTTTACTTATGTAATTAGTGCGTTTTTTTTTACTTGTAGTACTCACTTAAATGAAAAAGTTCTCTTTACATTCTTAAATTATTTCTAAGACTTGCACTGTAAGAAACAGCGCTTCCAAACATTAAACGGATTTTTTTTATAAAATAATAACATGTTAATATGCCATTTATAAATGTCGTTTGTTATTAATTCTGAGGATATTTACTTTATTGTAATACATTGACTAAAGAAAAAGGTTTACAATCAATGCTTCTTAATTTACGTTTTTTCTATTCTTAAATAAAACTAAAACTTTAACAATATAGTTATATATTCACTTGTCCTGGTTGAGGAATTCTGTTCGATGAAGATAATGGAAACAAAACAGTAAAGACCTAAAGTAACAATAATATTTGACGAAACCAACTATTTCAATCTATGTATATCAATTGATGCCTAAAACCTTTTGATAACTATACGAAATTGTTACTATGTCTAAAATTAAGACTTAATCGTGATTCCATATACGAAGGCTATATATACCACATAAATTAATCTTGCTTGCCTTATTACCTCAAAGTTCAAGACCATAGAAGAGTGTTTACTAAACATCTTTAAAACAAAATATTATTATGCTCTAATAAAAGAGATAACAATATAAGTAGCTATTTGTAACACGTAAGGATACGCATTAAAGTTGCCGGATTTCGCAAATTGTTAAGTATTAGTTCGTCTCATGGCTATGTCACACGGAGGGAAAGTACCTTAGATAGAATAAATACCGTACCTTAAATAACGTAGATAGAAAATTTTATTGAAAGAAGGCTTCGTATTGATTTTAAAAACAATTCGAACTGCATTCTAAAATTTTTAAATATTTACCTGTCTGAACCGGGAATCGAACCCGCCAAATATGAAAAAATATCTGTAATTTTACTATACTGATCGAAGGCCCCAATTATAAGGAGTGTTTCCGTCTCAATAACATAGCATCTTGAATAAAAGGAAGACCATGAAAATTAACATTTAATTAGAAATTTTGTTCAGGAAAATGTATTATAGCCTTTTCTCTAACTTTGTCTTTCCTTTTATTTAAGATGCTATGTTATTTAGAAGAAAACAATTCTTATGCCTGAGGCCTTCAATCAGTATAGTAAAATGGCAAGTTTTTTTTTACATTTGGCGGGTTCGATTCCCGGATCAGACAGGTCAATATTTAAAAATTTGAGAATGCAGTCCGAATTGTTTTTAAAATCAATACGAAGCCTTGTTTCAGTAAAATTTTCTATCCACGGTTTTTAAGGTCTTTCCCTCCGAGTGGCATAACCGTGAGACGTCCTGTATAGTGTTGTGTTCACTTTTATCGATAACATGGGGTGCACAAACCCTGTTCAACAATAACAATAATAATGATATTTATTTCATTCATATACAAGTAATATCAAAAACACGTTACATAAAATACTTATTTCTATGATTGTACGCGCTACTTGCATATATCGGCGAGGATCATGCTCCAATTGGCAAACCTTTCACCACAATGGCAATGGACGTACTGCCTTACCTATTTCTACCGCCAATTAGTAGTGTGAACATTACAGCGTTCCGATTTGAAGGGTGTTGTAAAACTACAGGCACATAGGACTTGTCAAGTTTATATCTCATGCCTCGGCCACGAAAAAATCGGAACAATTAATTAATTCAATTTCATAATCATAATCGAAAAACTCAATTTACCAACGTTGCCATTTTGTGGGAAATTCCCCAAATTGCGGGGAATTTCTACAAATTTCAACTCGATTCTAAAGAATTTTAATTTCTTTCCACAACTGTTTTACGACAGTCCTGATCTTATGTTGTGGATGTGAACTCATCCACAACGCAGGCCGATCTTGTGCAGCCGTTATAAACTCTTCTGTATTCATATATAGATATAGCGATGTGCAATATAAACAAAGTAATTCGTTTCAGACGCTGAGGCGCGGAGCGACCGCTTCTGTCGCGTGGACTGCAACTGTTTCGTGCGCAATAATAATTGTTCTGGCTGCCCGCAAAAAACTCGCGTAACGCTCGTGCAATTTCGCTCGTAGCCAATTTCGCTGCAAGTTGCAGCACTACTTTGTGGCCTTTTACACATAAAATTATATATTTGTTTTTGACGCTCGACGCTGACGCTTGTAGCGTATTCGCTAGGAGCAGCGTCTCGGCTCGTGGCCCTCAGGTAAGGGTGACGGGCGCAGTGACAATGTACTTGAGATCTTCGCTATTTAAAACTCGTATTTATTAAGGGTATGCGTTTCGCTTACTACCAGGTGCGAAACTTGTTTGTCCCGTCACTTGATATCATTTTAAAAAAGTTACTGAGGTGATCCCAGTTTGTTTTCAAAACCAACATACATCCTTAACCGTCGTATTTATTTTTTTTAAATATACACGTAAACATAACGCATTGACAAGACTTGTTTATTGACTCAAAAAGCTTGTTATAGCTAGAAGAAAATGCGTTTCCGAATAAACGTCGCCCAGAATGTTTTGACGGCAAAATAAATACGAAAAAAATTGCGCTTCGGAATATTCTAAATTCTCAAAGCTTTTACAGTCTCTTTTCTCATATTTTACGAGCTACTTTTAACTCTTTTACGATTACAAACGTAAGTACAATTTGTACAAAACGTAGACATAATAATAGGAATGCTGTTTACCAAAAATTTATATGTAATATACATAGGCTACCTTTATGGAAAATAATAATTTATATAATTAAATTCATGTGTACTATGTTCACGACAACAAAGTTGACGCGCGACCGTCTTAAGGGTTCTTTTTGCTACATGCAGCTTGCTCGTTCTTTATTAACTAATGGTATTTAAGGGCTAGACAGTATTTTTATTATTAACAAAAGATTTTCACAACTAAATAAGGGACGGCGCTAGCTATAATCTCCGCTTGCAAAGAAAACTATTTAGAAATTCTGCCGTCCACTATCTAAAAAACAGCTAAATGACAAATGGTCAAATATCCGTTTTAAATATAAAAACATAAAGCACAAAATTCTCTTTTCAAAACAGTTAAAATTAGTAGTAATTCGACTTATCGGAACTTACCCTAACCATGCATAGCTGAAATACCATTAAGCAAATTCAATATTCTAAGACAGGGTTATGGTTTTTTTACGATATACCAAAAAAATATTTTGTCACTGAGTCGCATTTTAGTTTGCGGATGGCAGAATTAGAAAGCTTCAACTTTGCAGATAGTACAGTCAACAACACATCAAGCTGTACACTTTTGTTCGAATATCGCCTCCTGTACAACGGAACAACATCCGTCAATATATAGGTTACTGTACTGCCGTCGTCTGCACATCCAATACATGAGAAAAAGCTACCATAATTTTTGTCACTTTTCATTTAATCGGATGTTCAAGTTTTCAATCAAGGATGATCCTTTCTTCGACGAACGACCGAACTAGGAAAAGTTGATTATCAGCGAAAACTTTGTAGCTTTCAATTTTCTCAAATGTTTTTCGAATATTTGGTAAATCGTAGAAGTAAAATGGATGAGTGTACAGGTGTGCTTGAACCTCGTGAAAATAATTAAGTGTATTAAACTCTTTACAGGTCATGGTCATGGTTGACGAAACGTCGGTTTGTTTAAAAACACAAATATACGCGAATTAAACCCGGAAAATTTCCTATGTGTAACGCGAAAACCTAAGAACTCGATAATTAAGTGTAGTTAAATGAGATTAATTAATATGTCGCATCAAGGCTAAGGAACGCTCATTACGTTATTAACTGAAGAAATTGGTAACAGAAAGTGTCCCTGGCAACTAATCTCTGGGAATCTCCAAGAAATATATGAATACATAAAATATTTAATAATTATACTTAAAAGGCATATGTGATATGTATTTGGTCTCAATAATCGATTAAGAGACAACTACCTGACATGTTTTGTTGTTATATATATTCAAAGCTAGTGGAGAAAATAAAAAATCAAAGACATGCAGCACTCTCTGTAGAAAGCAACTTTTGAATATTCTTGATTTAAATTCACTGTAAGCCACGCAAGTCAAAATCTGAAAATAGACACTTGCCAGTTTGCTATAGCTGTAGTTATCATGTCGCAATGCTATTACAATAGTGTTATAACTCAACAATTTGGAAATTCAAGATTATACCATTATTGAACGTAAAATTTGATTCTCTACACGCCAATAAAAGTGTAGTTAGAATTTGTAAAAAACAACTAAAAGATATCTACTTAACTCAAAATGAGGCACGCTTTATGTGAGCTAGTTGCTGCTGCAGCTGGCCAAAATAGTCCTTATCAAAAAATACGAAATTATTTTTTCTCTTTTATCTTTAAATATATTTGGCAAGTAGGAAATTGTCTGTTATAAACTATAACCTATACATACATTTTAATTATCTTTCATGGGAAGCGAGTAATTAGTTTTTCGTCGATTCTAAGAAAATACACTTTTGAGTTAATACACTATTGTATTAACAGTGCGATGTCACAAATGACACGACGAATGTCAACAAACAAACATAACGAAGCGTATTTATCAACATTAAAACAAAAAGGAATACATACAGCTTGATTTGAGCCCGTAAACTTCACCTTTTCACCATGTGTACCTAGGTACCAGTTTCGTGAAACCGTAATCCAATCGTAAAATGGAAAAATCCTGTTCACGTGAAACTGCTGTTCCGACTAAATTGGTTCAAACTCACGTAAGCTAATTGATTATATTGAGCATTTACAGTGTCAGAAATTTATTATCTTCTAACTCTAGGCACGTCGAGTAGATAAGAAAAAATAAAAAATTGTCGTTGTTTGTACACATAAAATCTGTCACCCATCCACCTACTTACCTACATATATAGGCGTCACCCACCGTACTTATTTATATAATAAATCGCAAATTTAATTCATAGTTTGTATTGTAATCAGTTTGATATCATCTCCGTGATTTATTTCCGAGTCGCTTTCAACAAAACCCACGATACCTATAATTATGACGATAATACATAGGTTCAATAATAATTGCAACTGGAACACATACTGTAAAAACAATTAGAAAAATTATAATCATAATAGAAACTAGAAGCTCAAATCTCAAGGCTCTTTCGTACTGAAACGTTGTATTAGTTCGAGTTGTCTATTTTTGGACCTACATTTTCTTTTTTTGGACACACAGTCGCCATCTATATTTTATCACAAATACTACGTCAACGTGAAGTGTCATAGTTAAACTTGTATTAAGAAGGTTCGCTATAACATACTAGATGGCGCTACTACAAATTATGTTCCACGCGTGGCGTTGACGTTATTACACCGATTATTATAACAGCATAGCACAGTCCAAAATAACATAATTTCGTTGTACTCCTGTAATGATTATTTTACAGAAACAAACCAGTTTATGAGTATACAACGAAAGTACGGTTTTTGCAGTTTGTATAAAAGTTTTCCGTGAGTGTTTTGTATTTACAGTAGGGGTTATGAGTAGCAAAGTCGATTTGTAAACTTTTATTGAGTGGACGACGGCGACGCTTCGACGTCTGCCGTTTATATCTTAGAACGATAAGCATTTACAAACAGTTAGAGTTATACTGTGAAGGAAGCCGGCTGTTTTATCAAATTTTTCAAGGTAAGACTTCCATGAAATAATAAGCACTTACCTACCTGCTTAAAATCCAATTGCTTAAACATTTTACTGCGTATTGTTAATTACATAGAAAATTATAGTTTTTAATAATATATGTAGTAGTTAGTATACACCTCTAATAATTTTTGTAATTTCATTTAAGTATTTACATACTTTATTATTCCTAGCGGGTAGTTGATGTCTGTGAGGCTAGAAAGTTGTGTGAAAGAGTTAGGTTGCCTTCCGTGTCTCTGCCTACTCTCCTGTTACACAAGTACGTGAGTTTGTATGTATTACAAGTATGTATGTATTATTCCTACTCATTTCTTTTTTCTAAAATTGTATTTTACCTGTCTTTTTTCTTATCAAATAGATTTTCTTCTTGTCGATGGTTCTTTTGAGATAACTAAAAATGTTGAATAAAATGCTTAGATAAAATAAAAAAATCTGCTATAGAAGATATGTATCGGTCGACAATAATAAGACCTACTACCGGTAAATTTACAAATTAATACAAAATATTTAACAAAATCAACAAACTTTTCGACTATAAAGTAAGTATATATTTTGTACATTTCTAAATATACAAATAGTTTCGTGAATAAATAATGTCTCCACTATCGATAATATTACAGTCGTATCAAAATCACACTTACAATATTATTATTATTTAAAATTAAGATGCCATTATCAATGTCGTAATATAGTAAAATCTGCAAGTACGTTATTTTTCCTTTATTACTCTAAGGAACTTGCTTATAAAAAGAAAAATAAACGATATGACTGCTGAACAGTACATTGCGTATTAATAAAAAATAAGATATTTTTTACCGCCCTTACCACAGAAAATATTTTTTATCACGTGTGCGAAGAAATAAATACAATAATAATTTACGTACAAGAAATGTATGAATAAAGACTGCCAGTGGCGGGTTATTTTTTATAAGCATGACCACTTAGAATAATAACGCCATGACCAGTTATCCTTCCATAAATGGGAAGAATATTATCTAATACATGCAGCCAATGCCCTACCATAAAATACAACACTAAAATGTTGTAAAAGGATAAAATGCACACAGCCATGATGTATTACGTAGATATAAAATAATAATTTCAAACTACTAATAATACTGGAGAATTTGAATTTATACAATAAATCTAGTAAAATGTAGTTAAATTGCAAATGTTTCGTTATTTCGAGCATAAAAACTTTTTGCTTAATCTTTACGTATAATAGAAGCAATAAAATTTTATAAAATCCAATACTGCCCTAAAAACGAAAAAGCCCGTGGACGTAATTTAGGACATTACCGCCGACATCGCCTGCATATCATGACACTGTTTACGAGCAAGTGTGATGAAAAAGAATATAGCATCTGGAGACCCGTTGTCTTTTGTATGTATAAATAAGCGCAAATATTTACAATAATGGCTCATACCATAATCTCATTTACTCTCACAAATTAAAAAGCACTTTGTTTATTATGCACAGAACGTATTCAATTATATTTACCTATGTAGTTCAAAATGTAATTTATTTTTCTTCAATAATAAAAATCATTTAAGAATATCTAATAATGGATTGAACATTCATCTACATATTTAAATTATAAACATTTCCGCCGAAACATTTCCACTATTGAGCACAGGCCTAAAATTTAAATTGCCAAATATTTCCAGCATGGGTCCAATTAAGCCAAATCCAGCGAAGACACTCTTGCGCACCGACATTGCGAGCCGCATCGCAGCGCTGTCTTCCGACGAGAAGAAACGACAGTCGAAGGCGGTCTTTGAAAAGGTTTATACTTACCCCACACCTAATTATAACGAAAATAATACCTAATATGTGAATACCACACACTCATAGCTGTTCCCATACCCCATTGCGACAGAACTTATATACATACGAGTATAACTCAATTTCTTTACCTAGGTAGTAGTAGAACTCCTTGTAAAAGAGTTCGTCCAAGGTAGTACTGCCACTGTATCAGCATTACTGTGTTCCGGTTTTGAAGGGTAAGGGTGCTGGTGAAATTACAGGCACATACATGGGACTTGTCAACTTATGTCTCAGGGTGACGTGCGCAGTGGCAGTACTCGTCAGATCTTTGCTATTTAAAGGTCTGAGTGGCACTGCAGCTGTTATGGACAGGCGTGTAGCTTACCATCACGCACATGACTTGTTCGTCCCGTAACTTTATGTTATAAAAAAACTTGGTACATTATTTTCTATCACAACAGCCTTTGATATGAATTGAGCCACTGCTCTCTGGCACATTATTAGGTATAACATTTTACAGAAACGCATGACTTTTGTGACGTTCTAAAAATTAATATTTGCATTATCATCTTACTTTTTATTTTGACAAGAAATCTTGTTCTTCCAAAATTATTTTTATGATACGATTAATTACATTTTATAAATCTTATTTTATATTTAAATTAAAAAAAAATCCGCTATTTATTGCGTATGTAGTAATAGCTGTAGTTATCATGTCGTAAGTAAATAGTAGTAGTAAAATAGTTGATAGAATATTTATCGACCGAGGGACAGTTATTTATGACTTGTTGTAAATATTATTTCTATTAAAACACGTAAAATGCGTCTGAAAAATAATAGAATAATGGTACCTTTAATTAAAATAAGTGTTAAGTTTGATTTGGAATTAACGGTAACATTTACTTAGCTAGGCAACCTGCATGTCGGAGAAGATAAAAATTCAGAGATGTTAAGACAGCAATGAACTATGATAGCACTTATACGGGTTATTATAGGTTGGGTATAAATCGTCCTTTCTGCAAATAGTCAAAATGAGTAGCTCTCTTTGTGAGCACGGAAGACGAGTTCGACACAGTGTCAAACATATGTATACAGTGCCGGCCTGACCTCTGAACCCTACACTTGTGACGCGCATGATGTCGCACCGCACCGCCACTCGCGACGTCTCCAAAGAGCTTGCTCGCGGCGCAAGCGAAATAAACGGTTCCCAACATTATTTATAATTTGCAGCAATGGCAGTGGCGTAGCCTCGAGCTTTGCCGCCCGGGGCCAACCCTAAATTTGCTGCCCCCTCTATTTTTATGATTACAAAACTAGTTCTCTCGGGCAGGCTTGGCCCGATTGTGTTTTTTACTTTTTTGTTCCCTTGCCGTCCCATATCTTTCTGCATAAGTTTTGTTTATAGTGCTCCTCCCTACCAACCTCTTGGTTATGCTAGAAGCACTGACCTGTGCGAGCGAACCCGCACAGGGACCATTTAAGTCAGGTCTTATCCTAACCCCTGATCAACATGTTTGCACGGACTTCGTCCGGATCTCTGTGAGGCTAGTGCCTGAGGTGAGCCGCCCCCGCTAAGTCGACTACCAAATCTCCCCATTTGTGGCTGCTGTGCCATCCGGGGCCATGGCCCCTCTGTACCCCCCACGCTACGCCACTAACCACTTTCACCCAAATTTCCGAACACTGAGCAAAATACATGACAGCGCCAGGTTTGATTGCACCTGGACGCTACACGGATTAGCGCCGGCGCGCTGCCCTTAGATACCTAACGTCAAAACTCGTGGTGCATCGGCTTTCGTCTCTCAAGTCGCAGGTGATACCATGAGGGCGCAAATGATAAAAGAACAGGACTTCCAAGAGTCCCTTTCCCTAGAAATACCTCGAAATGTGTGCACAAAATATCACATCATTATTAAATATTAATCGATAAACATCGTAACGATTTTATTATCTTAACTGACCCCGAGAGTTGAAGATGTAATAATAATGCAAACAATCGTAAAGATTGGAACAAAAACGTGTCGTACATAACTGAAACAAATTATTAAATTTATCTATATGCCATTATGTGCGGGGCTATGAGTGTGTGCGTTCTTTATTTGTAAAGTGCATTGTACTATTTTTAACAATTTCGTTCAAGAAATGTGCTTCCATCCCGTTTTTTCATGATATCAAGCGACGGGACGAACCAGTCGTGTGCCTGGTAGTAAGCGACACGCAGTTGCAGTGCCATTCAGAGCTTTAAATCGCAAATATCTGATGGGCGTCAACCGGAGACATAACTTGACAAGTCCCATGTGCCCATAATTTCACCAACACCCTTCAAAACCGGAAAACTCTCATTATTGCTTGACGGCTGAAGTAGGTAAGGTGGCAGTACTTCCCTGGACGAACTCTTTCACATGGAGCTCTAATGCTACTAAATGTTCCAAAATCCGTTCATCCATGGTGCTGCCTTGTACCGCTCAATAAGAATTCTCTCAACTAGACAAAATAAAAAAATACGAAACAAACTATTTGCGGTGATGAGAAATCAAATTTCCCCACTGTTGCAGGTCATAAACCATCCTTTCTATAAATCATCAAAACGAGTAGCTCTCTTTTTGAGTACGGAAGATGAGATCGACACGGCGCCAATCATAGATCACGTCAAAGCCCGTGGTGCATCGGCTTTTATTCCGCAATATGCTGGTGGTATCATGAGGATGCTGATGTTAGAAGATGGCGATAAAGAGAACATGGGTGTGACTAAGCATGGAATTGCTCAGCATTCGAAGGATCAGAAAAGGGAAGAGGCTTTAGAAGGAGGTAAAATTACAATTGGTCTGAGTTTTGGATGCTTTTTGCAAAAGTTATAAACAAATTTTATAAAATGTAATCTCAGTACAGAATACTAAAAAACCGACCTCAAAAGTCATTCATCCCCTAGTTTGCCACCCTTAGAGGTGGAACATTTTCCTCAAATTTAAATGGGACCACTTCTGAAGTACCCTCTTTCCAACAAAAAATCGAATCAACAAAATCGGTTCACAAATTATCGGAGTTATCGCGTAACATACACACCTACTTAGAATAATAACGCATACCTATAACAAAAAAAAACGTAGAGTCTAATTGCGAACCTCCTCCTTTTTTGAAGTCGGTTAAAAATGGAATTCGCTTTTCGAACCTGAAAGCAATTTTCAAAGTAGACTGTTTATAACAATTAATAAATGAAAAAAAGTTTTGATTCTTGGTGCGTATGTCACATCTGCAATGTGACACTATTTCTGGAGAGAGGTATAAAGATTCTACGAACGAAATTAGTTGATAACTTTTTTAAGCTTAAGGGTCGAAACACAAAACTGCGAATCGGCGCGAAGCGAATTCCCAGCGCAGAAAACTGCGACGCGAGGTAACCCATCACAAACTAACTCGAATTTATTTTTTCCGAAATAACGTTTGTTGGAATTTTCTCTACCCCGAAAACCGAATTATAACGAAACCGTTGTTCTTTCAGGATATGTTGGTTGTTTATCGCAAAGACACTTTTAGGTCCGGTCAGGTTAGGTTAAGTTAGGTTTAAAAGAAATATATATATTTCTTAGACTTCTGATAGGTAACCGCGACGCGAAGCGATTTCGAGGGACAAAGCGTCTCACTGCCACGGTTCGGGTGACCATTCCTTCAGCGATCGTCAACCGTACTAAACTTATTTTTTAAACTACGTGGCGACATGGATCCTAAAAAGAGTGTTGCACTGCTGTTATTGATAAGAAAATATAGGAAAAAAAACTCGAAGAGGATTAAACTCTTGCGATACGTCTTGCGAGCTCGTAGATTTCTGTGATGCGACGTCGCATCGCAGTTTTGTGATTGGACCAGCAATACCTTCAATTAACACTAAATTTTTGGTCATTTTCTGTTATTTTTGTAAACAGCCATATTTATTTACGAATAATAAAGAAACAAAAAACAAAATTCGAAAAAAAACAAATAAACCAAATTTGTGAAAAACAAAGAAACAAAAAATAAAATAAAAACAGAACAGGTTCAAAAATTAAGTAGGCATAGTGTTCATTGGAGATAATTTGTTCCATGTAGTTCGTATTGTTTGTATAACTTTCTGAATGTGATTAAAGCATTTTTTAATTATGATCATATGTAAATTTATTGTACTAAGGGTACGAACTATTAAAATATAAAAAAAACTTTATTGCAGGTGGTTTAGATCTCATAATTGCCCCAGGAGTTGCATTTACCCGCTCAGGAGCCCGTCTTGGTCATGGAGGTGGATATTATGACAGATATATCCTTAAAGCTAGAAATCACCCTGAAATTGTGCCAAAGGTAAAACAACTTCTATATTTTGATTGGATAGAATTTTATATTACTAATAATGCAAAGCTACTTGTTACTCTATATCAGATAGGTAGACTAAATTGAGGAAAACCAAAACAAACATTTTATATAGTTTTATTTATTTTGATTCAAAGTACAGAATAATGCGACCTTTGATTTAAATAATTCTAAAGAAATGGGGTAAAGTCACCAGAAAAGTCATAAGTTTTTGTTTCTTTTCCAGAAAATTAAACTTTATGTAAGTAACAAGATTGCATGTCTCTTCGGTGGGGTTGTTATAATCAGGGACCAATAAGACATTACCGTCGTTTCAGTGCGTATACAATAAAATTGAACACAAAATGCATGCACACAATAGAATTTAAAGAATTTAAACCTACTTCGGTTTCTCGATTATAGTTACTTTTTATGTATTCGAGCACATTATTAAACTTGTAAAGTTTATTAACACGGTTTTATACAATTCCTTAGTCTGGTTTTATAGTTGTATGTATATAAACACGTGCACAGACACTAGTGTAGTGGCTTTGCTGACTCTTCATGATCAATAGAATGACATTTCTATTTCGTGACTGAGATTTATGATACATTATTATTCATAATTTACATATTTTGGGAGACCTACATATTATTAGAATTTACTTATTGTATTCATATACCGCCATAAAATAATAATTGAAATAAAAACTGTTTCTGTTTTCTTTTTGCACTACCACTATCACTTGTGCGCAACTAATTGAAAATCACAAATCACTTACAATTTACCATAACGTAATTATTAAACAGTATCTTAAAAAAATCAGTATAAATAAATACCGGTAAAACCTGGTAAAACATTTAAATTTACTAATATTCATACCATAAAGTCACATTTGTTGAAAAAACTTCTTTATTTGTAAAATTATCATCAAAGTCTCTGGATGATTAGCGACTTGTATTGGTAATTTTGTCTAAACCTATAAACGCGTGGCAGTGTGTGTCGTCCAACAAAGGATGTCGCATTAGCCATGTCTTAATCAGAGATCGAAATAAGCATGCTTAGAGGAAACAATTAGTACACTGAATAAATTACATCATAAATAAATAAAAGAAATACCTGTCTCTGGAATCCCGGAAAGTTACTTTAGTGCGGTAGAAGAAAAATGTTGTAATTCTAAGTAAAAATAACTCTTTTGTTTTTACTTATATTTTTAATAATTCCGGGATTTCTCAGAGATGTATTATCCGCTTTATGTGCATTACTCGAAAATTAATTTACACGAACAATTAGGAAATGAAACTTTTTTTTTCGTATTTTAAATGTTGAAGTCCTTACTTCGACTGTATTTTTTTTTTCCAAAACAAATATCCGCGATTTTGATCCGAAAAACGAGTAGTTGTTTCATTTCGTATATGTAACAACCGCTGAAACCCGAGAATTCTATATGTACACCAATAGTTTTTAAATATTTTCGACACTCTAAATAAGCGTATAACAGCAGCTGGTGGCTTAGTGAGCATTTCCTTACTTGCTTACTTTTACACAATTTACTAATATTATTAATATATTATTATTTTCAGGTAATAGCTGTAGCATTCACTTGTCAGATATCTGATAATGTACCAATGGACGAACAGGACCAAAAAATCGATGACGTCATTACAGCAGACTCTTGAAATAGCAAGCAATACATGGTGAATTTTATTTTATTAAATAGAGGTGTGCTGTACACGGTAAAATAAATTATAATTCGGTGATTTCTTTTTAATGAAAAATCATCGCTTTTTACATACTCATTTTAAAATTACTCTAATAATGATGATAAATTATTGCCAAAGACGTTATTTATTACAACGGTCAGACTTTTCTGCAACTTTGCAGCTGCAGACTTTTCTGAAATCAAGTTAACAAATCTAATTTTATCCATAGTGTCTTTCTCGGAAAACAATTATGTCTGTAAGGGAGTCTGTGGTAAATTTAGAATATTGTTGTGCATAGGTTTGTACATTATGTTGTGAAATTTTTGAAACTTGAATAAAACAAAAAAATCAATATTACTTTATTTTATTTAGTAAAAGATACAAAAATAACCCACTGGGTATGATTTTATAACAAAGAAATAGTATACAGAATTAAACTAATTATATTAGTATATAAGTATTTACAACATTAAGTACATATGTTTATATATATAAATATCAAAAAAGAAAAAATATTGTGGCTAAATTTATATTATATATGCAGTTATAAGAAATGGTGCGACCACATATTTTAGCTGGTGATCCTACTCATGATGACAGAGATCTATAGCAAAATATTTATACCATTAAATAAATAGGCATTGCTCTGGGGCATTGTACTCAGGAGGCTAGTAAGTCCCCTTTTGAATAGCTTGGTTTATTCTTAGCTGAAAAAGCTACCAGTTTTCTGATCACTGGAGGCTTGAGTTAAAATCTCCTTAGCTAAGAGTTTGGCGTAACTCCCACGAGACAAAAATATAACTAATCCGCAAAAAACTCGGTTTCCCCATAAGAAACGGAACATTTTTTTTCTGTTAAATTTGTTTGTTATCATACGAATACAATCACCAGCTGAAACGGTCGAACCATTTTATGACACCCTGTATTTACAACGACGTATATTTTTTAGTTTATTTTTAAAGGATTAGAACGAAAATAAGATGCTCTTTAATGCCAATTTTGTAGAGTTCATACTACATCTATGAATTTTATACACGGTAGTGTAACTGCCATGCCAAAAAACTTTACCGCCACCATGACGACGAGTGTACGTCATATTTTGTGCTTAAATATGGCACCAGAGACGAATCGAAAAACGACTTTCTCGAGAATGTATAAATTAAAAAAGTTTAATGTCAAATAAAAAAAAGCTTTTTTCTTCTTAATTTTTCATTGTTCTTCTCGTAGAAACAATATCAGTAGATACAAAACAAACATTGTAAAACGTTACATCTTTATTATAATAATTGTACACACAGTAAGTGGAAGGTTTGCAGGATGAACGGGCTAGTAAAGAACATACGTCGATTCCAGCATATGACATAAACTACATCTAACGTATAATTAATTTAAATTTTCAATTAAAACACGTACATTTAAAAGATTGTATCCCACTATCAAAATTTTACATTACCTAAGAAGAAATTTTTAAATATTTTTTATACTTATACGTCTAATATACAATTTTTATATAGATTTCAATATACAAAACCTATTATTTACAACTAGCAAAATTCTAAAGCAATATACTAAAAATCTTTGATCACATATATTGATCGATAGGTACATGGTAGCAATACGCCTTGTTTTGTTTTCATCCGATTGATGATCGCGCGTATCATATCAGTATAAAAAAAGATAAAATACCGTACTTTCGCTAAGTTTTTTTCTTTTAATTACATAATTTATTAATTTTCTTTTTAATTTCGGACATTTCAATTGTAATTTATAGTATATATGACCAAAGACAAAAATTAACTAGGTTAAATTAAGCTAGCAACGCCTATTCATAAAAGCTGTCGCCAACAGTGGGATCACTACACGTATAAGAAACATACTCTATATATCCGGTCTTTTGCTAACTAGGTATCAGTGGCGAAAAGCGATAATCGAGGCATATCTAGTACAATACATAGATTTTTTAAACAAACGATACACTACAACTACAGTACAATGACTACACTACAAAACAAATACACTACAGTGATTTTTGAAACAAACGATACATCAGTCAGATATAGAAAAATTTACGATCAAGTTTCGAATACGGAATGCCTGACAATTCTTCCCGACGAAGAAAGATATCCATCTTCGAATTCCCTAGTTGTATTCAAATACAGCTTAGGTACTAAGCAAACTTTTTTACTTTTATGTAAAAAGGTAAAAACGCCCATGTCTCGTGTCGTTTCAATCACTCGAATTTAATGACAGTCAACTTGATTAATCATATTAGTTAGCAATACATAATTGGCAATAGCAAATTTTATCACATATACTTTTTATGATTGAAACAGAATCTACATCAAACGCACAACCCATTTTTTGTAACGACATTTTCCTAATTTATGTTCAATTAATTTAAGAAAAGAAAAAAGAATTTACGCAGGTTAAAAAAGTTTAAGCGCCTGTAGTCAGTTGACGTCACGACTAGTGACGGAAAAAACCGATAATAAAGTTATTTGAACTTGTGTGCTTTCATTTATTACACATATTTGGTTCGGATAATTAGAAAACACTGTTTATGGTAAACCAGGCAGATTTTTATTACAATAATAACATTTAATAACAAGTTGGAATAATGAGGTAGCAAATGTCATGTGTCAAAACGGCTAAAAAACAAAACGATTGTATTCCGGAAGTACCTCATACCGACGTCAACTTTCTGGACGCGCCTTCCCAAACTCAATTTCACTTTTGTCTCAATAATTACAATTCATTAAAAAATAATATAACTATGATGACAAAACTTGGGTACAATAACAAATTTTATGAAAGGCACGTAGGAAAAATGAGCTATTGTCAATAAGTTACGTTTATTTGCCGTAGTGTGCAGGCGAAGTTCTTGTTTCATCTCAACACACTACGCACAAGTAGATAAATGGTTACTGTAAGGCTTATAATTAAAGTAAGAAAAGAAAAAACACACAAGGCACTTATTATATGAAGATATTATTGAACTAATAAGTCGATAGTGGAATCCATATCGTATTTACTTGCTGTCGATGTTGCAGGTACAAATGGTAACACGCACTGCGTCTGAAAACCGAACAAATTTAGTTTATGTACTTACTGGAAAGGTGAAGTAAAGTTGTCAATACCAATTTTTTAGGGGACTCTTAGATTCTAAAACCAAATAACGTTTACTACTCATAGTAACCAATTTTTGGGTAATTCTTACAAAATCTCGTAATTCTTGTCCTTTAGGTTTATAAAAAAAGGATTTGATTCTTGCTGTAGAATTAATAGTCAATATCAAATTATAATTCAATTGCTAGTAATGCCTACATAAAATATTGATTAGTCTATTTAAATAATAAATAATAATATAAAAATGTCTCCAAAATCATTCCCTGACTATGTCCCAATTTCCATAATCAAACACGTTCTGTGCTTTAAATCAACACATTTAACAAAAATAACATTTAAATTTTAAATATTCGATCAAATAAAATATGTTTTTGCAAAATTAAAGCTGTCCTGTGATGAAAACACGATAAATAAATTTAAAAAATGTATTATAATAATAATAATAATACATATCCCAACCAAGAAAATCATATCTCACACTTTTACCTTCACTCGATTTGTGAACGCATTTTTAATCCTTGGTAAATGCATTTTGTAAGTTTTTGAAAGTTAGCAGCACTGTAAACGTTTCAAAATGACGAAATTCAAATTGTGCGTGGAATAAGTTTCTACTACGAAAAGATTTCATTTATAATTCTGGAAGTTAGATTTTTGACAGTCATTTCCTCATATTATATAAAAAGAAGTTAAGCCTTTGATTTTATTTATTAATCATTCACTCAGACGAGTTGTTGGTAACAGTAAGCTTTCAAAAAAGATTAAGTCTAAAAGTAAGTTTATATCGCTATTTTTTCTTGGTTTATTTTGATTTATTCATTCCCTCACCTTCATTCCCTCACCCTCAAATGTTCTGACAGCCCTATACATTCTCTTAAAAATCATTTATTTTGGGGACTATATATGCTATGAAATGAACAAAAAATAAATACAAATTCTTCTTAAAAATTTCATAACTTCGAAAGCACGAATTTCAAAATTTCATAATAATTGCCCCTTTTACATTTATACTAAACATATGGATGTGGACACAGTGCTGAAGCGGTCTGACGCACAGATCACGTGTGACGAATGGATATTATAGCGAGTCAACGGAGGAAAAACTGTTTCACTAGACCAAATATTTTAGGTGTTTACTATGATTAACAGTCGTACAAAAAACATATTATACACCAAAGATATTGTCTAATTTATTACACGATATGATGTACTTTACCCGATAATATAAAATCCTAAAACTGGCTAAAATAAATGTCTAAGAGTAATTATTTAAGAATAAAATAGCTAACTTTGCACAGCGGTTGGGGCGCTGGTCAATGTCGAATTTGTATAAAATTTTCCCCGCTTATTGTTATTTAATCATATTAATTTTTTGCGCGCACACTGCGGAACGCACGGGCTGCCTGCCCCCCATACTTCACTTAAAATCTACCGTGCACCTGACGCGTTCAAGTCTGTAAAAGTAATGATGCTCTAGTCTATAGTCGTATATCATAGTTGTGTATAACACTTACATCAACGCAGTATAGCGCCAAACATTCTCTGTCCTCGGGACATGAGCAGTTCGACGGCACCGACAGCTGCCAGCAGTAGCAGCAGTGCTGTGACCACCAGCACCACTCTACAGCTGCGTCTTCGTCTCTCGTTTCTTGCCAATCTCCTAGAAAGTGCTTCACCTCGCGCGCTATCTAGTGTGAACAGAGCACTGGCTGCCTGGAATAAGTACAATAAAATTATGTTGAAAAATGTTTAAAATGCCTAGATATTCTAGAAGGATATGACCATAAAGTATATATATTTAAATACGTTCTCTAAAATAACCAATATCATATGTATAAGATTTTATTTTCGGATCTATGACCGATTCTTGCGAATGTAAGGGAATTGGACGCCATAAACCAAACCGATCGCGTTATGGTCTAAAGTCCCGGCTGACTGACGTCATCCTTGACCGCGAGTTTTGTGAAGAGACCGAAACGTTGGTTTCTTTAAAAAAATATACGCGATATGGAGTTGCTTTAGCAATGATCTAACATACGAAAAAAAGATCATTAGGTTTTCGCGATTGTTGCGCTGCCTGTAAATGAAACTATTTTTTTTTAATGTAAATCGCGTACATTTATTCTTTCAAACAAACCGTCGTTTCGAGTAGTTATGTGAACATTACTGCGTTCTGTGTTCATGTGAGACTTGGCAACTTATCGCCTCTTATAAAGAGTGATTATTCTGGAAATAGCAACTTTCTATTTATTTTGAATTTCTTATCAAGGGTGTTAATTTGGATGCATTACTTTAAGAATAGGCAAAAGCCAGTGTGTGAATATGACGAAAATGTGATGTGAAATTAGCCTGCACAACTTGTATATACAATCCATTTTTTACATTTCAGTAACTTTGTGCTTGAAGATACGAGTTTGAGAAAGTAAGGCGACGTCGTGTCTCTGGGAACAGGCGCAGTGGCAGTGCCCTCAGATCTTTACGATTTCAACTCAGAGTGGCACTGTAACTGTTATGTACAGGCTACACGCTTGCTATTTGAAGCAAGACTTGTTCATCTCGTCATTTTATATTAAAAACAAATATGTTTTATGCTATTTCAATTGAAATAAGGTGTAAATTGCAATACTCTGAGACCGACGACGTCGGAGCATCGCTAGGCATTTCTCTCTGCATCCGTATAGGATAAAATTGCATCTGTATAGGATAAAATTACAATGATAAATTTAATGTCCTCTGCCTTGTCGCCCTCCAGCTTGAGTTGGCCTTTAAAGGTCCGCGGTCACGGGGGACCGAATATACTCGATCTTTGATCCGGAATAAAACATTCCAACGTGTTGTATTCGCAAAACCTGAAACTCGATATACCTATGCTGAAAACTTCATAAAAACGATTCCTCCACCTTCGACAAAGCAGACATACAGGCAACCATTAGGATATTTAGAAAGACAAAAGAAAAAAAATAAATTTATTCAGCACAAACACATGTTACAAGTACAATATTATGATTTTCTGCTTAAAGTGTATTGCACGAAAAGCTCCCAACTCAGCAAATACTGCGGCTGAGCAACAGCGCTGGTTTTCAGTGGACCCTTATCGAAGTACCCGATTTAAAAATAAAATAAAATAAAAAAAATTAAAAAATGTGGACGCAAACTAAAATAAGTACTTACAACATAAATGACATAATTAGTTTAGAAAAATAAAATTGCCATATGCCTACAGCGTTTTCAAATAGTTCACTCTGTCGTCATGTATTTTATGTTTCTCTGTGCGTTATACAAATAAAATTTCTCCTGGCGTATTTTGCAATATTAAAATGTACTTTCTGAGTTCATTTTTTAATGCATATACAGATTTATATTATATATTGAGATATTTATTTAATAAGGATACTAAATTTACTAAATGCAGAACCATTATAGGTAAAATAATGAATGATGACAAGAACTGTCACCATCCTATTTATCCTCCACTCCTCACAAGCCAGCTCCTTTACCTCTTTTTAGCTGTTCATTCTCATTTTGACGTTGTATTTTATTTGTTCACTGTATGCTGCTGGTCTTGGGTCTTCCAGTCCTTCATTTTCCCTTCAATCATTTTATTAATTTCCCCTTTTGTTTTCCATTGCATTTATTTATTAAAAAATAAATAATTCGACCTCCATCTCATCTGATGGAAAGTGTAGATAAGGTCAACAATGGAGCATGCACACCTAAATAATGCTCATTCACTCTCGCTTTTAAAAAGCCCAAGTTCAGGGAACACGTCTCTTCATTAACCCTTTTAAACAAGAATTGTAGCTGTTCAATATTATGACAAAAACTATAAATGAATGTTTCGCAATACGGCGCCAGTATTAAGCAATACCAGATAATCAATTAACCAATTTGGGACAATTATTGCACAAAAATAGTTAACGCTATATTTTTCATTGAAACATGTTTATGAAATCATACATTTATGGTATTTATAGCTGGTAATAAAATGTACAAACCACGGTTAACGTAACCAAATTACAATTTTAAAGTGAAAATAATTAACAAAATTATTTATTAACAGCAATTGACATAGATTTCAAAAACAAACTTTGGCACACTTTCAGAAAACTTGCTGATATAGTTTTTAAATTTAATTAAAGTGATGTAACAACTGGTTTGATCAAGGATTTCAAAAGTAAGCTTCTAAACACAGAACTTTATTATCCGGTACTGCACCATTTGCTCAAAAATGTATTCTAAACTTTAGCAATAACAAACAATAGAAATAAGTTAAAATTGCTTATATCCGCCGGTAATCTTGTATGTAGTTAAGAAAAATACATGCCTACATCTTACGTTAAATCGGTCAAGAGCATGAGAAACTGAGTTCCAATATACACCTAAATATTGAAACGTTCTATCATATACAATCATAATGGAATCCCTAGAAAATGACCTTAGGATTCAGTGACTACATCCCAAGAAGGCTTGATCACCATCGCGAAGTTGCCTTCTTTTCGGTATTCTACAGAAGACAAGGAGAGTGTGCGATGAAATTACATGATTTCATTCCGCCTTCCCCTTCCTATTGTCAAGAGACTAGACGTAAGCTGGTGCTTCACACCTATGTTGCGGATATAAAGGATTCACTCGTGCTTCCACACTTAAATGGCGACCGATTGTGGATAAATTCCCTGCCAGCATACTTATTTCCTGAACGCTAAAATTTAGGCCTTTTCAAGGCGAGAGTGAATAGGCATTATTTAAGGTGTGTATGCTCCATTGTCGACCTTATCTACACTTTCCATCAGGTGAGAAAGCGGTCAAATTACTTATCTTTTAATTTAAAAAAAAAAAACGAAAAACAAAAGGGGAAAAATGTTAGGAGTTATACGTAATGACTAATTAATAAAATGATTGAGGGGAAAATGAAGGAGTAGAAGACCAAGACTAGCATACAGTGAACAAATAAAATATAATGTCAAAATGAGAATGAACAGCTATATAGAAGTTAAGGAACTGGCTTTGGGTCGCGAGGACTGGAGGATATCCATCGTCAACCTCATCATCAGTTTGCATCAGATGAGATGGAAGTCAAAGAAACTTGAAAAACTGACCTTAAAAGTTACATCTTTTTGCCAAGTTATATTGAAATCGGTTATTGGGAAATGGACGAAATCCAATAAACCGGTATCATCCCCTAATTTGCCACCCTTACAGGCGAAATACTTTCTTCAATTTTGAATGTAACCAGTACAGAGCTGCCCCCTTTACAACAAAAAATAATCATCGAAATCGGTTCACAGATGTCGGAGTAACCACGTAACATACACACAAAAAAACTCACATCTTCTTTTTTTTTAAATCGAATAAAAAAGAAAACAAAAATTGAAAGATGTTTTTGCCATGAAATATCATGGGGAAAAATTAAAATTGTAATAGACTAAGGCCAAAAACGTATCCTCGTGATCAAAGCACGGACGCAGGATTTATAATACAACAATAGCTGCCAGTCATAAATATACTCTATAGGCATCTAAAACATATTATTAAGCATATCAAATAAGTATCTAAAACCCATATATTGAGGTGGTTATACAATAAAGTAATCACGACATAGATGTTATTGTACCATATTATGGCGCGTCACGACGACTGCCTTAAGTACATTGTACAATCTATTTTAGTTTACTGAAGGATATTTAATAGGAACCTTAATCGTAGGTGATTTGATGCTATCCTTTTTATAGATTCATGCAATGCGTTAAAGTAACGTGTCATAACAATTAAAAAGAGATAATCGACAATTGGCGAAGTATTAAAATTAAGTAATTTTAGTTTCAGGGTTGTAAACGAAAGTTGTCAGCTTTGAACATGACAAACTTCTCTTCGTTATAGTAGTAAGATACAAAAAATATAATTTTTAGAAAGAAGAAAAGAAAGAAGAAGAAAAAAATACTTGTTTTGATGGCATTTCTTACTGCACCATACCATCGTACAATTGAGAGGGGACGCGAATGTCGAAACATTTGAGAAATAAGTATTTCAAAAAACTATTGCCATCGCTATTCTAACTTAAATACTGTGCGGTAAGGACAACTGCAACTACCGCTGAATTTTGGAGTTGAAAAAGGCAAAATTTGAAACTGGGCTCTGTACGATTTCCTCTTCCAAAATTTGATACATATAAAAGATATTTCACATATAGAAGAAGTAATTGTACTTGGACTCTATGTTTTTTTAATACTTGTTACGTTATACACTAAAAATCTTCTCGTACCAACCGTGGTATGTAGTGACGTTCTATCGACAGTACCTGGGGGCTATGCAGCTCGATCCAGTGGTTAGTGTCAGTCTGTGTGAGATGGTTTGTGAGAAAAAAAATGAAAGTGACAATGGTAACGCCACAATAAATCGCGATGAAGGTAGTAGTAGTCGACAGCGCATAAGGGTAGACAGATAATATGTCTGACAGAAATATCGGGAAAATAAAAAGAAGTCATACCGTGGTAAGAAGCCTGAAATTAGTGATAATCATTTGGTGAATAATCATGAAAGTCTTAAAATTTTAAAAACAAGTTATCAAAAAAAGGAAAACAGCATGTTATAGGCGATAGTATCTTGCTGTGTGCAAAAAGCATCATCTTTTGCCACTCGATGAGCGACGGCAGATTGCTGATGTAGTTTTTCTTAATAAAATTGCTATAGGTGTTATTGACTCCCCGGAACTTGTGGCCAAGGTCTCTCTTAGAGCCCCTTCAAGGGCCCTTAGGTTTAATCCACTCCTATACGTACCCCCAGCTTCCTCGAACTTTCGGCAGAATGCATTTCTTTTACGGGCAAGCAATAGCTTTAATTCATTATCTAAGCAGGTCGACATCGATCTCTTCAACACTGGTGCGACATCGGTAAAGCGTGTTATGACTAAGTTGGTTTTTGATAGGTAATTGTTTGTTTATTTTTCTTTTTTTTTTTGTGTGTGTTAATATATGAGTTGTAAATTTGTTTAATCTGTTTAGTGGATAAGCTACTTTTATTCTTTTTTCTTTTTATATGTACGAGTATAGTTAAGTGATGCTCCAAATTTTGTTTATAGTGTTTCTATTGGTGGGGACCTTTAATTGGCTTTCTAATTTTATTTAAGTTTTTATTTTGTATAACAGCCGTTGGTTCTCCTTCAAATAAAATAAATAAATAAATAAATAAATATTTCTCTCGTGCTACAAAACCAGGGAGGAAACCGACGAGAGCTTCTGGTATGGAAAACTCATCACTCTTAAGGACGTTGTCCACAATAAGTACATAAAATTTTACCCTATATGACACATTAAGAAATTATGGCATTTACAAATTGTGGCACATAGAATGTAGAAAAATGCGTAACGAACATAATAAAATTCTCTAATGACTATGGAACTATTACACCACAACTTTCACAAAAACCTTATGGCAGATCAGGCATGCTCAATTAGGTGCCAACGGCATCTTTTGTTACTGAATACAAGAGTTCAGCTTGGCAGTTATGACGTAACAAATGTCATAACGACGCTGTGTTAGCAGTAATTCTTCTTTAGCTTAGTGAGAATTTGAGATAAAACTGGCGACAACGACGAAAGCTGAAGCCGAATATTCCAGTTCAACCTATAAAAAATTACAAAAATAAATATAATTCCTACCCCACGTACGAATAGACAGTAAAGGAGTAATGTTATTTTAGTTATTTTATTATAGTTATTACGCTATTTTAATTTTCAATGTATAACAATCGCGAAAACTTGTAAAGTCGATGAATCTATATACAAATCGCATTCCAGCATTATGAACCATCTATAAGAAAATTATTTTTTAACAGCTACTCGTTGACCAACTGGTTTTAATCATTACACTGTGCCACTAGTGCCGTGACAGCTAGTGTCAAATGTCGTGATCGGCAAATGATCCGGGAAGCGTTCTACGTCACCGCAATAATGTAATTGAGTCAAAAGGAAAGCGTTTACTAATACCAATATTGTAAGAACGGTCGCCCTTGGCTACGATTAAGATGACCTGTGAACTAGTTTCAACTCTAATCGTATTAGTTTTAAACTGTATAATACGACAATGACTGATTATTAGTATATTGGACGTAATCCTTCCAAAGAAAAAAAGATTTGCCCTTATCGCATCATGTAAAAACAGTAGACGGTTGCAAAAAAAACTGCACTCAACGCGCAGCACATGTCTGATGCCAACTTTCTATGCCTAATGGCAAGTGTACACCTATGAGTGACGAAGTAATTAACCAAATTGTACCTTAATTTTAAGAAGTATAACATATATACGTGTTTCAGTGAAGCTTTCACATTTTGCAAACAAAACTTTATTAGCCAAGCGCCATGCCTATCCATAGAAGTTCCAGTGCCACTCAGAGTTTTAAATTGCAGATATCTGCGGGACACTACTACTTCGCCAGTCACCATGAAACAGAGATTGATAAGTCCCAAGTGCCTGTAATTTCACCAGCACTCTCTTCACTTCACTGTCAACTCTTTCACAAGGAGCTCTATTGGTAATAATACTAAGTTAAAATTTCGTTAAATCTTAATAAATGACTGCGTCTCTTAATGGGTGTAAAGTAGCTGTAATGCGTTTACCTTAAAACTTACTACAAACCGACTAACGTGAGGTCAACAGTGAAGAAAGAATACAGTACTTATTATACAATAAAGTAGCCCTGTCAGTAGTGTTGCGATGAATATTATATTCGGCCTCTGGCCGTACAATATGTATTCGGCCAAGAGCGCTGCTAGTTGTTTATTAATGTACATTACGAAAATTGAGACGATAAATATTACTTATTAACATCAATTATGAAAAATAATATTGTACAATTAAACAAAAAAGGTATTTTAATTTTCAACATCATTATTTAAATTTATGACTTAATGAAACAAGTAATTGTTTATTACACTTCAGATTGGTTAACTTTCAAAAAGTTAATTTTATTTTGGTTCGCAAATAATAAGTAGTTGATTTTGTCAGCTTTTATTTAGTCGTGTGTAAACTACATAAGTAGGTAGTTGCAAATTTTTTTTGTGAAAATACCCTACTAATTTGTTGCTATTATTCATACAAAAAGCGGACAAACGCAAAGAAAGTTCGTTCATTCCGACTGGACTCGGACCAGCGACCTTGCCATACTGGGCATGTATCAATTAACTAGATATAAGTAGGTAGTATTCATTTGATATTATGTTACCTTTTTTGATCTCTTAGAAAAATAACTTAGGTATTTATTGTTACATTTCCTTTGATCTTAGAGATAAAGAAAAGAAAAATTTCACTTTCAAGAACTTAGAATATATTATGTTCAACATTAATAAAAGTGATATTATGATAATATGCTGTGTTTTTTCCTTTTGTTTATTAGGTACTTGATATTGGGCCGAAAACCAAAACAACGAGTAAGCCGATTTTTTCCTTGTTTTTATAATAAATGTTAATAATATAACTTATAAATATTTTATAGTCTTGGCACTCTTAAGCCTAAAAAGTTTGTTTGAGGATTGCAGTTCTTCATCCATTCTATTATTATTTGCATTCCTATCAAATTCTATGAATGAATTTTATACAAATAATATTTTATGCTAATAAGGATACAACGCACGTACGCTATACATATAACTTGAAGATACTTCACAAACACGAACAAAACAAATAATAAATAATTAAAAAGAGAAAAAAAAATTAAAAATATACAAAGAAATAGAATACGAATAGTAACCGAAATATTCGTCGAAACTCTAATAACAACTGATTTTTCACTAATTAAAAACTACCACTAAGTAATATAGTTATAATATATTTTAATTCACAATTTAGAAAGGCGAATAATTAACATTACAATATAGAATTTAAAATCGAAATTGAATTGAACTATAGATATGAAACTCTGTATTGTAACTAGGTATGTAAAATAAAAATTTGCCATCAAAACTGTACGTTACATACATTTGCCTTACAAGCGACGATGAGCCATTTTCAAACTCTATTGGTAGAATTCATATGCGAAAACTGAAGTTCCGTATTTTTTTAAGGTATCAAATTCAAACTTGCACTTCAAATTATTACAACTCGTGGTATCGGAGCGCGCGCATCAGTTTTTTTTTATGAAATTTTTGTCCTCATATTATAAGCGTCAAATTTGTATTACTGAATTACACCAATGAGTTCGTACAGGGAAGTACCAAGCCGCCAAGCAGTACATGTGAGCATTACTGCGTTCCGATTTCGAAAGGTAAGGGTGTTGGTGAAATTACAAGCACATGGGACTTGTCAACTTATGTCTCAGGGTGACGGGTGCAGTGGCAGTGTCCCAGATCTTTGTGATTTAAAGCTCAGAGTGGCACTACAACTGTTATGGACAGGTGCGTCGCTTACCACCAGGCGCACAACTACACACATCAAAAGTGTCTAGGGATCAAGTGAATATTTTTGAAATAAAAATTATTTAAGCAATATTTACCAAATCCAGTCTTCCAGGACGACTTATTACTTTAATGCTTATGTTTTATTTAACCGCTTACCCCTATATTTAATTAAAATAAACTAAAATTGATGTTTTTGCAAATTGTGGGAAAAAACTCAAATTAACGGCGTCAATTAAATGACAAAAAAATGGCGAAAATGATGATTTTGCTCATTTTTATTGTAAAGATAAGAAAATTAATAATCTGTATTTCCACCATTAACACGAATCACACAATTACAGCGATTTGGCATGCTTAAGATGAGTTCATCAAAATCACTTTGAGGAATGGCCGCCCATGTGTTTTGTAACAAGTCAAAATATTGTTGTAGAGTATGTACGGTATGCATACTCGGCACAGCTCTTCTTTGAAGCATATCCCATGCGTGCTCAATTGGATTGAGGTCTGGCGATTGAGCAGGCCACGGCAGAACGTTGATACGAGCTTCGGCAAGAATGCGTGTTACGACTCTAGCCGTGTGTGGACGTGCGTTGTCATGCATTAGTTGAAATGAATCACCCAACTGGCCTCGCAAAGGGATGATAACATCTGAAACAATCCTCTCTGCGTAAACTTGAGCATTGAGGTTACCCCTGATCCAAATGAGATCGGTTCTTCCGCCGATCCAAATACCGGCCCATATCATTATTGTTCCCCCACCATATGGATGAACTTCCTGACATTATCTCAAACGTTCATGACGTCCAGATGTTCTCCAAACTCGAGTACGTCTTGTATCCGGTCTCATACCGAAGCGGGATTCATCCGAAAAGCACACATAGCGCCAGTCTTCTTCCTCCCAGTTTCTGTGTTCGCGAGCCCATCGTAAACGGGTCCTGCGATTGCAGGGTGCAATAGGTGGAACTCTGAGCGGCCTTCGGGATCGCAGACCCACTTCACGTAAACGATTTCGGATTGTTTGATCGCTTATTAGCAAGCCTGAGGAGCTGTGGAGCCTCGTAACCAACATCATGGCGGTCATGGTACGATTCCGTCGAGCAGTATTTTGGATCCGGTCCTGTCTGCGAGTCGTGATGCGAGATCGTCCTCCATGTCGCTCGGCCACGCTGCCCGTCATGCGATAGCGCGTCCAGAGGCGACTTATGACGCTCTGTGTAGTGTTAAGTGTGAAAGCCACAGCACGTTGCCTGGAACCAGCTTCCAACATTCCGACGGCTCGCAACATCACTTCTCGGGTTAAATGATGTCGTCTCTCCATAATAATGTAAATTGTTTCGGTTCCGATGCAGATATTGTAATGATTTTGTCAAAACGCTATAACTCATTTTTATACAAAACCACATTCACAATCGATTTTCTTCTTATTATCGAATTTTAAACAATATTCCTTATTTAAATGTTAAAACTCACTAAAAAGTATCAATAGCGATACAAAAAAGTTAATATAATTAACCCTAATTGCAGCAATACTCTTAAACGTACTTGATCCCTAGACACTTTTGATGTGTGTAGTTCGCTCCGTCACTAGGTGTCATAAGAAAATTTGTTTTGAACCGACAAATATGTGTAGAGACCTTAATAAAACATTCATCCTAATAAAATTTTTAAAAGGTAAGGGTTACCCATGTAGTAATTAATGCGAGTTACACAATAATGATTATTGCGTCATGTTTTTAACATAAAAGCTTGTCGTGTGGCACCGCTTTACACTTTATTTTTAACATAATGTGAATATACAGGGAGAAAACAAGATTCATTAACTTATGTCTAAAGCTGCTAACAGTTTGACTGTAGGTTTAAAGTCGATATCCGACACCTCGACTGCATGAAGTTGATAGCGACTTCACACATTAACTGCATGCAGTCGTAACCGACTTCATGTAGCCGAGAGTCGATTGCATGCAGTTAGTAGCAGTAGAGCTCCTTGTGAAAGAGTTCGTCCAAGGTAGTACTGCCACCTTACCTTACCTGTTTTGAAGGTTAAGGATGCTGGTGAAATTACAGGCACATGGGACTTGTCAACTTATGTCTCAGGGTGACGGGCGCAGTGGCAGTGCCCCTCAGAACTTTGCAATTTAAAGCTCTGAGTGGCATTGTAACTGTTATAGGCGTGTAGCATACCATGCAAACAAAAAGTTAATGCGTGAAGTCGTCATCATTACGACTTCACGCATTAACTACAAAATTGCAGTCAATCTGTTAGCAATGTATTCGGACCGCATGCGTCTAACTGTCATGGCAAAATACGCTCTATTTATTTAGCTTTTACGTTTTAACTTAAATGAGACGTCCCGACACGCAGGCGATACTGGCTTGATTTTTGAAGAAGGCCACGCGAAAACTTTCGTTTCGTAACTGGGCTCCAAGGGTAACGGGCGCAATGCAGTGACCCTCAGATCTTCGCGATTTAAAGCTCCTGAGCAGCATTGCAACGGTTACGAACAAACGCGTCGCTTACCTCCAGGCGCACGACTTGTTCGTCCCGTCACTAGGTATCATACTAAAAACCAACACTAATAACGAAAGTCGTGAGCCAAATTGAATTATCATCCTGTATAACCAAAAAAACATGATACGAAAATTACAGGCCATTCGCTATTAGTAACTGACGTTGACAGAATTTCATTGTAACCCCCATTTATTAAATTAAAGGTCGCGTTAAGTATCAACATTCGTCAAACGAAAGACAGACGGACAGACGAAATGGTTATTTATTGTCGCCGGTGCTTAGCGCAATTTACTTGACTGACAACAAATTAATTCAAATTGATATTTATCTTTTATAAATTTGTAAATGAATAACTAAATTTACACAAATGCTATTTATAATGTCTTCAAAAGACATAAAAGTTTAGCGAATGTTGACACGTCACATCCGCAATATGTTGATTTTTCAGATTTTACGAACGAAATTATTATAGTCGATAACTTGTTTATTCTTTTATATTACAAAATGTCGCATATATATTAGTTTGTTTCATAGAAGTTCGTATTATTTTTATGACTTTCTTTTTTTTGTCATAAAAGCACTTTTGACGTATGTGCTTTATTATACTAAGACTTCAACTTCTATATAAATAAATGTATGTTTTTAAATGTTTAATCAATAAATGCTAAGTACCGAAATTTGTTAACAGTTTTTACGTTTTTGTTGAATTAAGTTTTCACTATTTTGCTGCGTTAATTTTGGGTTGGGTTTGTACTTCTATAATTTGAATACGTTTTTACTATCAAATCAAATTATTTTTATTGTTCTTTTCCACCTTAACAATACATTTTACATGGCACTTAAACTACGGAACATCGCACAATTCAATTGGGGTGGAAGACTGGTGCCTAAACTAGGTTGGACCTGTATTATAGGTCACCAGGTGTCCACCACCGGATCTCAGTGATAAAATATTATGATGTTATTATTTTTATAAAAGTACTAAGACGTTAAGGGTAATTGTCATGATGGTATAGAAAATACACCAATTATTTAATGTTTTGAAAAAAAAATGTAAAATGTGAATTTACTGTGAAAAGTTAGTAAGTATAATAGGTACTGTAGTGTTTATGTGTAAATGTTATGAGGGTACATTATGTATAATGAGTTGTGGGGTGTGCAGTGCTATAATGTACACAAATTCATACAAGGCTAACATTTATAGCCCGATCGAGAACCAAAAGGGGGGAAAAATCGCTGCATATTTTGCGATATTCCTCGATAGATCCTCGTAATCACTATGTTGATAGGAAACAGAAAGGCCTATTTCAAAAGCCTATGTCCGACAGTGGGACGACAGGTCGAACCAGTATCCGAATCCCGTAAACAGATTGCGACAGCGGTCTTGACATGCGCAGGCGCCGGTTTTGCAACGTTTTAATGAGCGGCATGCATTCTTGCATATTACTTTAGAATGCGATGGACATGTGTGGTCTATACCTACTTCAGATATAGTTTATGTATATATTTAATTCAAATCTGTATTCTGTAACATAAAGAATGACAGTGATTACTACTTATAATGGTCAAGCATGGGATGTGTGCAGGGCGAGACACTAAGGCTACGATTACACCGGACATGTGCGAGGTAGCTAGGCGGTGCGAGGATGAGTAACGGACTCTTTTCAGCTGTGCGGGTGTGGGGTGTGGTGTGGTGGGACGAGCACTCGCACTTCGCACACATTCCTAGCACATATTTCTCACTTTTTTGTATGGACAAATACTTAGCTCCGCTGGCCCTTATCCACCAGAGCTGCGGTATGCAAGGCTAGGAAAATGAAATCCTATTGGTGGATTTTTTCCTCGCACACCGCGTAGCCTGCTTGCACATATTTGGCGGGAACGCAGCCTAAGGCTAGGTTCAGATGGACGCACGACTGCCGCTCGTCGTTCACGTTTGACTTATGTCTCAGGGTGACGAACACAGTGACAGTACCTTTATAATTTAAAGCACTTGGATGTGAACAAAATATTCTTCATAATATACAAGCAATTCCTATTGTCACATTGCTTTGTGCAAATATATTTAACAAATTTTGTACATTGCTCGCACGTTCGACATTGTATAGAATAACTAGACCAAGTTTATAATAGACTTTATTTCATACATTGACTGTTTTAGGCTTCGTTTAGAATACCGAGGTGTTATATAGAATATCGGATTACATTGTTACATATATATCAGGTATAGGTCGGTGGTGGCTTAGGTGCCTACGCCCAAAAGTTAAGTTTCCGGCTAAATATGATATTTGAAGATTTGTGCAATGAATCCGTGTACAAAGAGTATGGGAAATCATGGAAGCATCTAGAAATAACTTACAAGATAGTAAATGCTATAAAATTATACTCGGTTCTAATTCCGTGTTCCGGAGCCAGTTTTTCTCCACGTGACTTCGTAATTAATATCTACTCTTACCATGAGTGATGACTGTCGCAAGGTTAGAGGAAAGTGTTTCTCTACCTCTCTATTAATTAAGAGTGGATAGAAAATGTCCTTTAATCCAACCAGCTTTAGCACAGTTCGACTATCAGCTGCTATACTATCTAATCGAAAATTGTGAACAAGCAGATTTTACTCCAAACAGAACTATTAGTGAAGTATAGTGAAAATAATAATATTTCCACATTTCAAAGCAAATTAATATGACCTCAGTACAGTGTACTAAAAAAACCGACCTCAAAAGTTCTATTTGCCAAGTTTATTTGAAATCGGTTACCGAAAAGTGCGCGAAACCGGATTCATCCCCTAGTTTGCTATTCTTAGAGGTAGAATATTTTCTTTAAATTTAAATGGAATCACTATCAAGGTTCCCTCTTTCCAACAAAAAAGAATCATCAAAATTGGTTCTGTTCAAACGTACAAGAAAAGAACATACAGTCGAATTGAGAACTTCCTCCTTTTTTTTAACTCGGTTAAAAACAAATCCAATGTAAACAATGATTTATTTCCAATAAGTGATATTTATGTAAAATTATTATTAATTAATACCTCTATCGTGTGTTATAGGCCCTGTGTACATCATTTGTGAAGTAACTCAGACCCCGTTAAAATTATTCCAATTTCACGTAAACGCCCAGTGTACTTTATAATAAAAATGTCGCATTCAAATGTAGAACTATAATTATTTTCTGCGGACAGCGTATCTATATGAGAAGTAGAGCGTCATATGATACTGTGTTTCGGTTTTGAAAGGCAAGGGCGCTGGTGAAATTACAAGAATATGTGGGACTTGTCAACTTATTCTTCTTATTATTTTTATTCAGATCTTTGCGATTTAAAGCTCTGGGTGGCACTGCAACTATTATAGACAGGCGTGTCGCTTACTACCAAGCGCACTACTTGTACGTCCTGTCACTTGAATTCATAAAAATAAATCTACAACACCCAGCCTTCGTCGTGTGATGTTTTGCGTGATGCTTAAATTTCAAAAGTGATGTGTGATATTGCCGTTACAGAGTCACGTAATATCACAAATTATAATATTACTCAGACGCATCACTATACAATAATGGCAACATTATTTTTCAAATATTACTAGCTAGTAGGCTAGCTAGCAGTCAGTTTGATTTCTCTAATTAAAAATTCGACTGTAGATATGTTATTTCAAAGCAATGTAATAAAATTGCTTTATCTTAAGTACAACTTCAAATCTTTAAATACTAAATCGTAGTTATAATTGCACGAGGCTTCCATTCGCGTAAAATTTAATTATTGTATTTATTGTTAGACGTTAGAAGGATATTCCGCTCACTTTTGTAGATCGAAAGACGATGTACCTATCTTGTTAGTTATCTGTAACGCGTGTGAATTTATTGCATAATTTAGTATGTGATTATTATATGCTATACAAGGTGTCCCACGGTATGCGACACGAAGGGAAAGTGTCAAATACCATAGACACATTGGCAGTTTCAAGTTTGTTTTTTTGTGTTTTTTTTTTTTCACATTTAGCCGTTTCTCTTATACAAAAGCCAGAAAAAAAATGCCTAAAGTTAACCCAAATTATTGAACATAGATCAATGACCTATATAAACGTGGTAACATGTAAAGAAATAAAAGTAAATAAAAACACTAAAACATTTAATTGGACATGTAACGTCATTGCAGTATTGCTTAATTTTGCTATTGATACTCTTTTTGCCATTTGATGCCCTTTTGGTTCGGACACTTATAGACGTGAACCTGACGTCATCCTCTCAATTAACAGTTTCTTTATTCCTAACTTATACTTAATAAGGCAATTACTTTCATATTTTGAAGCAATGTTACAAATATAATGATTAATGATTGTAACACACCCCTTAAATCAAACCGTGTCACAATTTATAATGTCCCACTTTATTTTAGTGTACTATCTATTATAACTCTATTACGCCCGGTGTAGTAATATCCGGTGCCGATAGACACTATAACACTAAAGGCATTGCAGTTAAAGTGCAATTGCAACACGTATTGCAAATTGCCGATTGTTGGTGAGCGGATGCGCACACGACGTAATGGAAGGTTGTTGCGCTTGCCACCAGACGTTCGTCTCACAACTGGGCACGTGTCATCACTAAAGAGACGATTTAGGCTATAATCCGCTGACCCAATGGGGGTTGACTTAACAGCTCTTCAATATGCAGGTATTCTAATATGTATCAAGAAACGACGCAAAATTTTGTGGTTTCTTTGAAAAATAAATATACCCATATAACATTCTTACACTAACGTCATAGTATATTTATAAAAATATTACATATGTTAATAATATATTTACAAAAAAATAGTGACAGACATAACACTAAGACGAGGAATAAAAATAAACTAGCTGTTCTTGACTGTCGTCTTCATAAAGTCTCAAATTCATTTAACAGGTAATGTATACGCTTCTATAATAAGATTCCAATTATTACAGAATCAAAATTTGCTACTTACGAGGTTTAAAACTGTAGTGAAATAAAAACTTTATGCAAAAGGTTTATTATACATCTTCTGCGTAGTCCGTGCTATGACTCGTTTAGCTCTTGCAGGTACCCTCGATGTAAAATGTTTAAATGAAATAATGTAATGATAAATGTATTCAAATGTATATTTACAAAGAGCAAGCCCTAGAATTCCTTGCTCATTCTTCTCAGCAGAATCTGCTTTACGAATGAGCAGTACAGTTTAATCAGTATGACGATTTCAAGTGTAAATTGCTTACCTGTGAAATAAACATTATTTGACTTTGACAACGCAGTTTAAATCCGAAAACCTTGTTTCAGTATCGATGTAAATTGTTAAAATACGTTAAGGAACGCACATAACAAAGCAAAACAAACAACCAGGGGCCTGATTTTAATTCAAATAGGAATCGATCCGATCGGGTAGCCCATCCGCAATATTATACGCCTCGACTCGGAAAAGATACAGTTTCCGATCGGGAGAGGCAATCAAAATCAAGCTGCAGTGCCGGCTTTACCTTTTAATGCAGGGTGTGCGACGCACTCGAGCGCAGGGGCTTAGAGCCGATTTATATAGCGTATTTTGTACGCGCCGACGTCACGCATTTGACGAACGCGCGTTTACGGTGCAGTAAACGCGCATCATTTGCGCGTATACGCGCCGCAGACGCGTTGTAGTGAATCGATTCAAACGCGCGCAAACATCGTGATGCAAGCCTCAAGCTTATATACTCCGTTAGAGTTCACACTTAGAATTTTATGCTGTTGCTTCCTTTCAAAAACTAACTGAAATTAACAAATAAAACTAAAATTAAAACCATCTCTTATCAAATTGCGTGAAATACGTAAAAATGCCGTGTGCACAGGCTCTTCGTCAAGCACCGCTCGCGACGCCTTCAAAGAACTTGCGTCTCTCGCGGCGCAAGCGAAGTAAACGGGCTATTGGTTCCCAATATCCTTTATAATTGCACCATTTGCACTCGAATTTCCGATTTCTGGGGAAAATATAATTATAAGTATCCGATTTTGTTCGCGTGGCAGACCCAGGCGCTACGTGGCCTAGCGCCGGCAATGCTCACTATACGTCAACTACATTACACCTAGCATCGAATACTAGAATTTGAGCTAGGTTACGAATAAAATTGACTTATTTCATTATATATTACAAAATGGTTTGGTATCTTTAAGGTTTTTGCCTTGATATGCGTTTTCTCTAGTTCAGTAGAACAATTTCTAACAAAAAACATGTTAAAAATGCTACCGGCCATTAAGAATTTTAAGAATCATTACAAAAGTGATAAAAGATCGAACAAACACAAAGAAAAATACACTCGATTCAGAGGGACGCGAGCCAGCGGCTTCGCCAAACTGGGGCCATAGCTCTCCGAACTGACAGAACGAGTCTATGTGCTTGTTGTAGATTTTTATTTTTAACGGATTTTTTGCCGTAGTGCCCACCTGTGAGAAATCTATGAAAGTGTTTCTTCACTCAGCTAAGGTATCTTTATCTGACATAGAGCTATTTTTTTTAAATTATGTGCAAAGTTACATATTTTATTCTTACTAAATTCGTTTTAGATTTTTATTTTAGCCTGTTTTCAGGATTTTATATGATCGGATGAAGTACATCCTATCGTGTAACAAATTAACACATTCTTTAGACAGTGTCCTTAGGTGTATCGTATAATTTTTGTAAGAATTAATAGTAAATACTTAAACCATTTGATCTAACAAAACAGTCTTTCTCGCTTCTCGTCTGGTTACTCGCTTATATAAACAAGCTTCCCTCAGTTTTTATCGTCATATAGAACGTAAACTACATGTAATCTGTGAGTTAGCGGTAAATTTGAATACGATAGTTTCATTATAATGTACACTGGACGTTTATGTGATCATAGGAATAATATTATTTGGGACTAAATCATTTCATATACTATTAAATACAGAAGGCGAGGTCTTACGAAGATATTGTCCAATTCTGAAAATGACCACAGTGTACTAACGACAACAGAAAATCCACACCTAATAACGTTGCACTCATACAGCATTATATATGTAAGTATTACCACGTCAAAACAAACCACTTTAAAATACCATCAAAGAATTGCAAAGCCATAACAATAATTCCACCTATTATCGTACCTAAGCAACACCCTCCAATCAAACAAGTATGCCAAGGCGTCGGATGTGCAATAAACGTAATGGCACGAATTGTACTAATCTTGTTGTATCCTGTTCTTTTAGATAGATAAGTCTTTTTTTATGATACCTACTGACGGGGCGAACAAATCGTGCGCCTGATGGTAAGCTACACGCCTGTCCATAACAGTTGCAGTGTCACTCAGATCTTTAAATTGCAAAATCCTGAGGGGCACTGCCACTGCGCCCATCATCCTGAGACACAAGTAGACAAGTCCCATGTGTCTGTAATTTCACCAACACCCTTCAAAACCGGAACACAGTAATGCTGACATTACTGCTTGGCGGCAGAAATAGGTAAGGTGGCAGTACTTCCCTGAACGAACTCTTTCACAAGGAGCTCTATTGCTACTAAGCTAAAGTTACTAAAGTTCACAAGTTGTATGTGTCTGTAATTAAACACATAGAGAGCGGGAGCGCATCGGGTGTGAGCCGGGTCGGGGAGTTGTCGTCCATCAAAATACATGGAATTAGACCCGCCGCGGTCCCGACCCGACTCGCGCCCGACTGCACCCGCTCTCTGTGTGTTTCACGCTTTACCCTTCAAAATCGGAACGCAGTAATGCTCACATTACTGCTTGGCGGCAGAAATAGGTAAGGTGGCACCACTTCCTTGGACAAACTCTTCCACTGCTACTAAATATAAAATTGGCACACCACACGGGAGCTTTCATCCTGAGTTTGGATTATTCATACGCATTACTTTTTTTTTTTAATAACGCACACACTCAACATAGCCCCGCATTAGGGAAACCCTGTGTCGCGGGTGCCATGGACACACATAGACAACCACAAATTACACCCAAACTCACGAGAGAAAGAAATGTAGATCATACAAATATTTCACCCGGCCCGGGAATCGAACCTGGGGCCTCTGCGTGGCAGTCCGGCATGGTAACCGTTCGGCCACGGAGGCAGTTAACTTGCCAAGCTTCACTCAAAATGTGTCATTTGACAGTATTTTTGAACTCTGTGAAACGCCGTCAACACTTTGATTTTTATAACACGAACGAAAAGTTTTTGCCTAACTATGATGTAAACTACACAACATGTGATATATAATTATTCAACTTTATACGGATTATTTGCGCGTGGGCCACGTGGTTTTCATCTTCTGTTAAATTGGCAGAGTGACCGCCAAGCTACCTTGCCGCAGGCAGGACCTGTCTCGTTATTCTTGCGACTGTAACAACACTACGTAGGGTCAAGGAGTTACTCTCACTTAATAATTTTTTGATAGTATTTTTTTTAACTTGATTGTTTATTTTTGTTAAGAGTGACATTCCATTCATGCCTTTCTATTTAAGAAGTATATGCAATGGCAAAAGTAAAACGCTTTCCCTTACTTAATATCGCACCCTAGATGTAATAAGGCCATATTTTTTACAAAACTAATCCATAATTTTTTTATGTCTAAATAAGCGTAAAAACCAAATTAGTTCATCATTTCAACTTATTTAAGCATAAAACAAGTAATAATACAATCGTTCGGAGAACCTTTAAACCTCTCTTCCGAAAAATAGGCATTTTGCAGATGTGGCCTTATTACACCAAAGACGCGATATTAAGAAACTACAATGGAAAGAACTATAATGGATATATGTATATGCTTACATAGCATATAATATGTAAAATTTTATGACTGCTCTAAAGAGAGTCATAAACTTTCACATATAGTCACAAAGAATATAAGTCTTCAAATACCGTCATATCTCAAAATATTACATGCTTATCTGTTACGGGTATCAATCATCATCATCAACTTAGACCCATTATATGCTCCACTACTGGGCCCATGTCTCCTCTAAGGAGAGGGTTAGGGTCATGGTCCGCCACACTGGCCCAATGCGGGTTGGGAACTTCAGACATTTCCAAGAATTGTGAACCTTCTTCGATATGCAGGTTTCCTTAGCGAGAGATATTGCTACTAAATAGTGGGGTACGTGACCCTACAAGTATTCTCTCAATTGAGAAGAAACCGTTTTACCATTGAACTTTAGTAGCAGTAGAGCTCCTTGTGAAAGGGTTCATCCAGGGTAGTACTGTCACCTTACCTGTTTCTGCCACCAGGCGGTAATGTCAGCATTACTGTGTTCCGGTTCTGAAGGGACTTGTCAACTTATGTGTCAGGGTGACGGGCGCAGTGGTAGAGCCCCTCAGATCTTTGCAATTTAAAGTTCTGAGTGGCACTGTAACTGTTATGGACAGGCGTGTAACGTACCATCACGCGCACGACTTGTTCGTCCCGTCACTAAATGTTATAAAAAAAATCATTTCAATTTCAATGTTCACAAAAAACAAATATACTTTGACATCCTTTGAAGCCGTCCTGAAGCTGTTCCATGAGGAATTGTACGGTTTTTCCATCGTACAATATATTTGTTAACTTAGCAACCTACTTACTGTACGCGTAAATGTTTATAACGACAGTTGACAACTCGCTTCACCAGCAATGGCTACAGATAAGCATTCAAGTCTATATTGTACACTTTTTACTGAATACATTAATTTATTACGGAAATTGTGATGTACGTCAACTCAATATGCTTACTTTATTATCCTACTCTACTTACTATTACTTCAACTTTAGACGTTTAGAGATTGAAACAGGAATGTTCTCGACCTAAATGTATAAAACAACTGCTTTTTTTCTCGTACTTAAAGGTCGATAGCTTTCTAGAATGGTGACCTATCTCAAAATAATTTCTCATCAGAAATGTGATTTAGAAACATCTGAAGTACACCTAATGTGCAAAGTCGACAAATCATACATGGGTCATGTAGTCACCTGTTTATTTTAGCCAATAAAAAAATCTCGACAGTTTTTTGCAATTTAATTTAGCACATTTTGAATGCAGAAATGTTATAAAGACATATGTTTTGATTTGTGCCACTATTCTTGAAAGGGAGCGAGGTGTTTTGAATGGATGTCAACTAAAAAGGTTTTTTATTCTGGTAATTACGAACATTCGCAATAGTTTTACAAACAAGCCAGTACCAAAATCAAGTTCTGAGGTCCAGTTCTCTCTGATCTGTTACCATGTTGTAATGCGACTAGATATCGACTGTAATGTCGTCGGTCTGACAGGTTTGTCGCAACTACTTTTGGCCTGAGGCAAGGCAACGATCACTTTATTACATTTTTTTGGAACGGTGGCATCTTTTTGAGAGAAATTAAATATCAATTAGATACAGGGACCCAAATTCCTAAATAGAGCTAGGAGCGAGGTTCGAATGGTTCAAACCCGGACTATTTGTCCCCTAACACGCTTGAAAATTTAGTAGCAGTAGAGCTACTAAACTACCGGTTTTGAAGGGTTAGGGTGCTGGTAAAACTACATACACATGAGACTTGTCTCAAGGTGACGAGGGCTGTGGTAGTTGTATTATGTTACATCAGGCGCACGTCATTAGTTAGTCTCATCTCAGCTGGCAGTTGTTTTCGGGGATAATATTATTTAATCCTCAAAGAAATAATTGATCTATTGTAAATGTGTGCTTTTTTAAACAAAGGCAATTTTTTCTATATTTCATATAAATATTAATTGTTCCATCTATATTAGTTGATCTACGGGTAAATTATAAATTAACTGCATTCCTATGTATTTCCTATATTCCCATTTCTATTAAATTTCTGATGAAATTACAGGCATATGGGACTTTTCAGCATAGGTCTCAAGGTTAGAGCACAGTAGCAGTGCCCCTCAGATCTTTGCGATTTAATACTCTGAGTGGCGCTGCAACTGTTATGGGCAGGCGTGTCGCTTAACGACTTGTTCGTTTCGTTACTTAGTATCATATAAAAATACACACATTAATACACAGATCGCGGAGGCGGGGCGGCGTTACTTGATACAACAACAGCGGTAGCGTCGAGGTAATACTCCCTGGGCGAACTTTTTCAAAAGGAGTTCTTCTGCTACCAAATCATCATAATATCATTAAAAAAATCATCTCGTTTCAAGAATTTTGATGGTAGTGACGACGAATAAATCATATGTACGAACAGTGAAGCAAAATGGAATTCGAGAACGATTAAAATTTTTTGAAATAAGTGGCCAGGAACCAGAATAGAGAATAATAAAAAGGTGAAATGACTATGATGGACGTCAAGGTCGTAGATAATAAAATTGATGCAAAAAAAATAAAAACTAAAAACGTATTCGTGCCTGCTCTAATACGACAGTCCAAAGATTCCACAATGAGAGAAGCATGATGATTAATATGTCATGTTTGAATTTTCTAATTATTTCGAAACTTGTCCGTCATTGACTTGTTTACGATTGAACTGTTTACGAACAAAATTCATGAATAACATGAACAATCAATGTAGGTGTTGGTAAAACACAATATAACAACAATTAATATTTTTCTGCACAAAAAATATAACATATCCCGAAGCTACAATAAGAGTAAGAATAAATTACATTGTATTCTTCATTTTAACATTATGTTTATTCGATAATATCGATATTATATTAACGATTTAGATTAACGATTGCCTTTTATGGATTCATTGTGCTAAAACAATTTATGGTACTATTTTTTTTATGTAAAGAAGAAGGCAAACGAGCAGACGAGCCACTTGAAGGGAGGTGGTTATTGTCGCTCATGGACATTTGCAACGTCAGATGAGCCGCCTATGCTCTGCCTGCCTTTGAGAGCCCTGTAAACACGCTTTTTGAAGAACCGATATCATAACGCAAAGGACTTCAGGAGGAAGATCATTCCACATCTTGCAGGAAGGGACATGCCCACGTGGTCTTACAATGCCAGGCATCTAAGATGTGGGGATGGGCTCTACTGCTTTGGCGGGAGGTGCGATGGTGGAAACGAGACGGTGGCATCAGTTCGAAATGTTCCTCGGAACACTACTCCCCATTATAAAGACGGTAGAACACACATAGAGAGCCAACGTCTCGCCGTAGGCTAAGCTCCATACCGTCTGCGAGATTGGGATCATCGACAATACGAACAGCCCTACGTTGGATGGAGTCAAGTGGGTCAAGTTGGTATTTTGGAGCTCCTCCCAGAGATGCGAGCAATACTCCATTGTGGCCCGTGCTTGTGTTTTACATAACAAAAGTAGCTGACCTGGTGAAAAGCAGAGCAGTACCTGCTTTATTTAGTTCTCCTTTAGGCTTTCAAATTGATCTAATGAGGTATGTAGGTTCTTAATATGAATTGATAGAATTCCTTGCCCTTGAGCGGCGAAAACAGTTGGAAAGAACTTTCCGGAATGTTCTGGTATTCGGAAAATAGCTCCATACATAACAATTTATGTGTTATAAACTTATAAAACTTTGAAGTGGTAAATTAATACAAAATTCATGCAAATACAGGTGGCGTGCTGTAAAGGAACCTCCCACAACGACGTTACTATCCGTGCTCCTTGTACATCTGGCGCTTACCTTTACGCCGATTGATAAATACATTCGCCACAAAGGCAATATAATGTATGCCATCGATACGTGAAGAAGATGCAAATATAATAAAATGTACAATCTTTTACCGGTACAAGACCAATCTATTTTATCTGTAACATTTATATGTCTGGCTTCGAAGGAGAGTCATTTAAGAATAGAGATGAGCATGTTACAATGGCGTATTGTAAATATTGCATACCTGATTTCTGTTTAAAAAACTATATTTAAGTTTAGGAAATAATAAATGTTTCGAAAAGCAAATTAAATTGCAGCCAACTAAGGCTAATTATGGTGCCGACTAAGCTTTAATTTGCAGTAGAGCTCCTTGTGAAAGAGTTTGTCTAGGGTAGTACTGCCACCTTTACTATTCTGCCACCAGGCCGTAATGTGAGCATCACTGCGTTCCGGTTTTGAAGAGAAAGGGTGCTGGTGAAATTACAGGCACATAAGACTTGTCAACTTATGTATATATATCAGGGTGACCGACGCAGTGAAGGTGCCCCCAGATCTTTATGATTTAAAGCTCTGAGTAACACTGCAACTGTTATGGGCAGGCGCGTGGCTTACTACCAGGCGCACGACTTGTTCGTCCCGTTACTTAGTATTATAATAAAAGGGGAAAAAATACTGAATAAACCAAGACCATTATCCATTATACCCAGGTTTAGTGTAATTTGGAACAATAGTTTTAAAAATTCTTAGTTGTAAGCTCGACGGTTGCAAGTTATAAATGTACATCTTTGTACATTATGACCACATCAAAGTCTTTCACCACGAACTTGCCTACAGTGCTTATCATAACGTAATCAAAATTAAAAATTCCCTTAGATATATGTTAATAATACAGTATCATACAAAATTATCGTACAAGTGTATCGACTGGCGAAAGTATTTCTTACGTAACATACATTTAACTACAAAGTACAATGTACATACCTGTCATTATATATTACGTATATTATCATGATAATAATGGGTGTTATTTAATCGCTTGTGCTCGTGTGTGATTTAGAAAAGAATGACATATGTAACTATTACCTACGTAACGCAATATTAATTTAAAATAACTTTGTTATTCCTGATTTCTAATACTATCATCTGATGTCTGCATGTAATATTGTAGAGGCCTAGTAAAGATCCGTACACACGGTCGATCTTCTTTTTTATGATACCAAGTGTCGGGACGAACAAGATGTGCGCCAGGTGGCAAACGACACGCCTGTCTATAGCAGTTACAGTGCCACACAGGGCTTAAACACGCAAAGATCTGAGAAATACTGCCACTACGCCTGTCACCCTGAAACATAAGTTGACATGTGCCTGTAATTTCACCAACACCTTTACCTTTCCAAAACCGGTACACAGTAATACTGACATTACTGCTTGGCGATAGAAATAGGTTTTTTTTTTAATATAATAGGCTATGTAACGGGACGAACAAGTCGTTTGCCTGATGGTAAGCGACACGATTTGTCCATAACAGTTGCAGTGCCACTCAGAGCTTTAAATCTCATAAATCTGAGAGTCACTGCCACTGCGTCTGTCACCATGAGACAAAAATTGACAAGTCTCTTCAAAACCGAAACGCAATCATGCTCACGTTACTGCTTGGCCACGAAAATATGTAAGGTGGCAGTACTTCCCTAGAGGAACTCTTTCACAAAGAGCTCTACTGCTACTGAATCTGAATCGATCTTTGCTGCAAGTGACCTTGCATGAGCCAACGCATTTGTAAACGTGAAAAACCGTATTTTGCTTGCAAGTACTACTACTTTCCCGTACACGTACAAAAACGTACATGGCTTGCGCAAGTATGAAGATACAGTGAAGCGCGACCGTGTAGACGAGTCTTTATAGATGAACTGACACAATGACGGATTCAGTGCATCTTTAATATAATTGTTAATAGACTGGTGACTATTTAAATCAACATTTTTATTTTAGAAAAAAGGCATGTGTCCAGCAGAGGGCTGATCAAGTCCATAGTAGTACTAGGTCATTAACTATTTTGTTCTCTAATTTATTAACCAGCATATACCACACTGCCCGACACAAAATATTATGTCTTCTTTACACACAATTAACCACGTGACTCTACAGTGATTTAAAGGATACTGCGGATGAACTATCCAGAAAGGGGTCGGAGACGGACGCTGCATTACCAAAATACAAGACCACAAACAACACCCAGACATCCCTTCGGTTTGTAGATAGGTTAGGGAAGTATTTTCAACACTCAACTCAAGGCAAAAGCTACGCACTCTAACTGCCACCCTGACAAGTCATGGTCCATATGATAAACACTTTTTAAATTTAATTATTACGTATAGCCCTCTACACATCGTGGATGGAGGGGAAGGAAACGACCACGCATATCCTACTACTAAACGCCAGCGTGGCCAACTACAGGGCGAAATTCCTTGGAGTGCCGAGGTCGCTCCCCGAAGTCTTCAGCAGACCCAGGAGAATGCCGAGATTCCTGGAGGAGCTCATATGTATAGCTCGAATTAGAGCGACGTCGAGTTTCGGACATCTGCCGCCAAACAGTAATGTAAGCATTAATGCGTTCCGATTTTGAAGGGTGCAAGGGAGCTGGTGAAATTACAGACACATGAAACTTGTCAACTTATGTCTCAGGGTAACGGGCGCTGTGGCTGAGCCTCAGATCTTTGCTATTTAAAGCTCTGAGTGGCACTGCACCTGCTATGGACGACTTGGTAATCTCGTCACTCGGTATCACAATAACTTTTTTATTGAAAAAGAAATCGATTCACAAATGCCGTAATCGCATAACAAAAATACAATCGAATTGAGAACCTCCTCCTTTTTTAAAGTCGGTTAATAAAAATCTTTAGGGAGTGGGTTAAGGGAGTCCCCACACTTATCCAACCAGTATCGCATTAAGCCTGTCAGAATAACTTTAGGTCCTTGTCACACAACGTCATTTTCGCTCGTCGTCGTCATCGTTTCTTTGTATATTCATAAAAAGTATTCTGATCGACTCAAACAAATGCAGCGTAAATAAATGTAGTTATTCCCTCACAAGCTGCATAAATTTTGCATAATTTCATTCGATTGTGCAACGTTATCCATACATGTATGGTACAGACATATATATGTACGTACATACCTACATAAAAGTAAACACAAAGAATGTGACCCTAATCCTTTTGCGTAAATCGATAATTCAATATTTAAACAAATAACATTTCGCAACGAAAAATCAGTTTCATATGTACGTAGGAGGACAATATATGGGTGTATATTTTAAATGGATTAAATGCCTTAAGCTTTTTGTAGATGGTAATCATTTCCCAACACAGCGCGAAACAAACAGTGTCCCACACGAAAAGCTTTTCGGGAATTTGTATGTAGATAAGATGATTTCTAGTAGCAGTAGAGCTCCTTGTGAAAGAGTTCGTCCAGGGAAGTACTGCCGCCTTACCTATTTCTGCCGCCAAGCAGTAATGTGAGGTACGATTCTTTACTACGATCATTAGGTCTTTTTATTTTTATAAAATGAATTAATTCCACGTTCCATAGTTCCACTTTTAAATAATACATAGATGGTTTCGGACAACATTTTGCGAACGAACTTAAGATGTTAGTTCTACGGTCGCCAAAGCATTTGTAATATTTTTCGTAGCAGTAGCGTTCCTTGTGAAATAGTTTGCCCAGGGAAATATTGCCACCATATCCATTTCTGCCGCCAGCAGTAATATGAGCATTACCACTACGTTCTGGTTTTAAAGGGTAAGGGAACTAGTGAAACTATAGGCACAGGGAGAAATACTTGTACGACCTACATTTGTTTCTCTCGTGAGTTTAGGTGTAATTTGTGGTTGTTTATATGTGTGTCCATGTCACCCGCGATACAGGGTTTCCCTAGTGCGGGGCTAGGAGTGTGCACGCGTTATTAATATTACATTCCTATCGATACTCAATTATTATTTTTACAAACTTTCTCTAACTTGATTATATTTTGTAATAGTGCCACGTATAAGTGGAAAAAATATTGAAAATTATTTCTAAATATAATTTCCACAATGTCTTGTTGTTTTTTAAACACCCAAAAAATAATATACCGCGAGTATTTCACTTCAGTCCCGCCAGATTTTACGACAGGCGTACAAATCTAGTTTGAATCAACAGCAGCATTTGTTTAGTCGTATTGATCTACGTGTACACGTGTTTGCAGGTAAATTAGTCAACAGCGACACGCCTTTTACCACAATCACTATCAGCTAAGGATTAAAACCATGTAAAGTGATTACCCAACGAAATATTTCCACCACATTTGCGGCGCAAAGTAGTTCAAGAACGTAATGAGGCAATCCTTTTTGCATATCATTATTGCAATGTTTATATTACGCTTCGTACACTATTATTTTAATTAAGGATTAATGGGGATGTTCGTTTTACGATTGTAATGTGCAAGTTGGTAGATTTAGTAAGCCTTTATTATAATATGGTATATTTCAGAAAGTCACTACATTATATTATAAATATGAATAGTTCGTGTTTTTTTATAAAGCCCCACACTAGTGAAACCCTGTATCGCGGGTGTCACGGACACACACATAGACAACCACAAATTACACACTAACTCACGAGATAAATAAATATAGGCCATACAAATATTTTTCTCGGCCCGGAAATCGAACCCGGGACCTCTGTGTGGCAGACCAGTAGTAACCGTTCGGCCACGAAGGCAGTTAAAGATCGTTTTTTCAGACATCAGACAATTCGGCTATAAGCAACAAGGCAATCCCACACTTATGGACATGCATTAAAGCATCAGAGAAAGCTTTAAGTCGATGTAATAAGAGCCCCCGCTCATTGGGCCACCAGTGGCGGTCACTAAGCGCGTTATCAACATTGTTTATACATTTTATACGGCATCGGCGCAAACTAAGCGTTCGAGTGGCCGCGTCCGAGCCACTAGTTGCGGGAACGACCCGCGCTAGTCACTTGCGTCCGTCGCCTCCCGCACACACTCGGCCAGTATCGCCGGCTTTACCCCACCCGTCATTGTCATTGGTGGCGTTTTAGCGACTTAGTTGGTAGCTATCTAGGGAATTTTATGAATGACTGGACAAAAATTTGGTTTTAGCGATAAATAAATATTTAGCGATTTGTAGCATCTTTTTGACCCGTATTATGTTTTTGAATATAAAAATCGTGCTATTTTCATATCTAACGCTACCGATGATCCACCGATGTCCAATTCGGCAAAATGGATTTCTAGCCACACTAGTGGCTACGTCCAGCCGCTAGTGGTTGCGACAGAAGTAGCACGTAGTAGAGCGAAAAAGAAGTAGCACGTTTTACGCCCACCAGACCGCCGACTCCCTAATAACTTTCTAACATCGCAAATGCGCTTTTCTGCCCTAATGATGGGACGAGCAAATCGTAGGCCTGGTGGTAAGCAACACGCCTATTCATAACATTTGCAATTCCAATTAAGCTTTAAACCGCGCAAAGATCTGAGGGAATCTACAACTACAGCCGCCCTTCGAGACATAAAGTTGATAAGTCTCGTGTGCCTGCAGTTCCGCCAGCACCCTGACCCTTTAAAATCAGAATGTGGTAGTAACGCTCATATTACTGCTGGCGGCAGAAATGCATATGGTGGCAATATTTCCCTGGGCCAACAATTTCGCAAGGAACTCTACTGCTACGAAAAATGTTGCAAATGCGTTGGCGACCGTAGAACTAACAAGATTTTAAGTATCATTTGCAAACCGTTGTCCGAAACCATCTATCTATTATTTAAAAGTGGAACTATGGAACGTGGAGTTAATCATTTTATAAAAATAAAAAGACCTGGTGATCGTACTAAAGATGCAACCTAATAAGATAAGGAAAACGATAGAGACTTCCATGTTTGTAGATCATCTTAAGTAAAATAAATCGATTTTAAAACAGTTATGCATGGGTAGCATAATATGCAACCTCTTACGTGGAAAGTTGTGATAGGTTTACAACATATAATTTTATTGTTTTGCGATCGAATTTGATAGAATTACAAAAACAAATAGAGTAGCTCTCTCTTCTCTTTCGAAATGGTAGGTACTTTCAAGATATAGTCATTGTGATACCGACCCATACAGGTTGCCCCTAAAGTCTTGAAATTTTTTAAAAAGAAACTTTAGTCATCAATACGAACTACTTGTACAATCAAGAAGTCGTCCAGCTTGACATGTTGGAATTTCGACAGTTCTTATCGCAAGCGACAAAAAGTTGATTTTTAATTCTTATGCTTGACGTGTTCTTATTTCTGTACTATTAGGACTGCTCCGAATCTCGGAAAATATATACTCGGTATTTGAGTAAAGTATGTAAATTTAGTATGCAACAGGTTTGTAAGCAACAATTATTTCAAAAATAAATTTACCTAACCATAAGGACAAAGACTGTATTAATGTCGGAAAGGGCAAAATATGTATATAACTTAATTGAAATGTTAATTACAAAATACTTTAATCCATTAGAGACTGAGTTTTAAATGTTTACAGATTTTCTTGGAATTTTGAAATCAGGCAAAATTTTGTGTGTATAAAAAATATGAAAAAAAATGTTTTTGTCGTTTTTGAGTTTTAACCTGTTGCCATATGGCAACGCTAGACCAAAGTGGGTACAAAATATCAAATTCTAGTATAGGTTGGTCTACTACTTAGTCATTGTTTGTAGTAGATGGCAGCCTAGCTCCATACAAACATTACATCCATACATTACGTATAACTCTTAGCGGCAGTTGGGTAATAAATAAAAAGCATGTAATGGCAGCAAAAATAAAATGTATGTTTCAAGACATTTGGGACATAAACCCATATTACATTTAGTAATATGGGTTGGGTAAACCAGCGACTTTTCGCCCAACTGGGGCTAACCCTCTCCCAACAGAGCAATTAGAACTAACTTCTCCATGTGATCGTTGCAGATATTTGTTTCTTGGCTTTAACAGTTTTTTGCCACTTACTTTACTTACTTTTATATTTAAAATACGAAATACAGTACACTTCCATAAGGTGTATAAAATACGAAATACAAATTACAACACACAATCACTTCTACAAGCCGGACATCGCGAAAAAATTTGAAAGTTCAATTACATTAATCAGTCAGTAGTGAGTACTAAAACAAACAACCTCAGAGATGCGTGAAATTACATCTATTTACCAAGTTTTATAGAAATCGGTTACCGAAACCGGATTCATCCCCTAGTTTGCCACCCTTAGAGGTAGATATTTTCTTCAAATTTAAATGGCACCACTACTGAGGTAACCTCTTTCCAACAAAAAATGAAACGAAAAAAATATCAAAATCGGTTCACAGGTATCGCGTAACATACATACAAAAAAAATAGGAACCGAATTGAATTGAGTCGAATTAAGAACCTCCTCCCTTTTTGAAGTGAGTTAAAAACACAATTTGACTTAATAATTGGAATATAAATACAAAATACGTGTTTGCATTTCCAATACTTATTTCAATTACAAGTAATTCAAATACTGCCCAGCCTTCAAAGTCGAGGGCATTTATCCAAAATTTGTGCCAATGTTCCCTTGTCGGTGAGTCCGGCCCATATCGGAACTGAAACTAGTATTATCCATACCAACAAATGGGAGCCCGATTAAGAAAAACACTCGTTAACAATAGTTATGTGATAAACGTAACAATATAGTATAATAAAATACAGTAGTCCAACTCCCGCCTGTTAGGCGGATAGGTGATCGTGCAGTTTAAAGTGTCGTCGTAACTTTTATACTTAAATAGAGTTGTTCACATGTACTACAACACGATTAACTCGTTTACGACTTTTTTGACAATAGGAGGAGCTAGAACGACTGTCGTCCGACTACATATAAAACGTCACGATAAAAATGTGACGACAATAGTGTCGTCACGTTTTATTTGTCGTTGTCCCATATCTGTGAACGACAAGGCTGCTGCCGTGAAACGATAAATTGTCGTCACGATCTAGTGGGAACAGCTAGGACACGACAGTTATTCAACGATAAAATAAATGTCCACGACACAATCATGACAGACAGTCGTGATATAGAAACAGGCTAGACGCGGCAGTCGTTCAACGATAAATAAAACGTTACGACATAATGGGAATGCGCCATTAGTGCCTCCACGTCTCTCGAGCGTAGGGTTATCACATTGTTATTTTAGTTATATTTACAAGTAGCAAACATAATTTGAAAAAAAAAAAAATTCATTGCACTATTCTCGTACTTCTTTATCTGACTTTCACAAAAGCGTAAAAGAATTACCCATTCGACACATAAACGGCGTCAGCTTCTACATGTAGTATTATTATGACTAATTATTTCTATTGTGTTTTGTTAATAAGCATAGCCATCTATCTCCTCTCGGACTCCAGCTGAAAATCTGAAAAATGTATTTTGTATTTTATTTAGTTATTATTTTAGATTTTTTGTATAATTATATGTTATGGCCGAATAAAAATGTCTTTCTTTAATTGAAACTTCTGTCAAATGAAGTACTTACATTTGATTTTTTATACCAGCATTGTCGATTATGGGAGTAATAGAAATGCGAGTTTGTAAGACATAAATTTGCAGTATCGCCTCTACTAAATATTCTGTATTTAGTAGAGGCGATGCTGCAGAACCTTGAACACCGCGAAAGGATATAGTGTACGATGTATCATCACGGAGAGTACACAACGTAATTGCATGATTTAATTCCGCCTCCACCTTTCCATCATCGCGGGCCTAGACGTAGGCTGGGGTTTCACCCCTATGTTATGGATATTCCAAGGATGCGCATGAAGCGTTACGCTTCCACATTTATATGGCGAACGGTCAAGGAGCGGAATTCCCTGCCTGCAAACTTATTTCCTGAACGCTATAACTTGGGCCTTTTCAAGGCGAGAGTAAATAGACATTATTTAGGTGTACATGCTACATACACGATCACGTCATCACTTTCCATCAGACGAGATGGATCTCGTATGCGCAGTTATTAAAAAAAAAATAGATAAATATTTTAAAAACCCAGCGAACGCTTTAATTATATTATGAATGGCGCATGCGAACCGCATTGTGCAACTCGAGTGCACCACGAGATTATGCCAATATGTGTGTCCGTACACGGTGTACGACGGGCGCGCTTATATGTACAAGCAGCTACGTTGTATAAAGTTACATTACTTATCTTATTATACTATGATAACTATGCTTGCGAGTTCGTTTGGGCAATCACGCATCAAATCTATATTAAAATAACAAACTCTTGAGCGACCATTATACACAGTGGTATAATGGTTTTTTGATTGCTAGGAATGTCAACCTTCGCTGTTCATATTATTGATATATCTTTTTGATATATTAGTTGAAAAGATTTTTTTTATGAAAAATAATGATAGTGACATAATGTTAAAAACGTGCTATTAAGACAATTTATAATTTAGGCCTATGAGTATCTTTGAGAGAGCAGTTCAAAGACATTAACATTCTTAGACTAGCGTCACAGTACATTGCTGAAAATGTAATTTTTGTTTTTTTTTTATAATAATATCAAATAACGGACGAACAAGTTATACGCCTGATGGTAAGCCTGTCCGTAACAATTACAGTGCCACTCAAAGATTTGAATTGCAAAAATCTGAGGGGCACCTAAGTAATCACCTACTCAAACACACACACGCGGGTCCGTGCGCGCGCACGCACACTTACACATGCAGCCATGTACATTATAAATTTTTAATTTTAACTGTACCGGATTGGAAGAGCAGTGGCTTCTGACACAAGTATTATCACTTAAAACAACTTCACCAGCAATGATGTTACGTAAACTAGATTAAGTCAGTAGATTTTATTTCATTTTAATTTTTTTTTTCTTCTCAGGAGAATCTGCCTTACGATTCTAGATTTTAATCAAGGCGATGATTTGTAGTATAATTTATTTACATATGAAAATAAAGATAAAGACACATTTGAGTTGGATTACGACGAACTGGCAATTTTTGACTGTCGTCTTCACAAAGTGAGAAAATTAATTTAAGCAGCATTATATACGACTTTTATTAAAATGCTTGTTGATATTGTGGCGTTTGTTTAGATACCTGCCTGGGTAGGCAGACAGTGGCAACGGCCAAATCACTGAGCGGCTGTGTGAACACAACCTGACTTTTATCAATTTGCCGAAGAAATGTACATCAACATTGCTGTATAATAATAATAATAATAATAATAATAATAATAATAATAATAATGGTATATATGGTACAATATTATGAGATTTTATAGAAATTTAAAGCTTAAATGTTTACGTTTTAAAATTAAACATATTATGTCCGCCTAAACCTTCGTTCAAAAATCATACACAAATTAAATGGGTCTATTTAGATACTCAATCAAACCTTAGCTATCCAATTTAGTGGAATAATTTAAAAATCATTTAACTGATTGAAAGGTTCATTCCAATTTCATAATTAATCCCTTGTAAACCTTGAGCCCTAAAGACCTTCACGACTTAAAACAATGAGTTTTTAATAATAATTGAAATGACTTCGTGATGTCTACGGCCCTTATGGATAAATAGGTATTATAAAAGAGACCACTAAAAGTGCTTTTTTAATATCGATAGCTTTTTAGAATTGAGGTCTACCTCAAAAACACCTAACTAATAAAAATATTTTGTTTTAAAGATACATCATAAGAAGACTTTGACCAAGTCTGAAATTGATCACTGTGTTACTAAGGAAAACTGGAAAATCCACAACTAACAACGTTGCACCAATACGACATAAGTATTGTTACATCAAAACAAACCACTTTTGAAGTATCATTAAAGAATTGCAAAGCCATAACAATATTTCCACCTATTACCGTAGCACTACCCTTCAATCAAACGAGCATGCCAAGGCGTCAGATGTACAATAAACGTAATGGCATGAATTGAATTCGAAATCTTGTTGCATCTTGTTCTTTAGGAATATAAAATCAGTTTTTTTACAATATCGAGTGACGGGACGAACATATCGTACGCTTGATGGTAAGCTACACCCTTGTCCATAACAATTACAGTGTCACTCTGAGCTTTAAATTGCAAAGATCTGAGGGGCACTACCACTGTGCCTATCACCCTGGGATATAAGTTGATAAGTCCCATGTGCCTGTAATTTCACCAGCACCCTTACTGTTCAAAACTGGAACACAGTAATGCTGATATTACTGCTTGGCTGCAGAAATAGGTAAGGTGGCAATACTACCCTGGGCGAACTCTTTCACAAGGAACACTACTGGTACTCAAATGTATTGTCGCAAAACACAGCTATCAGAAATGAAGTTTTTTTAAATATAGAATAAGGCAATATACATATGCAACACCAGAAGAGATGGCGTTGCCTGATTTTGAGGTCTTTGTTAACTCGCTTTTTTGAAGAACCACAAAGTTCCCAAAGTTAGCTGCTACGTTTACTCCTGAAAACGATACATTTATTTATTAAATTTGTAATCAAGCAATTTAATAATCCCTAGTGCGGGGCTATGTTGAGTGTGTGCGTTAATAAATAAATATATTATTTACATTAGTAAACGTACCAGCGAAACTACGAAATCTACCAATGAACATGAGGATCTTAGCCCAAAAGTTGATAAACGACCCTTCAAAATCGGAACGGAGTATTGCTCTAAGTACTGTTTGGCGAAAGAAATAGGTACGATAGCAGTACTCCCTCGGATGAAACGTTTAAAAACCTGATATGTATTTGTTGTGTCTTATTCATAATACAATTTTGCATATTTTATTTTGAAGCCATGGTAACCTCAGAGTTCGACATACCGCCTCTCAAGCAGAGGTCTCGGGTTCGATTCCTTTATACATTTATTTCTCTCGTGAGTTTGGGTGTAATTTGTGGTTGTATACGCGTGTGTCCATGGCAGCCGCGATACAGGATTTTCGTAGTGTGGGGCCATGAGCAAAAGAATAGAGGAGTTCTTTTTTAACGCACACAGCGTTAAAAAAGAACTCCTCTATTCTTTTCAATTGTTCTCTATCCTGTGCTGTTATCAAATCTATACACACGATTATAAACAACTTAAAGGTGTATCTATATGGTAAGATTAAAATATGTAAACACGATAATAGGCAGAGTATAATAATCATTAATGGTAGATAAAATAAATATGTGGTGTCACAACAATTTCACTACTGACATTCCGAAAAAAATAAAACACGCCTTGTTTTTAATTATAATAATGAACTTATTAAGGTGTAACTATATTAATTTCAATCATTTTAGAACCTGCTCTTATTGATATTTAGTCAATTTGCAACCTAGACTTTCTGATCTAGTAGACAATCATTCTAAGACCTTGTCTGTATCCGATTCTGAGTGTGAATGCTTCTCCAAATAAATGTACGTAAACTTAATATCTTTGAAAGTAAATGTTCACAATAAACCTTCACATAACAAACTACAACCTTGTGAACAATCACACAAAATATCGCTTTAATACTGTTACATTTTACTTGTTAAATGTAGCGATATACAAAGATCAATCTGTGATGATAGTTTTAACATCCTTACAACAATAAAATTTGAATGGAACGGATGTTAATAATTTAAGATTAACTAGATTTCTAATTTTAGATAAAGTCAATGATACTGCCGACTAACAGCATAAAGCGAAAGACAGTCCGTATATATTCTGTCTTTCCGTCTCAGTGTTGCCATTTAAACCACTGTTTCTATTATTCTGTATGTAACAGTATTGCCGTTTTACCTAATTACTTGGAGAGAATTAGAAGTAACAGTGATAATTATCTGAAGTTTTTTTATAATAAAATAAGTATGCATCTGACTTCCATCTCATCTCTCACAAAGTCACGATGAAGTCGAAGCATGCACACCTAAATAAGAAATCCTTTATATGTCGATGTAGATAATTAGTAGACCAGTGACAAATTACCTGAAGATAATTAGTAAGACCCATGTAGAACATTTGATGATAATTAGTATTAATTAGTATTCAATCGGAAAGACGGAACGTCAATGACACCACCATGTCTTTGCCATTATACGGTAAGCCGGCAACACGGCACCCAAAATTGAATAGGAATAGCGTTCAAAAGTGACGATACATAATGATTCCTATATGCTCAAATAGATGGAAACTTAATCAAATCTTTTTTAAAGGTAAGCTGTGCACACCACAACATTTTTAATTTGTTCACTTCATTATGGACGGTGCAAAATCTAACACACAAGACTTTTCGTAATCCTGACTAAACACTCTAAACTTTATCGGCGTAAAACCGGCGTGGCAAAAATTTGTTTTATTTTTTCTTCTTATTTTTTCTCAAAAAAACTAGCAAAAATAAGTAAAGTGGCAGTACTTCCCTCGACGAACTGTTTCACAAGGAGATCTACTGCTACGTTACAAATTTCGTTATTTTATCATTTAGGGTCGTATTCCAGACCTATACTCAATGCTCAAGTCAGGATTTGAGCAGACTTGAGTATGATTTCAAGCACTGGAAATACGACCCAAACGGCAAGGACTTGAGTATGATTTCTAGTGCTTTGGATCATACTCAAGTCCTGACTTGAGCATTGAGTAGAGTTCTAGAATACGACTCTAGGAGTGTAATTTGTATACCGAAATGGCGACAATTGTGTTGACTGTCAAGTTTCAACAAAATGTTTGTATTGACAGAAAAATGAGACCTTCAACGTAATTAACATGTTTAAATGACAAGTATTTACAAAACATCAATGAAGGGAAATAGTGCCTTATTTTGTTTTCCTCTTCCCAATTAAAAAACTTGGCTTCGATCTGATGGAAAATCTATTGAAGTTTCGAAAACTGAAGACTTGGTTTCAGTCACTTAACATGAAATTAAGACTAAAACTACGCTGCACGGCCCATAGACCTTTGCCTTTCCGCAAGGAAGAAGAACTTAAGAAATAGTAGTACTATACTTAATAAAGACTAGAAAAAAAACTCTTAGCAGCAGTACAGCTCGTTGTGAAAGAGTTCGTCCAGTGAGGTACTGCTGCCTTATCTATTTCAGCCGCCAAGCAGTAATGTGAGTACTGTGTTTCGGTTTTGAAGGGTCAGGCTGCTGGTGAAATTATAATTTTCATGGCAGTTGTCAACTTGTTAGTAAGGGGGAACAGACGCAGTGGCAGTGTCCTTCATATCTTTGCTGTCACTTAATATCATAACAAAAGTCTTTTTGGTAAAGGTAGAAAACTTAACCGGGAACCGCGTCCTGAAGACGTCGTGCGCCGAAAACTGGCAGGTTTGTGTTTGGATACCTATTATTTAGATATGCAAATCTATTCTTTTACGAAAGACGTAACCAGAGTTCCGTAGAAAAATACATTTTAAAAAACAATCCCATTCATAATGTTCGAGGACGTCTGTGAACTCATTTATAAAAATTTTGCTTATCTAACTTCAATAACAAGCATTAAATTACCCAAGAGACGCCGTCCGGAAGTTATTGGATGCACTTACCTGGTCCCACAACCTCACTGTTATTACATTTTAATGCGTTTCCAAGTTTGTTAGTAGTGGATTATGAGAAAATTGCGTAGTAAGAAATTGCTTTTTTCCGGATCGTAATTTTTCTTCAAGGGGTTTAATTTTTAGTTTAATAGTTTATCTCTTGCTTTGACCTTCAAAGCTGTGTAAATTACCTACCCAGCAATTTCCTTTAAACGCAAATTCTGTAAATAGCGTTGTTTAGTAGATTGAAGGTTAAATCAAAGTACAGACGTTTTAAAAGGGTTTCGCAAAATCTTTTAAATATGATGAATACTACAATCTTCCTTTTTTCGATAGATATGTCTATACACAGGTTAAGGCTAACGGTCCAAGTACCGCAGTCCTTGCTTATTTAGGTATAAATGTGACAAAAAGTGCACTTACCAGTAAAGACATTTCCGATGTCTTCGGCATCATAGTGACATCGCCCGGTCGTACACCAGGACCACAGTAAGGCAAAGCGGGCATACGATGTATAGCGGGTGGGTCGTGTAGTGCCAGCAATGCAGCGTGAAGACGCGCACGCGCAGCCGTCACGCCGCCCGCGCCTCGCACTGCAGCTTCTACAACTATGCCTACGTCTTTTTCCCATCTGCATAAATAAATATTATAATTTTGGTAGCTTCTTTATGTATAAATGAATAACGATAATTATTACTTTTTTTATAAAAAAAAGTAAGCCGATATCAAAAGTTTGTGTAATTCTCTATATCTTAAATCTATTTGCTAAGTTTTATTCAAATCGGTTAACGGAAAGTGGGTGAAATACAATAATTCCCTAATTTGCCACTCTCAGAGGTCACAAAATATCGAAGGAATTGCGTAACACACACACAAAAACGAAAAAATTCAATCGCATTGAGAACCTCTTCTTTTTTTGAAAGAGGTTATAAATGGGCGATTCAATTGCAACTTTGAACTGATTCATATCAATCATTCGACACGAGACAATCATAAAGATTAATGGAAGAAAGAGAGAGGCAGAGATATGGAAAAAGAAAGAAATCAAACTCATCTTGACGAACTAGTTTTTTCAATTCTGGATATAGGTATAGTTAATTTATTCATAGACACATGGAACACGATCAGGGAGTATTAAAATAAAATACCCACTGGTAATTCCCTAAACAAGCCCTAATATCTTCTTTAAGGCTACGGGACAGGGTGCAGTCTGGACTCTGATCTGAGTCGGAAGTGGTCTGAGATCCTTCTTGTTTGTCGGAATCGGAGAGGCGCCGCGGCTTGGTTTCGAAGCTATCGTTCTTTGGTAAGTGCGGAGATACGCGGCCGTGACTACCGCCGGCGCTGCCATAGCCTGTGGGAAATACACAGTACTTTTACTCATGCTAAACATTATTTTTGACGACTATTGCATCACATGTGGAACGCCGCCGACTGTTCTTGGCTATTGTTGTAAGCTGTGCTAAGAACACAGAACTTCAACTTGTGCACCATATTATCATTATGGCTCTACGGACTACGGCATGTATATATTAACAGCTTTTCACAGGTTTTTAAGAATTCTTTGAAATCATACATATATATGGTTTCTTACCTGAAGAAGTTGATGGCGCCCGTCTGGGCACGCGTGGAGGTTCAGTGACCTCACCCTCCACGGAGTCCTCCAGGGAGTCCACTATTATCACTACCTCTTGCTCTTCTTCTTCCGTATAGAGAGGATTTGACCTGTACATATCAACATCAGCTAACTCGTATAAACAATCTGTCCCCATCTAATTTTGTTACAAAAGTTCTTTCTAACGGGTAACTGAGAAAGCTAGTATTTTTTTAAACTAAACTTACTTAACTCTAACATTAACGGAGAACTAACCAATAATAAAGTTAATAGCATTATGGTGGCTAGGTACCGCTTCATGTGTGTCTCGGTTTTCAATATGTTGTACAATGAGTACCAAAATACCGAGATTCAATAATTCAAAATGGCGTCACACTTGACAAAAATGACAATAAAAACTCGCTTCTCGATCCTTATTCCTAATATTTTTCTACTCGGAGTTGAAATAAATAAGTACATATTCTTATTTTGCAAATCAGCCTTCAGTAGATTCACCTCCGATTGAATGATTGTTGGTAATGAGCAATTTGTTGCATATAAATGTTTGAAAGTATAATTAACTTTTACGTTTTTGATGACATGCAATAAAATCGGTAAAATTAATGTACTGTTTAACCGAACAAGCACTGCAGTAACTATTACTGGTTTTTGTGGTTTCCTGAATACTAAATCTTATGAGAGTTACTTTTTTTGTCAACGTGGAATCAGTTTAAGCTGATTAGTAAAAGTTTTATGTCTAAGCAATAAGAAAAAATATAAAAGTATTTATATAATAAATAATGAATTCTTTTTTTGCTTTGTTTTGAGGGAAGGTGATTCCTACACGTTCTCCTCATTCTAAACTTCCTACATTTACATTTATCATTGCTTGCAGGATTCATTCTAAGGTTCGAAATTATATGCGATATATATCCGATAATTATCCATGCTATTTGATATTTACTAAAGATGACAAACAGTGCAAAAATTAAATAAACACGAAGAAAAATCTTTGGGAAAACCATTTGGTTTGTGACTTTTTGAGATTGACGTTTTACGAATTGGATCCGTCTTTGATGCAAACTTTTCCGTCCTCTAAGATGCAAGCACATGACATGACATTTGCAGCAGTAACATTTTGTTGTTCCAATTAATTTTATAAATATCAAAATAATTGCCTTAGATTGACATTCGAGTCCTTTGAGATCGAAGAAATATTTCATTGTGTTCGGTCTTCGTATTAATAATTATAACAAACTAGTGTAGTAATTTCACAAAAACAAATGATAGTAAAACGTCATAATATTATTTGCAATCAGTATCAAGATTATCAAGGTATAAAATAATTATCAAAATAATAATTTATTAACATGCCAGAGAATAATATCAATGGCCTGATCTCAAATTAGGGAATTCTCTGTATTATGAGTACCAGAGCAGTGGAATTCACTCCAGAGCATTACCTGGAACACACAGACCAGAGTCGTTTTAGAAAAGTTTATTTTCCAAATTGGTCCTACCGGGAATCAAACCCGGGACCTACGCATCTAGCGCGCACCCTGCAAACCATTAATTAGATCGGCTTTTTAATGATGATTATAACTTCGAATCCTTGTTCATTCCTTGAAGACTGAACCAAACTTCATATGAAACCTAGTACCTAAATATTTATACTTTAAGATGTCAGTACTAAGGTGTTTGGAGCACATTTTTCGCTTAGAAGACTTAAGAACTATTTGCCTATTAAAACTAAAATTATGCTGGCTCAGAGCATCCTACATCCGATACTGGACTATGCAGATGCATGTTGTCCGAATTTGACAATCAGCCTACTTAATAAATTGGAACGGCTCCGAAATATGTGTGTAAGATTTATCTTCGAACTTCGTAAGTTTGACCATGTTTCCCAGTTTTCTTTTAACTTACGTGGCTGCCCATCCACCGGGGTGACCTTCACACACTTTCCCTTCTTTACTCTACTTTATTCTATCCCATTACGCCTCTTTACCTTACAGAACGTTTTACTTTTCACTCTTCTTCGCTCTGCCGTCCTCTTCGGTCTTCTGATACACTCATACTAAACATGCACTTTTTCTCTTCCTGAATCAATTTGACGATCCCCTTCTCTTGATTCCTTCAAACGACGTGTTAAGTAACATTTCCTTAACCGCGAACTCTGGTTTTTCCGCTACATTCGCTTAATTTTATTTTCTTTTTGTTTAGTGGTACCTATAATCTTCCTTTGTAAATTTATTTATTGTTATCACTATTTATAATTTATTTTATTGTCCTACAAAAGTTTATAAGTAACTTACTATTATATATTAATATTTATGTAATATCTGATAATATATGTAGTTATTACTATTTATATATATGTTCACTTTATTGATGAGTAGTGTATTTATTTAAAACGTTTTTATTACAAGATATTCTTTGGTTGCACCCCCCTTTCCAACTCTCAAATTTCTGTCCTAAGGTTGCCTGGAAGAAATTGCTTCTTAGCAATAAGGCCGCCTGTTGTACATAGGCTTACTCTGTTATACTTACGTACAATTATTAATACAAAGATCGAATACTTAGAAAAAATTCCTTTGATCCGGCCGGATTCGAACCGACGTCTTCTAGCAAACCAGCCAGTCGTGATAGGTTACGCCAACTAAGCCACGGAACAAACCAGCGAGCCTCACGAATTTTTCTAAGTGCTTGTTGTCATATCTTTTGTATTTTGGTTTTTCAACGACTTTTTAGCCGTAGCGCCATCTACGAGAAATCTATGAAAGTATTTCGTCACCCAGTTAGATACATTTACAGCTGCCAGTCCCGGCTAGAGATGTTGTTATTCACTGTATTTAAATTTTTATTTAATTGATATTCATTCATTTTCATTTCATTCGATCTTTGTATTAACAATTATAAAAAACTAGTGGAGCAATTTCACAATAAAAATAATTGAATATCAATTCAATAGAAATGTAGATTTCAATGTGCAATAAAGAATATTTCATTCATTCATACTAACATAAGTGTTTCTTTGTTTTACTAACCAATATGGATGAACAATCCCAAATAAAAGACTTAAAATTGAAATAAGAGCAAAAAAGACGTTGTTCGTTTCGCCTGTACCGAGAGGCGTCCTCCTTTGCCGTTTTTGGTTCTTATTGCATAGACATATAGTTTTATTTTGCCTGCTCAATCCGATAATATGGTGAACCGCTATTTGGACAAGACTCTGTCCTTGCATTCTCCTATCGCAAAAATAGGTGTTGATGTTAAATTAATGCATGATTTAAAAACAGAATATTAATCATAAGACAAATATTCTCAGGTGAATCTGCCTCGTTGCCTGTCTCTTGGTTAGGCTATAGAGTTGAAAATTAAACAATTTTAATTTCTACGTAAAATTTGCTTAGCTAGTTATAAAATTAAAAGTAAATGACAGGCAAAATGAAACACCTACTTTTAGTATATAATTATTACGGCATAATATTTTTAATGAAAATCATTAAATCAGTCGTAAAAGTGAACCAATGTAGTCATTTAAATTACATTAATCGAAAAATGAAATTTACAATCCTGTTACATACAATCTTATAAAAAATAGACTTTAGTACTTGAATATTTTTGTTTGCAAAAGTCATCATAGTGAGGCTTTTCGTAGGTCATTGTCTTGACAATGACTCGGATACTAAGAGCTTTGGTATTCGCAGTGTTTAAATTTTACGTGATTGAATTTCATGATATAGTCACATTGCCAAAGAAGTATGCGGTTGGCCACTTGTGTGACGTTGGAAGAATTTAATATTAACAAATTATCATATAACAGACCATAAGGATATATTTACATATACATACACCAATTTAATAGTAAAAAGATAATAGAATATTTGAAAGACAATGAAAATAATTATTAATACAAAGATCGAACACTAAGAAAAACTGCTTCGAACTGGCTGCATTTGAACCTGCGTCTTCAGTATACCGTGACCAACGCTCTTCCAACTGAGGTACGAAACGAGGTACCAGTAAACCTTACGAATTTTTCTGTGTACTTGTTGCAGATCTTTTGTTTTTGTTTTTAACGACTTTTTTGCTAATAAATAATCTCAGTACAGAGTACTAAAAAACCGACCTCAAAAGTAATTCATGCCCTGGTTTGCCACCCGTAGAGGTGGAATATTTTCTTCAAATTTAAATGGGACCACTACTGAGGTACCCTCTTTCCAACAAAAAAAAAGGATCACCAAACTCGGTTCACAAATCCGGAGTTATCGCGTAACATACATACAAAAAAACACAGCCGAATAGAAAGCCTCCTCCTTTTTTAAGTCGGTTAAAAAGAACAATCTTTATTACTTGACGAAGAAAGGTTCTAAAAGAATGTAAATGTTCGAGCTGACACGTATAAGAAAAATAAAGATTTGCGACCTCGGTAGCCCAATGGTTTTCACTGTGGATACTGGATGCAGAGATCCCGGGTTCGATTCCCGGTAGGACCAATTTGAGAACTTTTGTAAATTGGTTCTGGTCTGCGTGTTCCGGGTAGTGCCCCGGAATGAATTCCGTTGCTCTGGTACTCATAGCACAGAAGTCAAGAAGATTACAGTAAATTCTCCTACATATCAGTCTAGCAATACTATGAAGAAAAAATCTTACCTGAGTAAAGGGGGCGGCATGAGATCAAGGGCTCGCAGTGGGTGCAGCGAGGCGGCGAGGGATGCTGACAGAGGCGTGGGCGGCGCGGCCCAGCATGTGCATTCCGCGCCGCCCGCATCGCCCGTCCCTCCCCCGCACCCCTCAACCTCTCCTCCTCCTCCACCCTGAAAAGAGAACACTGATCAGTCAGGGCTTTCTATAGAAGAAAAACATATTGATATTAGACATTGTACTTTGCCACAAATCTGATAAGAGAAGGAAATTCAAATCTTTCTGTTCTTCAAATGTAGCAATAGAGCTCCTTGTGAAAGAGGTCGTCCAGGGAAGTACTACCACTTCGCCTATTTCTGCCGCCAAAAGTAATGTGAGCATTATATTGCGTTCTGGTTTTGAAGGGTAAGGGTTCTGGTGTAATTATAGGCACATGCGACTTGTCAACTTGTGTCTCAGGGTGACGGGCACTGTGGCAGCGCCACTCAGATCTTTGCGATTTAAAGCTTTGAGTGGCACTGCAACTGTTATGGACAGGCGTGTCGCTTACCAACAGGCGCACGACTTGTTCTTCACATCACTTGATATCATAGAACAAAAATTTTTTTAAGAAAAAATCCTTCGATCTGACAGGACTCTAACCTGCGTCTATAGTAATGCTAATCTAGGGCAACCACTTTACCGCTGAGCTACAGATAGGATAAACAGACTTTGCGAATTCCTATATGCGTTTGTTCAATAGTAATAAGTAACAGTAATAAGTTACTAATAAGTTTTAGACAATATTATACCAAAATACGTCCTCTTTTCTAAAGTAATAAAATAAAGTTTTGCACAGCTATAAGTTAGGGAAAGTTTTCAGAAAAGTACAGGAATACTATTTAATATCTTCGGATGTAAATCGTGTATACTTGTTTCTTCAAAAACCAACGTTTCGAGATCTGAGGGTCTACACTCGTTCTCATCTACAATAATCAATAAACAATAACTGTCAAATAAGTAATACTCGACCTAATTAAAACACAATGTCGAGTATGAAGCTTCATTCGTATCAGCATCTTTTAATTTAGTCGAGTCTGGAGTCGAGTTTGGTCTGTACTGTCTCTGTGGTCACAGCTGACGGAGATGGTAACGATCATAAAACAGTCGTCTAATATTAATGCCAACTACCCTATTCCGAACTAGGTATACTTACAAAACTATTGGTTCTACCCTTTTTTAATTTATCAAAAACTATTCATAGTACACGCGACATATACATAAATATATTTCTACCGTATCTACATAATTTAGATCCGAAACAAAATCGAATGTGTAGCAATCGCGAAAACCTAAGTTCGATCCATAATATCAATAAAATTTCTTGAACAAGAAAGTTTTTTGTGTTGCAAAAAAACAGTAATGGTGTTACGAATATTTCGGGTTTTTGTAATGACGTTTGTGTGAGGGACAATTGAAAAGGTTAATAGTGTTAAAATACTATGCAATAATAAATGCAATTCATAATCATGTATATATGTATAAAATATAATCAATTGATTGCTTGGTACTGTTTGTTTATTCATTTATCTACATAATTTAATCTTGCTTAAACAAATTCCTTACTAGCAAATTTGTAAATTGGCATTTTAGAAATAAAAAATACTTATCCGCTTATATTTGAAACAAGAACCTGGCCAATTTAAAATGTAAAATAAATCGGTATCAAAACTGTGAACCACGTAATCGAAAAGAATGCAATGGCCAAGGTCAGTGGTAGTCAGCTAACATTTCCCAGTCTGTGTGACAAGCAAATATTTGATTAATCATTTTTTATTTGCCGAAGGTTTTTTATTATTTAATTAATTACTTGTCGTCCGCCGTTTAATTGAGCGGATGCTATGCCTGTTCCAATATTTGTTGTCGGTTGTTTACTAAATCTACTTCGATGCACGTCATTACTATTTTGATTCTTCAAATTTCATTCAAATTGAAGAAAATGTTCAAAAGACTGTATTTAACGACCTTGAATACTTATTGAGAGAAAATTAATATTACTGCATATATAAAGGAGAAATAGCCAACAATGCCAAACTTGGCATTGTTAAAATGTTGTTACCTTGCTAACTCTCGTAAGTTACATATTTTAATATAAATTACATTACATTGAACACACACAAATACGTATAAAAATATATAGATATTTTTACAATAGCTTCAAAAACACGATCGATCAATAAAAACAAACCTTCAAATTAAATTGAGACGTTCTATAATCACGATCTTCTTTTTTCAACTGTCATTAGAGGTGTTACTTTAATGAATCGATTGTAAATCGATATAATGAACCGGCTCTCAAATCGATTCATGATAGTTTTATTAGAGCGTGACCGTTTGATATATGAGGCTTTTCGGTATTGATTGCACAGAGGCTAATATTGAGGTCTTGTCTTAAGTTACTAATGTGTTTTAAAGTGCTACATTGTGAGTACAAGGTGTTTCGAAATTGACTCCTTTTAAATGTTCAAATCAAGACAGTGTGTTCGAAAAGTTCTAGAAAATGTCATTAAATAAACTTACTTATTACAATCGGTGAAATAAGTAACGTAATTCTATTAAAATCGTATTGGACCTAAAGCGCTACCCTGAGGTGTACCAGATTTTTGCCCTATAAACAATGTCCAAAGACACTAAAAAGTACTATCTAATATAGTAAACAGATAAAAATCTTTTTACTATTCGCATACCTATCTAAAAAATAAATAGATCAAACAAAATATGTGCTGATATTTTCGACCGTATTATGGAATACTACAGTATAAAATGCTTTATTCAGATCCAATATAAAATTAGCTTTCCAAATAAAAATTAAAATTCATTAATTACGTTACCAGAAGTTAGCGAGGAGTAGTTGATGTGTTGCGCATCAATTTATCGTGTATAAGGAAGCCTAGCACGTAATTGTATCTTACAATTCACTATGCAAATGTATTTAGAAGTGATTAGTCGGAGATAGGATCTTTGTGACGCAATAGAAACAAAAGAGTAAAGACGTGATATTACGAATGGTAGACAAGTTACTTGTGGTCTCTATAATGAATTTATGCTATCCTTAAAAAACGTTAGTGACATAGATTTCCATAACATGGATTAAATCTAATTTATCAAAATTACCTTAGTTTTAGTTTTAAATAATGTTTCATTTTTCAGTAAATTGACTTGCTCTTTACCACAACCTAGCCCTGGAGCAAAGAAAGGATCTACGATGGAACAAGCTCGTCCAGAAAATGCCTATTCAGTTGTACCTTAAAGATACTCGAGTTGTATGTGCTCGGAAACACATTCGCACGCAGGGAATTCCATTCCTAGGCAGTGCGCATAATAAAAGATGACGAAAAACGTTTAGTACGCCTGAAGGGAACATCGACCAAGTAAGGATAACATTCCGCCATAGGTCTGGATGTCCGATGGTATAAGGAGCCGCGCGGGAAGATTCAGATAGAGCTAAGTACAAAATCTTATGTTATAGATGAAGAAAACAATTTATTGTTTGATTTTTCCCCGTTATAGAAATATGACGCAAATCTAGCACTGAATCGTGTGGAATGAAAGCATGCCGAAGGCCGATACCAAGTAAGTGAGAAAAAAGTTCCAGAAAATCCGTAGCATTATAATCTCAGTACAGAGTACTGAAAAAACCGTCCTCAAAAGTACGTGGAATTACATCTATTTGACAAGTTTTATTGAAATATCGAATATGAAATACCGGAGTTATCGCGTAACATACATACAAAAAAAACATACAGTCGAATTGAGAACCTCCTCCTTTAAGTAAAAACTAAACTACTACTAAGATTTATCTCGTCAGTTTCACTGGCAATACGTCGCTTGCAGATCTTGTTAATGCCGATAAATCATAGTGACAAACTGGAGTTTATGTTTTACCATGTTATAGTTGATATTAATGTACAGTGCATCTACTGTCGCCTCGCCAAAAAGAAGCTTTATCTCCAATGTAAACAGAGCTTTACTTTTTTGTTGTACATTCATTATGTAAAGCAAAGTATTGTAGAGATGATCAAGATCTGATAGCATTCTCATTTTGGACCTTGAATTAAAGAAATACGTGTGCTTATTCTATATTAAAGATGTTGTATTTTTTTCAATTGAGTCAATTTTTCATATTCCTCTAGTCATTGTTAAATGAGAATCTCGACTCCTGCTGTTTATTCGGGATTGAACCTTTATATCTACGACACCCTGTGTATTTTCTTTCTATAAAATTTTATTTTAAGTTAACCAACTAGTAAGCCCTAAGGCTGGCTGCTATCTTGCCAAGGTATTAGCATAACCATATAAAGTACCAGTATTTTTGGCACACTGCCAAGGCGGCCCAATCTCATCCGTTTAACATTACCACAGTCCTTGTACTTAAGCTTTAATGTTTATTAGCTCTTTATATTTTTAAAATACACTATAATAACGTTTAACAAGGCCACATCGGCAAAATGACAACTTTTCAGAAAAAACTCAAGTTTCTGCGAACAAAATCAGTCGCCATATTTTTGTTATTAAGTAGGAGAGTTACACACTTTCACACAATATACATAATTGGTTTCATGTAATTCGTATTATTATTAATGCTTTTCATGTGACAATGGCTCTTTTGACGTGTGATCACATGTGGTATTCATTTGATTATTTTTTACTGCGAATAGGCAACAAATTTTGAAATTTAATATCTACAAAGTGTAAGAAAATTTCATGATAAATTCCCAGCATAGTCAACTTTACACTTAGGATTGAAATTCTGACCAAAACAACGGACCAAAATCTAGATCGTAAAATTGAGCGCGTTGTCAACTGCACGTAGGCTACAAAACTTGGTAAACAAGAAATTTTCTCGGTATTTAGATATTTAAATAAAATTTTACGTAATTACACATAAATACATTACAAAATGTACCTATTACAAATATTTTTATTATAAATTATTCTAATTATTATTACAAAGAATTTTTTCTAAGTGTTCTCACTTCCAGCCGGATTCGAACCGACGTCTTCTAGCAGCCCGTGCCAGACGCTATGCCAACCTCACGAATTTTGATATGTCCTTGTCGGATCTTTGTATCTGGTTTTTAACGAATTTTAGCCATAGCGCCATCTATGAAAAATCTATGAAAGTATTTCGTCACCCAGTTAGGCACCTATGAAAGAAATACATATATATAACTATGAAAAGATCGAACCTACGAAAATCTATGTAGTAATAATTATAACAAAGTAGTGTACTAATTTCACAAAAAAAATTAAATATTATGGTGTTCAAACATCGTCACATAAATTATTATATTACTTGGGATGTGCAACCCATGGAACCTTTATTTAAAAAGGTTTTTGCATAGGTCATATTCAATAGCAATTAAATATTTCACGACCCTAAACGTAACAAATACTCAACAAACCACAAAATAAACGAGTTCACTATACAGTAAATAGTTAACCGTATAATGATGGTTTATTACTTAACTCGAGAACAACGGAACGGGGCGAAGTGGGCCGAGGGCGCTAAGGCTTGTTGACTGCGAATTAGAGCTCCTCTTACAGCTTATGTGATAATAACAACAATTATCTGATTTTACGTTTGTCAACTTCTTTGTAACTGGTATTGTTGTAACAATGCACACCTTTAGATTTAAGTACAAGGTATACCTTTTGGATAACCAAAAGAGCATACTCTGATAATCGCTTACCTCACTGGTTCCAGACTCGAAGCGTAGGCCAATCGTCCAAGTGCAAGGTTTTGCAAACTTTCCTTTTCATCATTGAACCCTTCATTAGATTGAGTCACTATTATTATTATTTTCTCGGTTCGAAATGTTTATTTATTTCTCACATATTATTTATCACTTACTGCACAGAATATTAATTACATCTTCATATAATATATGTATATACCTATTAATTAAGTAATTAAATTGGTTTACACTTATGCTGTTCTATTTATCTATGTATTCGTTTTATATATCTAGTGTAAATATTTTTATATATACCAAGCCTCACGCACATGTTACGCATGTATTTGTTTTGTTTATGCTCGAGTCCGTGCTTCACTCGTATCGGGTTTGCTGAAAACCAGCGCTCCAGGCTGAAATCTATCAGCCTGTAGCTAATAGCTGAGCAAATCCCGTTTGCGTGCGCCGCGACACGCATTTATTATTACATTTTTAATTATTTTTTTTATTATTTTTATTTTTATTTTGTTTCAATCATTATAATTATGTTTTAACTTTTGTTGTAGGTACTGTATTTTAGTTTAAAGTTTATAATAATGTATTAATTTTAAGATCATGGTGTGTCTCGGTGCTTACGCAATAAACTATTCTTATTCTTATTCTTATTCTTATTCTTATTCTTAACAATTTCTAACATGACGTTAAATAACCGTCATAGCTTTAGCATAATCCAAACCGTGTATATAAAATTTACTCAAAAATGTAAGCTATCAAACACTTTTTTGCATTTCTTTTTTGTTTTAAATATCTAAGTTACTTTCTTCATTTGTTTTTCAATTTAGTTTATAAACAGAAATTGGGCTATCCGTGACCAAATTAGTTCGTAAGAAAATTAAACTGAAAATTATATACATGTTTTGCTTACATCTAGTAGGTTTTACATCTAGAATTGTATTTATGCATGTTTATAGTTGAGACTGATAACTCCGTAACCAGTTTTGTAAGCCAAATAAAAAAATAAAAATATAATCCGTGGTTTTGTTTTTTTAAACGGGTTCAAAAAAAAGGCGTTGGTTTTTTTCCTTTTTAAGTATGTATGTTACGCGATAACTCCGAATTTGATGATTTTTGTTTGAAGAGGGTACCTCAGTAGTGGTTTCATATAATTTTGAAGAAAATATTCCACCTCTAAGGGCGGCTGGTCACGCGTGAATTTCATGCCTTAAGCGCCTAATTTTTGTTATAAAGAGCAAATAATTTAATGGTTTAGTTTGCTATGCTCCGATTGAAGGCGTTTTTCTCTCTTAATATACTTTAAGCAGTGAGAACAGATTTTTATTACCTCCTGAGTTAAGTCCCGTACATGGTCCTAGACCGAAGCCGGATTTTGTCTATCTGGTTTCAAGGACATATAAGTTTCAAATCAAGAAAATAAGTGCATTTATCTGCTAGTTGTAGGCTGGTGAAGATGTACATAGCCCTTTTTATATGTTTCAAGACAAATGCTATCCACATTGAACTGGTTGGTGATTTGACAAGCAATAATTATTATAATTATTTATATTATGTTGATGGATATCCAAATTACCCCATAGAAGATAAGTATAATTACTAAAAAATATAATCTCAATACAGAGCGCTAAAGAAAACGACCTCATAAGTACGTGGAATTACATCTATTTGCCAAGTTTTATTGACACCGGTTACCGGAAAGTGCACGTAACCGGATTCATCCCCTAGTTTGCCACCCTTAGAGGTGGAATATTTTCATCGAATTTAAATGGGACCAATACTGAGGTACCCTCTTTTCAACAAAAAAAGAATCAATAGAATCGGTTCACAAATCTTAGAGTTATCGCTTAACATACATACAAAAAATACAGTCGAATTGTGAACCCTCCTTTTTTGAAAATCGGGTAAAAACTAAGGCCCTTTATACTGAAATTCGAGTCCTCGAAATAAAAATAAATTTATTAGTGTAAACAAGTTTTCTTTTATTAGTTTTGTTTATTTGTTTTTGGTGGCAAATAAATGGTTTAAAATAAGTCTAAGTAACTCTACCAAGAAATCAACAGACGGAGGCTTTTATTCTAATCAGAAAAAAGACAGTCTTTCATCTATAAGGTATAAATTTGTACAACCATATTTCGGGAGAAGATCATACTCAACTTTGGCAAAACAATGTTTTTAGCCAATATACAAAAAACGTTTTGAATTTCCAATATAAATCCAATAGTCGGAAATTTTATAATCAACCTAATTTTCCGTATTTTTGTGGCCTTATCATTTTTTTAACACCTGTGTTACCTATGTAAAATAAATTAGTTTATTCAGTAAAAGGTTGATAAGACACAGTTCATACGTGCTTTACAATAAACAGCTGTTGTGTGTGTGTGTGTAATCTTTCTATTTATTTGCAGTACATTTTATGTGAAATGATAATCCATTTGTTTTTTTATCGTTCGTTATTATTATTATTTTTTCCGGCAGAGTAGTGATCTTCATTGAAAGAAATGGGATGTCACCGAAATCACGCCACCGAATTCACAACGTGTGTTTCAAAAGCCTCAATTGTCAATAACTTCGTTTGTATTTCTAATTCGAAATATTTTTTGACACCTGTAATCGTAATAATAGATAATAGCCCTACTCTATCGCGTTCACACAAACTGCACTTAAGGCTGTGCACGCCGTGGCAACACGTGTGTCAATACTAAGTATTACATCAGTACAAATGTTCACAACAGGTGTATTCGTAGGAGCTTTATGAGGCAGTGCGGGCGGACGCAACACGTGTCTTATGATCCGGAGTTTTCAAGAATAATGACCCAAATGAAAATAGTTCAGTTTTCACATATTACACAACTAGGTAATTTTCAAGCCAGTTTTCTCTGCCTAATTTCGGCGGCAATTTTGTTTATTTAAGTATTCGTGAAATATTAAATAATCTTTCTTAATATTAATATTTTGTAAGGGTACCTACGGATATATGCAATAGGTATATTAGCACAGTGTGAATTTACATTTTTAAAGTGAAAGCTAATATCGCTAACAATCTATGCAGGAAATGAAACTATTCTTTCGGATATAAAACGCGTATTTTTCTAACTTGGGCCTTGGTATACAAAGACTGTCAAGCTTAGTGACAAAAATTTCTACCCCAATAAATACTAACTAGTCTATTTCACCAAAAAAAATTTTATAGGTTTTATCTTTTTGCCTCTTCATGACGTTGACGACAATGACTTATGAAATATGTACAAGTAATCTTAGTACTATAGGAATTATTTTAGAATTATTTAATTTCTAAAATGTAGCGTTATGACAACTTTAGTACAGTATGCGGACGTTGTTATTATAGTTATTATGTTTAACGTAATTTGTAAACTTTGTTTTGACAAAACGTATCATTCATTTATCTTCTAAGACTTTTCTAGACCTTATTTGTAAAAGGTTTCATTACGATATTATCCTACACACTTGAAGCAAGCACCTTATTGCACAATACAATAAGGATACAATATCTTCTCTTACCGTCTCATATTTAAAACTAAGCATTTTGTAACAAAATCTAAGCCGCCATTGTTGAAACGTTGTCTTTTATTGTATTTACATTGCAACATGATCTATTGTGTGTGCTCAGGGATTTTCACATAGAAACATAAGAGCGATTTCGTAGTGTAAACCGCGTTAACTAGACAATTACGAATTTGTCAATAGTCATATTTACCAGTATACCAAGGTACTTATTTATAGTGGTAGTACCAAATGGCGCGACGAACAAGTCGTTGGCCTGGTGGTACGCAACACGCCTGTCCATAACAGTTGCAGTGCCACTCAGAGCTTTAAATCGCGAAGATCGGACGGGTACTGCCACTGCACCTGTCACCCTGAGACATAAGTTGATAAGTCCCATGTGCCTTTAATTTCACCCTAGCCTTCAAAACCGGAATGCAGTAATGCTCACATTACTGCTTAGCGGCAGAAATGGGTAAGGTGGCAGTATTTCCCTGGAGGAACTCTTTCACAAGGTGCAATACAGCTACTAAATGTAATAGGGGAATTTGACACGCGATCTTGTGTGTCACTACCTAATTCACATCACAATTCGCAAAGTTATGTAGTTTCACATAGGCCAAAAAAAGAAATATATTGTATTACATGTGACATTGCACAAAAAAGGAGGTCAAAATATCATCGCCGTGTCAGTAACACTGTTGAACCGGTCCTCGGTATTTAACACATCACAGTTAGTTACATAACTGACACACTGACCAACGACTCTTGTAACGTTGACTTCCGACGGAGTAATGTCTGCAGAGAAATTTAATTATTTAAATTACTATTATGGTTATTTTCGCTAAAAGTTACACGTAGAACAGAGACAGCATAGAGCGATGTTCCCTTATTTTAATTTTCGTTTAAAATGTATTAGAATCTTTTTTTTATACCATAAGGGAACGTTGGGAACCCTTTTCTTCTACATTTTTTATTTATCGTTGCAAGACTGTGGCGTCGACTAACTGTCGTGACTGAGTCGTGGACGTTTATTTTATCGTTGAACGACTGTCGTGTCTAGCTGTTCCCACTAAATCGCGACGACAATTTATTGGTTCACGGCAGCCGCCTTGTCGTTTGCGGGACAGAATCGTTTGAAGCTACAATTATCTATCGTCACATTGTTATCGTGACGTTTCATTTATCGTCTGACGACAGTCGTTCATGCCCTTCCCATTATTACTACAGTCTGTCATCGTAACGTCAAAAAGTCGTGAACGACAGTTAATCGTGTTTTACTATATGTGAACATTTAAATATACAAGTCACGACAATTCAAACTATCTAAGCAAATATATTGCACGACTATCTGTCGCCCTAATACTAATAATGTGCCTGGTCTCAAAGTAACTTTTAACTAACCCTCGATCGAAAATGATCATGATGTAGAAACATTTTTTTGGACTATTAAGAATTTCCTGTACTATGAATATAGAGCAGCTAAATTCATTTCGGGGCAGTTCCCAGAACACCCAGACTAGAAGCAATTTAGAAAAGTTAACTTCCAAAATTGGGTCCTACCGGGAATGTAACCCGGGACCTTAACGTCCACTTTTCAAACTGTTGGACTGTTGAACCAAAGTAGGGCTATGTAGGAATTAGATATCAAGATGAAAAGGTTGTAAACCACCAATGTACTGTGACCAGGATCACGGCAATAAAATAGGATGCCTGGGTCCACAAAAATTTATTCGATAGTTTGAAGGAAAAGAAAGGAAAGGCTGTAAAAATAAAAGGTATATAAAAACACAAGTACAACACTATAAAACACTCCCTAACTTAATTACATATGGATATGCATAGGGATGAATATAAAGGAAACACCCCAAAAGGGCCGAGTTATACAGAATTACAGATTGGTATTAACATTAATCAAGGCTAAAGCGCTAAACAGAGATGATTGGAGATTACTCCACCGACAAAAGCCTACCTCGTTGAGAACTGATAAAAGGATCAAAATTAGAAGCAATTAAGAATTACAGCTGAACTGCTCGCTACCGCGACTGAGCAGGGAGTGAAAAGAGAACGAAACAAAATGAGAATAGTGAGGCAAGGAATTAAAGAACGATTCAAAATTTTAAAACAAGTGGCCAGGAACCAGAGAAAAGGTGATAAAAAGGCGGGATGATAAAAAAGGAGGTCACATCGTCACAAAGATATTTCAATTAATACGTCATTTTTCCTGTGATTTAAATTTAATAGAATGCAACATGAAATTAACCTTTCAACTCTCTAAAAACTCAGAAAGCGCCAGAACCCGCATTGGGACTACTAGGTGACGTAAGATTGGAAACCAACTTGTCAGGTCACATCAACACCAAGTACATACTACAAAATGGGTTTTATATGGGACATCAGCAAGCTTCGACATCACAGGAGTTAAATAAATTTGTTTAAAAAAAACTATTAAAATACACAATTGACTTGCTACAGTGTGAGTTCAGCTTACATTTAATCCTTGTCCAATGTCAATAAGTTCACAATAAGCCATGACCCATTTTTAAGTTTCTTACTAGAATTAAAATGGACATTGGACACCATCGTCGTCATAGTAACATCACGTCGCAATAAGTCGTATAATTAGTCGATAACTTTTTAATGCTTACAGAGAAGAGTTACAAAATTTCAGATAATCGTAATATGTTTCATGTATGTCGTATTATCTTTATAACTTACATGTGACTAATTAACTTTTGACGTATAATTGATAACATGTGGCTTTATTATTATCAAGTTTACGATGTTTTGTATGATATTCGTTCACGCGTGCGAATACTCTTTTACGTTATAGTCACGATGCAGTTCCTTGCGGTCGCAAGGTGGAATACAACCGCAGGTCCTTTATGTACCAAAGCAGAGTATAACCAATAGTATATTTTGACATGTCAACGCTGATTAAAATAAAAAAGTTTTTGTTGCTAAAGCACTCTTCGCCGCTTCGGTATGATAGGTGGCAGGCATTAAGCCCGGTTGTGAGTCGAAACCCAGAAACAAGCAAATAATAATAATTCGATACGTCAATTCAACATTGCAACGTTTTAGAAGCTCAGCCATTTTAGGCTAAACTTCTAAAATGTGACTTCCACATCGATCGGTTGTCAATAATTACGATGCTAACGTATACTCTGACCCCGATTTTGCACGTTTACTCACATTGCAGTGTATCCTTTGTTACGATGATCATGTATAGTCACTTTACTTAAAAATGTGTTCGGTTTGTGTGCATGTGTGTGGTGTTTGAAAGTGTCTCATATCTCAAAACTCTTAGCAGTACAGCAGAAAACACTAGAAACTCATCAATCCCCACATATTCTTATGTTGGGGTACATCTAACACAATTTGTTAACCTTATTGTAGAATCTATGTGTGTGTGTGTGTGTGTGTGTGTCTGTGTGTGTGTAACTTTTAAACTGATTTAAAATTGATCTTAGTAATTTGTAGTATCATAATCATTCACAGGCCTACTTCATACCGTCCACCGCGATCTAGCGTCAGTGTCACTCACCTCATCATCTTAGGTAAAGTGAATTCATGACTACAAATTATATTTCAAATCACCATTAAGAGCGCTACTGATTTTTAAATAATTATAAAATCTAATGTACAGCAACTACATTTTTGTATTAAACATTCAAGATTTGATAAAAATATTGATCTACTGTTGACATTCTGTACACTGTGTTTGATTTTAGGATAACGTCGTGTCTCATCACACATGAACACCTTGAATAAAGTTTACTTGTTTGTCCCCAAAACTTCGGTCAGTGAAGGCATTTTCAAAATAACAATAATATATAATAAATTAGAATTATTCACATACGAAATTCAAATTATTATGGCGGCACTTCCCATAGCTACATGTGTTCGTTATTGGGTGTTTGATATATTTGAAAAAATATTTGGCGTCACAGACAAATATGACCGTCTACACATGGAACTAAATAAGGCGTTAAAATAACGAATATGATCATAGCGTGGACGATTTACTTGCGTATTTGCCTACTGGGCTCGTTTGATGTGGGTCGAAAAACCGACCAGCGCGCGGTAACACGAGTTTGGTGTTTACGGTACTTGTCGAATAGGCAAACACGGCAAATACTTTGTCTCACATGCTATCTAGATACACATAGTGATTGTTTGCCAATTATACCAAATACAGAACTACAAATTGCCATGTGAAGTGCCTCCATTTATCCTTACAGTCTTCACAAACATCATGACCACCCATCATACGTCCCGCTAATGGGCAGGGGTCTTCTCAGTGCCACTTGGAGACTTCATACATTTTCCAAGGTTTCTGAAATTCTTTGAAGTACAGGGTTCATCATGGGTAAACCTTCGCCGTTAGCGAGAGCTACTAAATATTCAGGGATTAGATCTGTGGATCTCTTAATTGAAAAGCACCCGTTGTTCCACTACAACACTCTTGCCAAGATATAGTGATAATAAAATTGTCTTAAAATGTAAAGTGGCTTTTTTAACGTGTGATACAAAAAATTTTTATCACAGGTAACGATCGGAGCACTTGAATATCATTTATTTTTTTATACTAAACTATTTTGATATTACGTACGTACGAGAGGGCAATATTTATTTTCTCTTGTTTTAGTTATGCAAACCGGAAAACGTCAATCAGACTGTGTACATCTTCAGTAGCAGAGCTCCTTGTTCAACAAAACAATAACAACAACAACAACAACAACAACAAAAAAAACAGTTCGTACAGGGAAGTACTGCCACCTTACATGTTTATGCCCTCAAGCATTAGTGTGATTACTGCGTTCCGGTGTTGTAAGGTGGGAATGCTGGCGAAATCACAGACACATGGAAATCGTCAAGTTATGTCTCAGGGTGACAGGCGCAATGGCAGTGCCCCTCAGATTTTTGTGAATTAAAGAGCTCTTGAGTGGCACTGCAATTGTTACGGACAAGCGTGTCGCTTAACACCAGTCGCACAATTTGTTCGTCCTATGGTCCGGTCACTTGGTATCATAAAAAAGCGACAGTTTAGAGTAACTACGTCACATCGATGAATGTACTTATTTAAACTGCAGTTTGCCTTAAATCTCTGTCACCACCACTGTTATTTATCACCTTCTAGTAGGTATCATCATGAGACGCCTTGAAATTCCTACCAGCAATTATTAAAGTGTTACAATTACAAAATTAAGTGTCCTAATAGCTGAAACAATCGCTTGAACGGTTAATCCTGATATGCAATTTATGATAATTATTACAACCATTTGGGTTAAATTAATATTTCGAGATAATATATTGATCGCGTACTAAATATACGTAGTGTTGAGTAATTACGTACGAAAATTTTAATGGTGAATTTCTTTTAATATTTTTCAGCAAAAATTAAAAAATACTCAGATTTTTTTTCAGATTTGATTTCTTTTTTATCTTTTGTCCATGTTCCATTAATCACTAATACGAGCTGCCAGCTGAAACAGTTAGAAACGTTGCGTATTATTTAAAATTTCTAACTTTCTCTCGTCGGCACTTGCCTAAACCCTAATTATGATTGCATTCTATTGCCTAGTTAGACTATTTAGACAAATATTTAAAACTATTGAAAAACCGCTAAAAAAGCTTGAACAGTTGCAAAATCTATGTTTAAGGTTCATCTTTGGCCTTCGTAAATATGATCAAATCTCCACTATCGCAGTCAGCTCAAGTGACTTCGCATTCATCTCCGTAGGAATTTGCATATCGTCTCTCTTCTTTACAGTATTCTACATAATCCTTGTCTCCCAGGTGTCTGAAAGAGCGTTTCAGCTTTCTCTGATCCCAGGATAAGACCTGTCGCTCTCTTGATAAGTCCCAGTTATCTTTTCCATCATTCAATTCCGGTTTTTATTCTCACTCCTTTACTGTTCATGCGGTCAGACTTTGGAACGCACTTCCCATTGCCGTACATGATAATAAATCCTTAGCTATCTTTAAATTTATCTTCTGTTCCATCCATTTTATACATATTATAAAATGAAATGTGTAATATAATATATAGTCTGTAGTAATTTAATATTTTTGTTTTTTTATATTATTTCATTACATAATTTAATTTTGTTTTGTTGTGCACGTAAACAAGTCATTGTAATTATTTTTCTGTTGTTATTGGTCTGGAGGAAGAAATTTCTTTTAGAAATGAGCAGTACCTTTTGTTTGTGGTTTTCCGTTTTACTAAATGTATTTTGTATTTTAATGTGCAATAAATAATTAAATAAATAAAATAAAATTCTAGAAATTCTTACTAATTCTTAAGAAGTGGTAGACAATGATTACTCTATTTACAGTCTAGTTCTCGGGTAGACTCTTCATTGTGCTAACGAGGTGCCTTTTTATGATACTAAGTAACGGGACGAACAAGTTGTGCGCCTGATGGTAAGCGACACGCCTGTCAATGGCAGTTGCAGTGCCACTCAGAGCTTTAAATCGCAAAGACGTGACTGGCATTGCCACTGCGCCCATCACCCTGAGTTTCACCAGCACTCTTTTACTTTAAAACCGGAACGCTGTAATTAATACTCCCATTGCTGCTTGGCGGCAGAAATAGGTAACGTAGCAGTACTTTCATGCACGAATTCTAACAAGGAGTTCTACTGCTGTCTAAAAGATGTCATATTGAGCGGTTTAATCGTGACCAAGTGCAGAATTGCTCGTCGTGAATGAGAAAATTAAACTACCATCCATGAATGCCGTATTGTATACAAGATCCTGAAGTGGACACGAGGATGATCCCCAAGCCGCGGACCACAACTGATATACTTCACCGCGTAACGAATGATCAAAATTATCTATGTTTTCATTGAGCATGACGTGGAGCACTTTTCGATAGGGAATAAATATCCTCTAAAATTTAAGTTACAGGTGAGGTGAGGTGAGGACAAAATGAAAGCAGCGAGATGGCTGCGGAGATTGATAAAGTTTAGGGAACCATCACACTTATCGACGGTGAATCGGCTAGAGGCGATTATGTTTGACCAACTAGTCGCATTAAGCCGTCGGTGCGGCCGTTCGGCCGTGTACGGGCACAATAGGAAATTGGCAAGAAGCTGGTTTGGTATACACGTAAGTCAAATCACGTTGTACGGAGCTATCATCATCCATACGTCAATACGATATACCATCATTACCAACAATACGATAAGAGAAAGAGGAATAAAGAGGACAACATCCAAAGTATTCTCGAGTACGATCACCTGACGTTATCGTTACACCTTTTTGTTACACCCTATATACTCGTAATAACGTGATTATCCTATTTTCTACGTATACTTCGTCTTTACTACATTATTGCAACATAATTGTACACAAACATCAATTACGACCGGGTTTTATTGTAGAATCTCTCGAAAGAAGTTTGATTTGAACGCACGATGCACATTTAGAACGAAAAGAATTCTTTTAGACAGTGCCGGATTAGTAACAATGGATTTGTCAATAGAACTTCGAAAGTGTACGGAATGACTTGATTGTTCATATGTAGGTAATACTGGTCGTATAAGATTCTGTTGATGAGAGATGTGTATCAGATATAAATTCAACAATGTCTTTTGTTTTGGGTTGTACATGTACATGCTTCTCGCTGTAAAATTTGTCTTATATATTTATAATGTACAGCAATACTGTCTGCCATGCGACATTACTGAGAGGATCTTGAATGTGTAGCCAAAAATCTTAATCAACTGCGCTTATACCTCCCATAATATGCAGACTAATGATCTCGTTTCCCCTACGCTCAACTTACATTACTGCGGCATTGAATGGAAGTGAATATATAAATAGCATAATGAGCTTTATTACAATTATATAAAGTACAAAGTAGATACGATACGGTGGCTACGGAAATTTCCGATATTACGCGAAAGTTCTCCGGAAGACGTGTGACATATTTTTTTCTCATATGTAGTTTGTACGTTTCGCAATTGACATAAAGTTCATTATAGTTACAAATCACTTTTATTCCGTTGTTAAGTAAATACATATTACACATCAAGTGAAGAAAAAAAATTGAGTCTGATCACCGTCGATACTTGCGATATCTAAGTGCAAAACAGTCAGACAGACTACGGCGTATGCGGCCTAACTACACTGATCGCTTACGCAAATTCAACATCATCAGTCTCAAGGATCGTATGCAAGTGTCAGACCTATGTAATTTGCATAAAATTGTTAATAGTATACCTCTCACAAAGAACAGTGTTTCACCATTATGCATAATATGTCGATCGTATAATAAGAAAAGGTTCCCACTATGACATTTTTCCGTAGTATTAAGATGAGGTAATTCAACGCGAGCCTAGATTTTAGGTGAGGTGTGAGAGGTTGCACCTCGCGTCCCGGAATACGTGCACTCGAAATTAATATGAATAAAATAAGAACATAAGAAGATGATTTCAGACAGTACCTACGTCGACAAGCCCCGATGGCAACTGATGGGGCAGCGAGCAGCCCGGCATTAAACAGCGGTGTGTTTGCAAATTTTGGTATAAATATGAATTTAATAACTATAGGGCTTCAGTTGAAAAACAAAATTTAGCAGGATTTCTATAGTACTTAAAGAGAATATCTCCATATAAAAATCATGTACAAAGTTAGATATTTTATTCTTAAATCATTTTATTTTAGACTTTTATTATCAAAACAACACTGTACACTAGTATAAGCAAAAATAACGTCATTATTTTGTTTAACGTCTTTCTTTTTATAACAATTTTATCCTAATATGAAAGTTGTGTACAATCATAATTGAATATCAGATGTTACATATTAGTTCTAAGTATTATTTGTAGTCTGTTGTTGTACTATATAAAAAAAAATCAACTTACGCCACTGACTGTTCAGATATTGTCAACACATAACTGGATTCCATGCTATCGTCGAGTACAAATATCAATAAATCAACAGTTATATACATCTGTCACTTTTGATTAGCTCATTAAGATCGTGCTAATCACCTTGCGTTACTAATAAACTATCTGTAATCACTTAACAAATTGTAAAAATATCACACAATCATAAAGCAGAACTGAGAAAACCGAACTGAGAAATATCTTTGTTAACAATTTATTGCTGGTAGGGTCTATATGTTTGAGTACAGAACTATCCATACCCGGGTACCATAAATCAATCTTTAAATCTCAAAATACACTGTTAGGGCTTTATTTGAGAGGGTAATGAGAGCCTGGGCTATACCAGCGAGGCTAGCATGATAGGGCGCGACTTGCGCGAGAGCGACATAAAAGACGAGATACTGCTATTTTCGCATAGAAATCCCGCGCTTTATGTCACTCTCGCACAAGTCGCATATTGTCGTGCTAGCCCTACAGGATACTTGGGCGGAATTCTGCTTAACCCACAATAAATCATAAAATGTCTTATGAAAGCAGTCTAACATCTTGGAACTTAAAGTTTAACAAATCTTTTCACTAATTTTGTTTAAAAAAAATCATAGTATAATTCACAAAACCCCATTCGTTTCATATGCGGATTATGCAAAAATGTGTTATATGTTTAAACCACGCATGTGACTTACAACTCATACTTTATATATTACATATATGTAGATATTTTTTTAAATGATAGCACATAATGGGACCTTGACGAATGAGTCGTGCACCCGGTGGTAAGAAACACACCTGCCCTTAACAAGGGGCTTACTCCCGTTCTCCGTCGGACATCCGTCCGAAACAATCTTATCAACAAGTCGTGCACCTGATGCTAAGCTACACGCCTGTCCGTAACAGTTGCAGTACCACTCAGACCTTTAAATCGTAAAGATCTGAGGGGCACCGTGCCTACCACTCTGAGGCATAAGTTGACAAGTCCCATGTGCCTGTAATTTCACCAGCACCCTTAACCCTTCAAAATCGGAACGCAGTAATGCTTACGTTACTGCTTGACGGCAGAAATAGGTAAGGTGGCTGTACTTCCCTGGACGAACTCTTTCACAAGGAGCTCTACTGCTGGAAAAAGAGTTCTTGGAGTATGGAGGAAATTGAGCGAAACTCTGTTCACGATACCCCAGTAACGTGGACAGAGTTTCGCAACAGCATTTGGATGCCTATGACTTAATTTGTGCCTTTGACATTCACATCGAATGTTATGCATTCCCCACTACGCAGTGTATTAAATTTATTTTAGACCAAGTACTCGAACAATGTGACGTAATCATTAAAGTAACGTACTCAAATTGAATTAGTCCTTTGTTAAACATAACAGTCATCTCATAAAAATAAAGAAGCGTGTCGGCAATTGCGGTCAGTCGGTCTCAATGTCGCGCTCAGCAGAGAAAAGTGCCGTAAGGTTGCGTCAGCGCGTGGACGGCGTTGTACTACATCACACCATTAATTTCATTTATTTCCATAAATGTTGGACGGAAGCTTACCTCCAAACCTAAATTAAACAATACTTTTGTATATTTATTAAATAGACAGGTAGATAAAACGTTTCTTGTCTTGCATCACATACACAACAATATAAAACAATAAATGGATTAAAATAAAAACACAAAAGTTAAAAATGTATGTAATAATGTGCCAATCAACCATAACAACTGAACGGTCTCAAACTACAGAATTCTCTATACTATGAATACCAGAGCAACGGAATTCCCTCTGGGGCACTTCCCAGAACATCCAGACCAGAACCAATTTAGAAAAATTCATTTCCCAAATTGGTACTACTGAGAATCGAGCCCCCTCATCCTACGTCTACAGTGCAAACCATTGATCGCCGAGGGAATAAAAATTTAAAAAAATAACAAGAAATACATAGATTTATCACAGATGGCACTATGGCAAAAAGTCGTTAAAAACCAAAAATAAGATCTGCTGCAAGCAAAATTCGTAAGGTGCGCTAGTTCGTTCCTTGGCTTAGTTGGCTTGGCGTCATGAAGATTTTTTTTTCTGATTATCTTTCTAATAATAATTATAACAAATAATTACATTTAAAAAAACCACGAACCTAATGATCAGCAGCTTGTACGTGCCGACACGATAAGTATACCAACCGTTTTCACTTGTATAATCTTGCATACCTTAAACTTAAACCTAAGTGTATATATCTTTAGCCATACCCTATTAGAGATTCCTGCCCATCGATCGTCTTCATAACGAACTCATCTTCATTCGTTTTCATCTAACGTCTTCAAAATATATCACGCTATGTGTAATTATTAATTTATAAAATTAAATGACAATTATTTATTTACTACTTGGTATTTCTAGCATAGAGCGATCCCCAGGTCACTCGACAGCGGCGTCTGCGCAACTTTCTCCCTTTGTTTAACAGCGGCCGAATTATGTCGACGGTCGTCACACCACGTCATAATACGTAATGGATTGCATATTTCACGTTAATAATTACGTAGATTTGTGTTTTTACTTTTTATGTTGTGTTTATTGTTAAATTTAGTAAATTTTAAATGTTCACAATTTGATATGTCATGAAAATCGATGCGTTTACCTAAAAGCTCTAATTTATCTTACACCGAGACAACCGTTTCGATTAGGAAGAATGATAACATATCTAATCGATATTTTTAAAGAATTTTAGGATTTTGTATCTGCATCACATGTCCGTTCAAAGAGAAAGGGTCCAATATAGGTCAAGGATATTGCGAAATAATGATGGTTACGTTCCCGAAAAAAACAAACAAAGCTAACCTTTACAACCAATTTGTTTATCAATGTTATGTTTCCGTGTACATTCTGGGCGTTTCGTAGAGTTTCTGGATTCAATTATCATCACCAGAAAAATGAATAAGAAAAAAAATTAAATTACTGCCAAAAAATAAGGCCACATTGTTTCTGCAATTGGTATAAAGAATTTTCGAATTTGTTCTTTTGTAAATGTTTGGAGAGCCTTCGCGTGTTCCACGCTCATTGTAGAATATTTCAAATGTTAACAGAACCAGGGTAATAGAGTGAACGTGTGTTGCAATTACAAGGGGACATAAAGGGGCGCGGGTGAACCACAATAGGCCAACTTCTGAGTGAGCCATGTGGAATATAGAACACACGTAGCCAATTTCACTTAATGTCCACATCACGAGGTATTACGAAGTGCAGTCAACAGCACGCTCAAGGTTACGCCCAAGATGTAAATTCAACTGTATGCCAATTATAATAGGAACGGTCTAAAGTGTAAGGCTGAGTATGCTGCCGACCGCAGTTCCTCTCCACGGAATTACCATTACGAAATTGCCAATTACATCAAAAGTATACATTTTTTATTAATCTCATAGGTAAGAGCATGATAAGGATAGCGAGGCGAATCGAATTCACGTTTCGTTCCTTGAGGAGGGTTCCTTGGTTATAAAAAAGCCACATGCGGTCAAGCGTCAAATGTTTATCACATGTGGCTTGATTTAAATCGCCGAGACGCAACGCAAGTCATAATTATTTCTCTTCAACACACGCTCATAGCCTCGCATTAGGGAAAGCCTGTATCGCGGGTGCCATGGACACACACTTAGGTAGACATTCACAAATTACACCCAAACTCACGTAAGAAATAAATGTAGGCCATACAATATTTCTCCCGGCCCGAGAATCGGACCAGGGACCTTTGCGTGGCCATCCAGCATGGTAACCGTTCATCCACTGAGACAATTTATAATTGGAATACATAAAACAAATCGATACCTCCAATGAACACTACACCAACGTAATTTTTTGTCCTGTTCTGACTTTGTTTTGTTTTTGTCTTTTTTTCACAAAATTCGTTTTTTTTGTTTCTTGTTTCGAATTTTGTTTTTTGCTTCTATTTTTCACAAAATTTGAGGAGCATCATATGTTATAAGAAAATAAATATGGCGATTTACAAAAATAATAAAGTTTGCGTAGTGATCATTGGAGGTACCGAAATTACGTATACAGGGTGTAAGCGTGACCCACTTCTGCTGTCCTGATTTTTTCGTCACATACAATGAAATGATGCTTACATGACTCTGAGTCAATCACGACTAAAAAAAAGTTATCAATTTTATTCATTTTTATGGACAACTCACACTTGACTAAATAATTGACTATGCCATTTTACTCAATTAAAAGACAGTTTTATTACTTTATTGATAGCAGTTTCCTTATCTGTTAACTTATTGTTACCTCTTACAGTACGAAAACTAAAGCCTCTCTACGGAAGTCATATTAAATGCATGTGAGCGTTTAATGTTTAAATTTTGGATATTTCTAGTTTTATTTTTAAAAAGTTATTTATATCGATTTACTCATTAGGTAACGTACTTTCGACATCAGTTTAAAACTTTTTAATATCTCTTATATATGTATGGAATAATCGCCTGGGCACACTTAACGATTACACCCTGTATACTTGTGTTTCATAATAATTCTCTATTTAAGCATAAAAGTTATCAAATAATTTCATTCGTAGAATCTTTAAACCTCTACAGATGTGGCCTTATTTAACCGATGGTGCCATTTTAACACAATTATGCGGCAAAAATAAATAATTGAAACGGCACTTTTTAGCGTCGTACTTAGTCAAGATAGAGGAATAAACAATGCTGATAGTTCCGCGAAAAGATTACCGAGAGGAATAAGAAAAATGTCGTGTGGTGTAACTCGCGGAAATTTGCTCTGGCTGATGCGAAATAAACGTGTTTGTGTTTCGATTTCATTCTATATTTGATTTGTTCCTACTTCATTATTTCTTGTTTTTTTGGTGTCAGATTCAGGATCTCGCGATATGTGAGGCCCCCCTATTTCCTGCTATAGTGCCATACTTTGATATACTGCAACAACCTAGGTAGGCGTAGGCGAAGAAGACGACGGATAAAATATTTTGACCACATATAGATATTAAATGTGGGTGCTACGACGTATAAGAAGGTTAATTAAACGACCTTAAAGAGAACAGGATGGTGTTTATTACAAAGAACATAGTTTTATTAAGATTATAATAACAACCTTTAACAAAGTATTTCAGCTGGAGATTGGCTATTGAAATAGTTAAACTCCAAATATCATGGGATAGATTCGGGATTTATAACACATAAATTACTTAGTTTAGACCATAATTTCTATATTGAGGTCCCAATATCCTACAATGCCGTGGGCCCAAACGTGGCTTACGACGACCCTGTTTGTAATAATAAGTTTCATCTGTCACACCAACCTTGCAACTATCACTTTCTTAGTTACTTAACGTTGAGTGACATCTAACCGCCAGAAAAGGTACTTTTACCAAAGTATAATAAGACAAGCATGGTAACACCATATAAACGTAGCAGTATGATTGTATATGTGCACGCCTGGCGCGATGCCGTGCATAGACGCACACGTTCGTATAATCTCGCGTTGCATAGCGCGGGCGTCTCACGCGCCAATAATTATTATAATTACAGAATTGAAAAGGTCACTTGATGTTCAAAAAATGACATCAAATAGTAGACGTGCGTAAAAGTCGGAATTGTTCAGCATTTCATTTCTATTACATAATCATACGCCGTAATCAAGACACCAATCCGCGATACTGGTATAAAAATATCAATACGTAATTATCTACTGCATTTAGCAAAGGTTATTGATAATTAATGGCTTATTTTTTCAAATTATATTTTAACCCCCCATTGTATGGGACCTCACGATATGGGCTCGCCTAGTGTGAGGACCGCGGAAATCATAAGACAGTTGCTATCAACCTCTCGATTTTTTTAACCTGTAGTTACAGTCAAAAGCATATCAAGCTTATATACTTTTGTTCCAATTTAATGGGACAAGATCTGACAATGTGTAGCTTGACATACTGTCGTTGATCTATACAATTATAATAGTAATGTGACAACCCTACGCTCCGTGTGAGGCGCAACAGGCGGGAGTTGCCCTACTTGCTCTTATTGTATTATGCTTTTACCTTTCTTGTTTACCTGAACATCATGCCCATCGTACCATAAAGGCCGGTTATACTGATTTATAAACAAAATCGTTTGTGTTATAATAACATGACAGATGACACATATTTTGGGAGCATGTTGAAAGATAGCTACGGGTTAGCTATCGTATTTTAGATTGTTTGACCAATACAGATCGTAAGTTTACAAAACTGATAGACGAACGAGTTAGATGTTATGATTTTTCACGCAGATTAAATACCGACTACCAACGGTCAGCAATTAAACATCCCGCTGCTACGCACGTGTCCATTCAAAATTAAGCCATAATGCGTGGTTCCATATATGGCGGCTTTACCATATAAATTAATCTTGCTTGCCTTATTATCTCAAAGTTCAAGACCATTGAAGAGTGTTAACTAAATATTTAAAACAAAATATCATTCCGTTCTATTAAGAGACATAATAATATAAGTAGCAACTTGTAACACGTAAAGATACGCATTAAAGTTGACGGATTTCGCAAATTGTTGAGTAGATATAGTGTTGTGTTCATGTGAATCGATAACATGGGTATGCCCTACATAATAGGGGTGTTATCGATTTATGTTATCGAAAGGAGCCTCCCAGCACGACGTACCGTACACTTTGGCAAATCCTTTCACCACGATGTCGAGCATTGCAGTGTATGCTATCGATATAATGAGGAGATAACAGAAATATTTTTTTAATATGTAAACTCTATCTATATGGTAAGACATTTTTTTATACACTGACTGGAAATAACATATCGTCGCGTTACTTTCTCAAACTCGTATCTTCATTAAAATATTATTTCATTGTCGACCTGCATGATCGAGTAGCTTGCATACCGGTTTCGATGGTGTCGCCATCTCTGAGGTTTCGGGTTAGAACCCCGGTTGGGTCATGTAGAAACTAACTTTTCTATAGGCCTTTAGTCCGGGTGTTTGAGGTACCGTCGTTTTTTCTGATTTCTAGAACACAAGTGGCACGTGGAGCTATGAGTGTGTGCTTAAAAAACATACAATTATCGATAAATTAACTTAGGTGATACGGCACATCACTACAGAAAGTTGTTGCTATCGGGTAGCTAAATTCGCAAGGTCTTATGTCGAAATAGATTCATTTCACTGCGAGTCTTTAAGTGTTTCCAGTCGCTTATTATTAAGTTCTGGTAGAAAAATGTTTAAAGAATATATCCTTCCACAATAGTGTAGCATAGTGGATGTCAAAATAAGTAACTAAAATACGACTCTTCTCAATTTTTGATAACTAGTGTGGAGATGTCAAAATAAAGATAACTAAATTGATAAATAAAGATAAAAAATATAATAACTGCCAAAAATAAAAAATATGAACTTTAGCCTACGTGGTTACCATACCGGACTACCACGCAGACGTCCCAGGTTCGACTCCCGGGGTGGAAGAAATATTTGTATGGCCTACATTTATTTCTCTCATGATTTTGGGTGTAATTTGTGGATGTCTATGTGTGTGTGTCCATGGCACCCGCAACACAGGGTTTTCCCTAGTGCTATGTTGAGTGTGTGCGTTATTAGTATTATAAAAAAAAAGAAATCACTAATGGTTGCTAGAACACAGCTATTTTCTCCTCTCACTTTTAATAGACAACGGGCAAAATGCGTAAAGTAGACGGATACCTATTTTTAATAAATAATTTAAAAAAAACTTACATGTAAGTGTTAAACTCTAGGTGTAACGTTTCTCTTCGTCAGCAGAAGAAAGTAACTATAATTGGAAATGAAACTATTTTTTGTAATCTAAATCGCGTATGTTTATTTTTTCTAAAAACATTTGGAAAATATTACAGGAGAGCTAGATCAATGAGGAGAGCGATTTAAAATACTTTTTGTATGAAAAAATCATAACTTTTAACTTATGTGTTATATGGAAAACCTGAAACTTCTAGTTTTCCATATAACAAATACGTCCTATATACGCATACGTTCGTCATTCAGTCAGCTAGGGCCCATTGAAAACCAGCGTCACAGCCCAGTCTTGGTTGTGACTTTAGCTGGGATCCTTTTGCATACGCCACAGCCACACACATCTCAGTATAGTATAGTGTAACTTCTTGTTTAAAAGTTGTTACGCCGTTTTTATATTAGTTTTTTTCAGCCTTTTTTATAATGTAGCGCTACAATAAATGATTTCTATTTATTTCTATTTCATATAATAATAACGTACAAACTCAACATAGCCCCGCACTAGGGAAACCCTGTGTCGCGGGTGCCATGAAAACACGTGTAAACAACCAAAAAAACACCCAAACTCACGAGATAAATAAATGTAGGCCATACAAATATTTCTCCCGGCCCGGGAATCGCACCTGGGTCTTCTGTTAAAAAAATAAATACAGAGCTATTCTTTTTTTCTTAAAAAAATACTTTAAATCGTTCTCTTGTAATATTTATTTTCCAAATGCACGATAGACGTTATACCTTTCCAATGTCGAAATATACGGATTAAAAACCCGAAAAAATAGTTTAATTTCCTATATGTAACAATTTCGAATACCTACGAACTTAATTATAGTTGTATAAATCTTCGTAACATTTCGGTGATGACGACTTCAGTGGCAAAACGGTATGCACTTGGTATCATAATAAAAAATGTTCTCTGCCTTGCCGCAGCCAGTTTTCGCTGACCCTAACTCTACTGTTCATTCAGTAGATTTCCCTTAGAGTAATCGTAATCAATTATAGCATTCTCCGATAGAAACATCATTCATTTTTAACGCATCTTTATAAGACTTCATTATAATAAATGAAGCGAAGTTATAAAAATTACAAAGCAATATATAACGCAATGGAGATGTTGCGATCGCAGCGGGGCACCGGGGCACCCAAGTCGTGAACCGCCAACCGCAGTTTATACTCAGTGATGTAACCAGCTCGTTACTTTGTCTCCCACTCTTGCATTAAAAGGACATGTACATGAGACAACACGATTTAAGATTGGGTGTTAATTAATCAAATCCAAACCATGGATAATCTTCCTAAATTCGGACAGACATTAGGCGCTATGTGACAATGGATGGTTTAGGACACTGGACCTTGTGACCCAGAAAAGTTTGCACCTGTCAAGACTTGAATGGATGAACGAAGGAATGAAATATGATCGAGTTTTATCTCTTTGCATTGTTTGGATTGTTACATACTGGCCGAATGGTTACCATACTATTCTGCCACGCAGAGGTCATGGGTTCGATTCTTGGGCTTTGAAACATATTTGTATAGGCTACGTTTATTTGTCTACAGTCTGGGTGTAATTTGTGGTTGCCATATGTGTCTATCCGTGGAACCCGCGATACAAGGTTTCCCTAGGACGGGGCTATGAGTGTGTACATTATTAATTTTAATTATTTATTTATTTTGCTATTTGGAAATGACATTATTTTTTCGAATGTAAATCGCATATTTGTTTTTACATATTTGTGTTACTTCTTATAATAGTAATAGTGGAATTATAATTAAAATAAAATAAAATAAAATAAATTAATTCTGGTGAATACTCGCGCAGTCTCGGGAAATTCCCGCACCCACTGGTGGTATATTTTGTACTTTACACAATTGACACAAGGTTCATTATGCTGTGGTTACAAACATTCTTCCACTCCATTCGGCGGAAATGTAAATTCGCCATACTCCGAAAAAAGTAGACGTTATAGCTCATTAAAAAAAACAACTGAAGAATAATATATATACTACTAATTATTATAACTGCCTCTGTAGCTGAATGGTTATCATGCTGGTCTGCCACGCAGAGGTCCCGGGTTCGATTCCATTGAAAAATATTTGTATGACCTACATTTATTTCTCTCGTGAGTTTGGATGTAATTTGTGGTTGTGTATGTGTGTGTCCATGGCACCCGTGACACAGGTTTTCCCTAGTGCGGCTATGAGTGTGTTCGTTATTTATTTACTTATTTTATTTGTTAGTACAAAGATCTAACACAAAGAAAAATTCATTCTATCCGGCTGGACTCGAACCAGCGCCTTCATCAGTGGAGGATTTGCCCTAAGACCCAGTAGACCCCGACCTAGGGCGGCCAATCGTGACAAAAAATTCACTGATAATAACAAAAAATAACTCAAAGTACCTAAATATTGTAAAGGCTCACGCACATTATGGCGGGCCGCACTGCGCCGCCTCGTATAACAATGATCTTCCTAAATCACTTTCGTAAATTGTATGTATAAAATATAGATACGTTACATATCTATAATGTAATGTTTAATCACTATATCACTACCGCGTCTGTCTGTCTGTCTGATCGCGATGAATTCAAAAACTACTCAACGGATTTTCAGTTTCCACCAATAGACAGAGTGATTCATGAGGAAGGTTTAAGTGTATAATTTACTTAGGTTTTGTTTAAGTTGGCTGAAATATGACGATAAATGTTGAAGATGCCGGAAAAAATCATGCCGACTGGGCGCTTTACTGGCGTACGTCCCATAAACTAACAGAGATATATCAAATCAATGTTCTAGAAAAATGTTAAATTTATTAAAAATATTAAATAGTAAATTTGTGAATCGATTTCGATAAAAGTTGGCAATAAAGTAAATTCATTATGTGGTCTACCAGTATATGATGAGTGCTGACAAAGGGGCGGCTGGTACTGACTACGTGACCTGGGGCCTAAGGCGGCCAAGACTGCCAATCCGCCACTGGCCTTCACTATAACGTTGGATAACGCTCTTCCTAATGAGCTATAGAACGAACCAGCAGACTTACAAATTTTTCAATAAGCTTGTTGCAGATCTTTGTTTTTACTATGATATTCAAAACACTTAATATTACAATATAGAAGTATATTAATATGTAGTCGTACAATTGGGTTATTTTAGTGCTTCCTCCATATTAATTTTACACTTACCACAAATCAACAAATGAATGAATGAATGAATGTGTGAAGTTCTCTAGCTCGATGAGGTAACTTTCTCTACAGCGGGCTCACGATGTACAAGGAATGTTTCGAAAATTGTTTGCATAAATCGTCTTTTGCAATATAATCATCGTGAAACCTACTCTCTAAACTAACTTAGGTCACCGCCAGAGCCGGCTTTACCTATGGGGCAGGATGTGAGGCGCACACGGGCGCACGGTCCTAGGATGCGCCGAACGTCTCTGGCGATGCCTCTAAAGGGCCTGCATCTAAAGCATCTGCATAGCTGCATAAACGGGCTGGGGTGCACGATTTTTTGCTTTGAATCGATCTCATAAAAATCGTTTCTAAATTTGTAGGTACTTATTAAAACGTCTTTTTTATGTCATATGATTCAATTACCATAATAATATGTAAATATTGTTTTTCTTTTCACAGATGCCAATCCTTTACATTTTATGTCTTTTGTTTTTACGATACACTGGTATATTTTGCATTGCACACTTTGCACGGGTTTAAACGGTGGAGCCATCTGTAACATCACAATCACACATATGACTGATCACGACGCAAAATAAATTAAAAATAGCCATCTATTCTTATTTATTTATTTATGCTATGAATAGAAACTGATGATAAATAAATAACAGATCTTGCTTCATTGATGTAAAGTGGTACTCACTGACTATAACAATATTAAAAAGACGAGGTTTTTGTTTAAATTATGAATACGATCTAGACGATTCTATTCGCTTTAATGTTGAATCGATTTGATTAAAAATCGCATTGAAATGAATGGATACGAAAAATCGCTAGATCTTATTGCTTCCCAACATCATTTATAATTGCACCAGAATTTCCGATCACTGGGAAAAATATAACAGTAAATATTCCAATTTGGTCGCGTATTAGAGGGCGCCAGGGTAATGATTGCACCCGGGCGCTACATGAGCTAATAAAGCGGCCACACTAACACTGGTTACCGCATTGTAAAATTTATAAATACGAAAAAACAATAACTAAGCACGACAATAGGACAACATTAAGCGAAAGTTGAAGAAGTATACAAATACGAATATTTTGTAAGCACTTGAAAATCCTCCGTATCTATTTGAAATCTAAAGAAAGCGTGTCACTAAATATGTTCCTAAGTACTTCGTATGGTTAAGTGCTTATCTAACTGACATTTGCTTACCTAAGTCAAATTTTTTTAATGTACAATATTTTAGGAGCAGATAATCCCCCATATACAAATAAGTATTACAGTACAAATATTTTCGGCAATATTCGGATTTTCAAAAAACACCCGAAAGCAAATTTTATTATTTTAATATTTCTATAATAGTTTGAATTCAGAACTACGTAGGTACTTCATTGTTTTAATTTCGATGTGAACTATATAGAGCTGTAAATCCTGTTTGTATTCTTTATGTATTTAGGAACTCTTATTGAATGTATATGTCAGTTCCGTCGTAACTTAAAATAAAGCTTACATTTTGCCCGTTCGTACGAGGCTGCCCAATACACGACTATAAAACTATTTTGGTTTTCATAATAACATTTACTCCGTAAGAAGCGTACCAGGCAAGTCAATAAAAATATAATCAAAATAAAAAGTGTAGGTACTCTATATACTTCTAAATCGATTGAATGCGTTCGATCCACACGTGCAAAGAGCGACTAATAGAAATCCAACGACAGCCGAAATACGAAGATAGCCGAGAGATATTGAGAAAATAGTTCTACTATACTCACAATTTGAGGTCCGTATGAAGTGGTCAAACGATAAGAAAGCGTGTGCTTAACAAACAACGATTTAATCCTAGCTCTGCTTATTACTAAAGATTGGAATAGGCAAAATATATTTACTAGTGTTGAAACGAATATTGTATTCGGTCTCAGGCTGAATACCAAATATTCGGCCAGGAGCTTGGCCGAGTTGTCGTATATTCAGCCTAACAATTCGGAATGGTTAACGCACGTACAAAAATTGGCATGAATAATACTATGTATTAACTTCAGTTATTATAAACAATTTTGTACAATGAAACAAAAAAGTAATTTAACTTACAAGTTTATAATTTGTTATTTTCTACGTTAAGATGAAGAAAATAATTGTTTATTTCACTTCAGTTTAATTAACTTTCAAATTATATTACTTTATTTTGTTTACAAATAACAAGTAAATACTTGGTTTATTTTGTAAGAGTTTATTTAGTCATGACTAACCCACACGATAAGTAAAAATTTGATTTGTTACCTTTCAGATTTCTTAAAAAATTAGCGGAAAATTGACCTTTCGCGAACTCACAATGTAATTGTATGTCCAATATTAATATTTAGTTACATAATAATTTACAGTGTTTTTTCTTATTACTTCCTCCTACTTTTAGGTATTTGGTATTCGGCTGAATCGTCATTCAATATTTTTTATAATAGGCCGAATAGCAAAATAACAAGCCGAATAAGCCATTCGGCTTAATAATATAGTGAATACTATTATACTGTTCGGTATTCGGCTTATTCGGCCTGTTTTAATATATAATTCGTTGCAACTCTAATATTTACGTAAACCTCCTTCTGAAATGTTGGCATTGTATATTTATTACATTTTGATCTACATTAATGACACTATATGCTTTTAGCAATTACTACAGAAAGATGTTTGTTTGTAAGAAATTAGGTTGCTTCGACATTTGCTTTTTATTTTTAATCATTCCGGAATTTCAGGGGGAGAAACCACTCTATGCATATTACTTGAAGTTTAGGTAAATAAACTCTGTTTACAATTTCTGCTGCGGGATTGCAATCTATGGTTGTACGCTACAATGTATTTATTAAATTAGAGCAACAAAAAGAGATATAGAAATAAAGAGAGAACAATATAAATAAGCGCTTTGTTGAATAAGAAATGGAGACACATTAGTTCATTCTACCAACCAATATGAACAACTTTTACTTCGCGAATTCAGGAGGATTGTATTTCAACAGTAATAAGACGACCTTGGCGATATCGGCTTAAACTGTTATTTGTAAGAACACGCTGCCTTTTCGTATGAAACACCTCTTCTTGTGACAAAATAGTTTGCATTAATACGTAAAAGACATTGGTATTTTCTTACAAGAGTGAGCGAATCGACCATTATTATTATGAGAACAGAATGCCCTTTTTTTAAAATATAAATTATTCCTTAATTTATATTTCAAATCAATTAAATTTAATTCTTAATTCATTCATTAATAATAATTTTCTAAAATTAAAAATGAATGTAATGCTAAATTACTACTTTCTTTTTTTTTATACCAAGTGACGGGACGAATAAGTCGAGTGCCGCTTAGGGTCTTAAATCTCAGTCGTACCTGCTAAAACCCCACAGTGGCCTACTTGGGTGCTCAAGTGAGAGGGATCCGGGGTGGACTTTGCACATAGGAATCCCACAGCACCCGGGCCGCACAGCCTCGTCGTCCTCCTCGCGGTTGAATGTACGCCACCGCCGAGCAGGACCGGCCCTCTCCCGATCGCGCTAGGCGACCACCTTCTGGGGGTTGCTTCATCACCGCTTCACATAACTAACCTAACCTACCGCTGGGCCACCGAGGTCTTCAATGTGCGAAATAAAAATAATAAAGAGCTACATTTATCTACATTGAAATAACAACAATTTAGCCTTGAATAAAATATCATCTAAAGTTACACATGTAGATAAAAAGGTAAGAATCTCAGCTGGAGCTGTTTTCCAGAATTTGCCTATTTGATGATAGGCGCTACATTTTATACTAGTAATAGTAGTAGGACGCGTCCCGAGTAGCTCCAATAAAATTATCACTAAAATACACAGAACGCAAGACTTATAACTATGATCTTCATGATGATACTAGAGTCACATGAAATATTCAATTATATTCTAAATACTCTTAATTTGAAGTTTAGATAGGGATGAACAGCACACAAAAATTAAAATAAAGGATAGTAAAATCTCATAAATAAACAAAACATAAAAAATATTCAATAAAAACTATGATTAAAATAATAACAATAACCGATGAAGCTACATCCAATTACAAATTACCCAATAACTCTTAAATAAAGTTTAACTCAGTTCTTTATAAATGTTTTAAATATTTAATAAAATATTACTACACCTTAACATCTGGCAAACAGCTTATCATACGAATTATCTAAAGCTACCCATAACAAGGCATGTTTAGGCGGATTCAAGCATTATTTGCTTATCTGTAATCCTTTCTAGTCTATACACATTTGTAAGTCTCCTTTTGCGGTGGTCATTATAATGTGTACTGGTAAAGTTCTTCATTGAATTTTGAACTTTACGGACTTTACATAGCATTCACGAATGCAATTTGAAAAGTTACAGTTTATATAGTGAGACAATCTAACAATAATATATAATAGACAATCACACCCAGTCTCAAACTGGAGAATCAAATTTAATAATGAGCCTTGTAGTGTTACGAGGTTGTTAGTAGTTATTTTAAAAATAACAGTATGCAACAACAAAAATTTGTTTTAAAATAATGAATGTATTTTAAGTTTTTTTTTGGCGCTTACAATACTTTAGCTACCTCTATGTAACCATTTTTGAGGCTTTCATGCGTTTAAGGTAACACACTTTCGATTAAAAATATGCAACAAGATGCAACACGTTTTTTGCCACTTTATTTATAGTAAACGACGAAATTGTGATATACTATGTCGGTTGCGATAACAACTGGGCTCGCTTCCGTTATGAGTTTTTAATATTTATTCTGTCGGATATTCTAGAAAAAACAATTGAGCTAACAATAAACTAAGCTTTTGCTATAATTTCTATTTGTTGTAGTTTTGGCAGGAAATGTCGACCCGTCCTTGTCCGTTATAGTTTAAAATATAATATGCAATAATAAACCGCACTTTAGGCGAAAATGTCGCTTACGATAAATCGGGTGTCATGGCTAGATACGTCAAAAGTGCTTTTATCACAAGCAAATTATGTATAAGTATGTGAATTTTGTAACTCTCGTTTTTAAGCATAAAGGTATCGACTTATTTCGTTCGTAGAATTTTTAAACCTCTTTCCTAAAAAGTTCCCATTTTGCAAATATGGCCTTATTTATCTAGGGTGCGTAATACATTTACATCGTTAGTTAGACCGCTTTATGTTATAGGGAGGAAACTGAATGCCTTCCAAATAAAGCCACATCATAATCATAGAAAGGTGGTATTGCAAATATCCAATTACAACATAGAACTGGTATTTCTTTGAATCAAATTCTGTACACGTTTTAATTGTAATTAATATATAAAGCCAACACATTCCCACGAGCACAATTACGTAGGTACTGCATTTAGCGATGATAAAGGTGTTTTTGTTTAATGTATTCGAGTAAAATATTTTTCTTTGTTCAATATTTCAACAGCATTGTGATAAAAATTGTGTTGCCTTGTTTATTGAAAAATCACGTGAATCCGTTGAATTGACATTAAAAAGAGAGCTAATGAACACTGACTCACTAGAGGAAAATACGCTTACCTGGTACGCACCCTTTAATAAGAAGGCCTCATTTTGAACAGTAGTAGAACTCCTTGTGAAGAGTTGGTCCAAGAAACTACGGGCACCATACTATTTCTGACGCGCTCCGATTTTGAAACACATGAGACTTGTCAACTTTATGGCACAAGGCGCAGTGGCAGTTCTTTTCAGATCTTTTCGGCTTAAAACTTTCAGTGCCACTGCAACTTAGGTTGGCGTGTCACTTACCACCCGGCGCACGACTTATTCGTTCCATCCATTGACTTACAATTATATGGACGTCAGGTCCGCGCTAAAAAGTGTCCGAACTTATAGGGCGTTAAAATCGTATACAGAGCGTCATTCACGCCTTAGTCTTCGTTTGTTCGACTGACAGCAAAGCAAGCAAAATTAGACAGTACTGCGATGACATTACAATTTAAATTCAACGTTTTAGCTTTTTCATATTCCTTTACATGTCACTACGTTTAAATAGGTTGACTTGGGACATTTTTTTCGTGGTTTTTGTATTAGACCCGTCGTCCATTTATTTGTAAGTCAATGGTTCCATCCCTTAATATCGTAAACAAAAAAATAAAAGAAGCTCTTAGAGATGGATAGTCGTGCTAATATGAGTTTTGGCCTAATACATGGTGCCGACTATCAATGTCCTCCTTTAATTTCTCTACACCACATGCTATTACGCGACATATATTGAGAGGAGCATCACCTACTAGCGAGTATAATAATGAGAGAGAAATAAAAAAAGCCCAAGCATGCTTTTTTTTATGATACCAAGTAACAGGAAAAACAAGTCGTGCGCCTGGTGTTAAGCGACACACCTGTCCATGGCAGTTACAGCGCCGCTCAGACTTTTATATCGCAAAGATCTGAGCAACACTGCCACTGCGCCTGTCACCCTGAGACAGAAGTTGTCAAGTCCCATGTGCTTGTAATTTCATCAACACTGTAATGCTCAAATTACTGCTTGGTAAGGTGGCTGTACTTCCCTAGGCGAACTCTTGCACAAGAAGCTGTAGTAAGTACTACTAAATATGAGAAGTGTCGTTAAGAGCTATGTCGACACTTGGTTGTCAGTAATAAAGCTAGTTGGTAATAAGGCCACATGACAACTTTTCAGGAGAGAGGTTTAAATATACTTCGAACGATATTAGTCGAAAACTTTTTATGCCTAATTAGAAACAATTGCAAAATTTACATACGCATAATATGTTTCATGTAATTCGTATTATTTTTTCATGTGATAAATGCACTTTTGACGTGTGTGGATTTATTATAATACCAAGGGTACGATTTCTTGTGTTAGTTATTATATTTTTATTGTCAAGTGTAAATTCTACATTTAAAATCATCCCAACATTGTGTCTTAACAGGATTGTGAAGCACCGCCATTGGAGTGCAATATGTATTATGAAAAATTTCGCATACAACACACAAATTACACCCACATAATACAACAAACAGTTCGGAGCGCCAGTGTCCCGAAATGAATAATGCTTCGATGAGTACTCATCAAGTTACAAGTCAAAATCAAATAATCTTTATTTCATGGGTAAGCAAATTACATCTGAAATCGTCATATTGATTAAACTCGACTGCTCGTTCGTAAGGCAGATTCCCCAGAAAAGAATGAGTAAGAAACTCTAGAATAAGAAACATGCACTTGAATACATTTATCATTTACAATATTTATTTCAAATATCATAGATCGAGACAAGGAGCTAAACGGGACTCTACCATGGATTATTGTCGTGCAAGTGCACAAAAGTTATATAATATCTTGTGTAAAGTTTTAATTTCACTATAGTTTTAAGCCGCGTAAATGATAAATTATGAATATCAACTGGAATCTTATTATAGAAGCGTACATATACACACATACATTACGTACGTGAATTTGTGAAGACGACAATCAAGAACAGCAAGTTTATTTTAACTCCTCGTATTAATGAGAATTTCATTATTTTGATAAAATTTTACCCAAACTCGCACCCTTGGTGTAATAAGGCCACATCTGCAAAATGACAACTTCACAGAAGAAAGGTTTAATAATAACGCACACACACTCATAGCCCAACGCTCGGGAAATCCTATGTCGCGGGTGCCATGGACACATACATAGACAACCACAAAGTAAACCCAAACCCACGAGAGAAAGAAATGTAGACCAAACAAATATTTATTATAGAATATTTATATATACATATATACATTTCTGTTAAGGTAATCTTTAAATTTAAATTACTTATAATAATAATAACGCACACACTCAACATAGCCCCGCACTAGGGAAACCCTGTGTCGCGGGTGCCATGGACACACACATAGACAACCACAAAGTACACCCAATCTCATGAGAGAAATAAATGTAAGTCATACAAATATTTCTCCCGGCCCGGGAATCGAACCTGGGACCTCTGCGTGGCAGTCCGGCATGGTAACCGTTCGGCCACGGAGGCTGTTAAGATTGATTCATTAGAAAAATAATTCACATAATACAATGTAAAGAATAGGTTCACAATGCAAACCTCTATAAAATTCACGAGTTCCGAATTTCGAACTTTAAAAATAGCACCGTAAAGATAAATTCTACTGAGAAAAATGAGCTGTGGAACTTGAGTTGCCTCTTTGACGTGATAATGAAAAGCGACATTAGGGCTTAGAGGATGGAAAAAATAAAGAAACATTAGGGTCACACCATACTGTGTCAAAATGGAAACTTATACAAACGATTTGTCAAGTGTCATCTGATAGCCAGTTCAATGTTTCGGGTCCAAATCTTTAGATTCGCTCTGAAGCAATTTGTTAAGACGCGCGACATATTTTCGGCTTATCATAAACTGTTTTAGGCTGTGTTATGTTACGTTAAACTTTAAGTAGGTATATTGATCGATAAAATGGACTGAGAAAATTACAATGATGAAAGAAGTTTGAAATCAAACGATTACCAAAAAAGTTACGTCAATTTTAAATTTCCAATTTAAAAATAAGTGCCATGATTATCTATGCTTGCCCGTATACCATCGACAAAGTAGTTGACACACTTGAAGAACTATTTTGTTTTGTCAGATTTTTCTCTTCAATAACTTACAATTTGTAAAGTTACTACATAACGAGCCCTATACATACAACTTAATCTTTATTAAATTGTTTTATATGCATTTTATATGAACATTGCATAAAATTCAAACTCCATACCTACACTTTGCGGTCTCCACTAAGATTACACCGGAAGTTTTAAAAGGAAATTGTAGAAATTTAATACATATCCACGACAGATAATTTTACTTCCATAGAATTGAGCGGCAGGTCTCTAGATTTGTATTTCTTCGGGACAGAAATCAACAAAACAGAAAAAATGTATATAATTATCAAATTTAATCACTGTGCGCCACTCACACACACATACTCACTTGATAATAATAAATATTAGTGTTCAACGTTGAAAATTTATCACATTGTGTTTAAAATGACGCAATGACCGGAGATTTGCATATTTCCTAATAGGTACCTAATACGAGTATTTTATGTCATATGTACTTACATTATTTAGATTAGATCCATAAATAATGCCATAATCTCACGCATTAACCACCCTTATAATACGTACAATAGACATCAAATTATTTTGACAAAAAACCGAAATATAAATAAACACTGAGTCTTACATAAAAAATGCGCTTACCATTTTCAAGTAGGTTGGAACTAATTATGTGGGAAGCCGGCAGTGCCTTTACTTGGTTTTTCAAATACGTTATGCTAATTTCGTCTCTACCATTACGTGAATAAGTATCTACATTAAAGTAACCTATTTAACTATAACCCCTTTATTAGACATTGATCTCTCTAGATTTAAAAATATAATAAAAATGCCTGTAAAATCAAAACTTTGCAAAAAGTTTTTATTTTCTTTTGAACGCTTCAGCCTGTTGATACTCCTGGTTTTTTTAATTTATTAAATATTCATTAATATTAATTTATTGTTTATACATACATCGGGGTAGGCAGAGACATGACCTTCCACTTGCTACGATCTTGACACACATCTTAAGCTTCAGCAAGATTTAATATTATTTTATGTCATTAATAAATTGAATTTTCAGACTTACTTTTCGACAGATGGTGCCTCGAAAAATATTACTCCTGCACTAACAATGCACATCACATTTTAACATAATTAAAGAACACTTTGTTCTGCACCACATTTTGATAGAATAAATAAATAGACACCAAAAAGAAATCCACCGAAATTTACACTGAAAACAAAATTTTCTTACGAAACGAATGTTCCCGGAGAAACGCTAGAAAAATGAAATCAATTTTATTAATGCTCATAAATTAGTTACGACAGGGTAAGTCAATATTTCTGCACTAAAATTAGTATTACGTGTGTGAAGTAAAATTTTAATTTTATGTTAATTTGCTGAATTGAAAACTTTTAAAAGTATGTCATATGTCGCGTCTCTCGGACAGCGCGCATGCGAGCCGGACAAGGAGCGTTCGTTTTATTGCGTAACTTTAGGCGCGTGCTCACAGCACAAGCAAGCTATGGAAACTGAAAGTGGTTGGAGCGCCCCTCCTTGATGCTACCGGTGGCGTTAGGTAATGGCGAATCTTTTTCCATTAATAATCCCCATCTAGGCACATCCGCTGTCTTTGTTCGACCACTGAGTGTTGACATAGCGCCTCGAATTTACGGAATACCGTAAAAATGTCTTTGAAGAACCATCTCATTTCTGCCGACTTCGAAATAAGTAGCTTTTTTCTCAATATGGTATGAATGTGTTACATTGATCTCGATTCGCATATTATTTATGCTGCCTACATAATTAAGACTTCCTAAGATCTTTTGATTGTAGACGTGAATATTTACGAATTTATAGAACGAAATTTTACTTCCGGTCTGGTACGAAACAAAGAAGTGTTGTATCAAATTTGTGACGCCACTTTATATTTGAAGCTCATTCCTACTTTTTATTTATTTAACAATGCATACTAAATGGCGGCGCTGCGACTCTTTTTCCACGCCGATGAACGTGACTGGTGTAAAATCGACGTTACAAATATTCTTTGTTGACTGTTAGATATATGGCTTCTTTGTTAATTATTTACCATATTTCAATACAATATGTCCGTACAATTAAAATTAATTGAAATGTACATCCTATATAAACTACATTGATTTTATGTGATAGATTTTTTTATATGCCTGCTAAATTACAAATTAAATTAGTTATTATTATTATATTACAAAGATCGAACACAAAGAAAATTCCTTCAACCTGACAGGACCTAAAAAATAAAAACCAAAAATAAATTCAAAACCGATCGCCGATGTTTTCCTGTCAGTTTTTTTTTTGCGAAATTACTACACTAGTTTGTAATAATTGTTAATACAAAGATCAAACACAAAGAAAATTTCGATCCGGCTGAATTCGAACCAGCAGCGCTTCAGTATACCATGCCGATGGCATAGGTTCGAATTCAGCGGGATCGAACGAAATTTCCCTAGTGTTCAATCTTTGTATTCATTATTGTTTAAAAAAGCGTGGAAAATTGATTGGATTACTACGGAGATTGATTTGACCAATATTTTACCAATATATTGATCACACCGCAGGCAGGCGCCCGTCGAAAAACCATCAATCGCCGCGTGCCCTTGACGTTTTTACTAATTCTACTTATTCTACAAAATGAAGACGACGTTTAGGTATTTAATAGACTAGTTACACCGAAAATTAACTTATTAATTCCAGATTGGTTACTTAATATTAAGAATTTGCATAAATTAATCGATTCACCGCTCTTTACACTTGCACATACCGAACCCGTTAAGTTTTTTTCTAAAATTTTGCGTAAGTTTGGTAGAAAAATTGTTCAACAATGTTGTTCAGATTCAGATCAGATGAACAATAACATTTGTCTAGGTGTCATAAAACGTTTAGATAACAAACGGTCAGTCTGTGAAACTAAGAAACTTCTAAACAAGCAAAATTAGACACATTTTATAACAGAAGAGATAGATACATAGACAGATCCTGACACAACTACACTCATCAATCACACTAATATAATATCATCAATAACTACCAAAACAATAAGAGACACTGATAAACTTGTAGATTTTAATAAACTCTTCAAATCTCAAAATGAGACTGCATTTAAGCACCAAGCCACAGGTTTAAGCGATAGATTTTGAAAATAGACTACATAAAACAAATGTAAACTACGTATATTAAGTACTTCTTAAGTAAGTTAAGTAATTCTTAAGATATATAATAACCATCATAAATATATATCATATTAAACATGACAATGACTAAATAAATAGATATGTAATTAATTAAAATATAAAAAATAATAGGGAATGAAACTATTTTTCGGATATAGATCGCGTATCATTTATTATTATTTAAAAAAAAAGAACAAAAGTTTCGGTCACTTTACAAGGGGTCTACAGCCGTTCTCCGTCCGAATAAGTAATAATCAACCAAATATACAAAATGGCCTTAATATGATCGCGGCGCCAATGCGCGCTTTCATAATGGAGTTCGATCCTTATTCGGAAAACTTACAATGTTTCCTGTGATATGTTGCAATAACGATCATAATGTAACCTTTCTACTATTGTCTTTTTAATGTTTTTAAAACAATAATTCATTATCGTATTTTAATACAGTGGAAAATTCCTACTGGCAGCTGTCAGAAATTTCGTTTCTAAGTTACTACTTATTCAGTAGGTGTAATCCATAGATTTAGTCACAGACCACATGATTTAGTATATATACGTGTCATCAATAACATGAATCATATATAGGGAATCTACAAAAGATATAGGTAAGCTCACAGAATGAAGTCTGTCTGCCAGACGCCTTAGGCTACCAACTAATATCTCGTTTTTTGTAGTTAGTGCGTTACACAATTGACCAAATTTATTATGCTACGGTTACAAAAAATCTCTTCCTTCCGTTCCGCGGCAATCAACGCCGGGGTGAATTTCACTTACTGAATTTCAATGGCACTTTTTGAGTGATTTTTGTAAAACCCTTTTTTCTTTTGGTTTTTAGGTCTTAAACGTACAAATAAGTTCAAGCAATTTCAATAATTATAAAATCACAGAAATATTTAAGCTAAATACAACAAAAAACGATATTTTAGGTCACACGAATGAGATTGCAGAAACACGAATGATTTTCTCATAAACATAAATGAGAAAGAAGGCACAGTAATGAGAAGTTATTATTACAACACACATTTTATCGTTCACAAAACAAAAATGTTCTTTTGTGAACGATAAAATGTGTTGTAACAACATTTAACGTGTAACAAATATTTTAATATAACTTCCTGTATCAAAATCCTTCTCATCCGCGTAAGACCATCTATGTATGTATCTATATGTAATTAATAATAAATAAATCTAAATAAGTATTTTGTTATTGTCATATAAACTTTATTGCACAACAATATATCATCATCACCACCATCAACATCATCATCATGATCACCATTATCATCAGCATCATTACCATTCACATCATCATCACAATCATCGTCATCATCACTACAATATCATCGTCATCATCACCACCATCATCATCGTCACCACCGTCATCATCACCACTATCACCATCTAATTGTTATGTTTCAAATAAATGTTTGGGTTAAAGTAACTATTTGACTTAAAAGTAGAGAAGAATGAGAGCGACAATAATGATATTTGGGTACATTTTGAATTGTCAAGGGTGTAAAATGTGCTGGACCGTTATGAAAGTGCATAGGTTTTAAAGTTCCTTTTGTCTAATTGATGCACAATAAAGTTTATAAAACTGCTACTTAACACTTATTTAGATAGATTGCTTTACATGAATGAGAACGATTTAGTCACTAGCGGTGAAATTGGTATTTAAGTCGATTTTTTGCTATGATAGAGATGCACAGGTTACTTCACTATGTACACTCCAATCCGACAGTCGACGATCCCCTTCTCACGTGTGCGAAGGGTGAAGGTGATACGGTATGAACTTTTGTTATTAAGAGGCTTTTAGTTGAATTGACACTAATGATAAGAAAAATTGAAACACATTTTGTATTCCCAAGAAAACATGTTTCTTCATAATAAATTGGAAAGTTACGCTATGTATTCGACGTGTAAGTTATTAGAGTTTATCCTCGATGGGAAATATTGTAATTTCCACGAATGTTTAATTTTTTTCTTCTTTTCTTAAAATTAGGGCCACGTGGAACCGGCTCCCATGTATGAGAAATTGCTCACTTTTTTAATTTTTATTTATTACTGTGACGTAGTAAAGTATTCTTTTTATATGTAACACAGACTAAGTAAGCAAGCAATCATATTAAGTAAATAAGGGTTAGCATTTATGTAATAACATAAAAGTTATTGAAAGGGACACATTTTTGGAGGTTATCTGAAAACAACCCGCCGACGCTAGCCCATTTTTTTTTTAATATAAGTGCGCATGTGACCTCCATCTCACGTGATGGAAAGTGACCATGAGGTCAACGGTGGAGCATGCACACCTAAATAATGCCTATTCACTCTCGCCTTGAAAAGGCCCAAGTTATAACGTTCAGGGAACAAGTCTGCAGGCAGAGAATTCCACTCCATAGCCGTTCGCCATATAAATGTAGAAGCGTACGCTTCTTGCGATTTTTTGGAATATCCACAACATAGGGGTGGAATTCAAGCCTACGCCTAATCCCCCGGTGATGGAAAGGGGAAGGCGGAATTAAATCGTGTAATTCCATCGCACGCTCTCCGTGATATATCCTGTAAAATACCGATAAGCAGGCAAGTTTACGGCGGTGTTCAAGGCTTTGCAGCTTCGCCTCCACTAATTCCGAGTCACCTATAAGCATCTTGCCACGATTGTCAATTGAATCCAAAGTGGCCAGTTGATGTAGCAGAGCCATCCCAAAGGTGGCAGTAGTACTCCATGCACGACCGGACTTGTGCTTGGTACAGCCGAAGCACCTGTCCCGGTTTTTGGGCCATTAATTCAATGTATCTGCCGAAGTTCAAATTGGACGACAAGTCCATTCTAAGTAGCTGGAGACAGTCGGCTATCGGTATGAATATATCACGAAAATCGGAGTCAGCTCAAAGGGACTCCGTTTTGTGGATAATAGACACGCCTGCGTTTTGGCAGCGTTAAATTTAACAAGATTGGCATCGCCCCAATCGGAGACTGTCTGGAGTGTCAAATCCAAACGACTAACCATGGACTCTCGACAAGACTGGATTTCCTCTCCACTGACCCTTGCATTGGTCAAGTACCTATCTACAACTGTGTGGTCATCAGCATACGCAAAGGTACCTGGAGTTAACATATTATCATTGATATGCAGCAAAAAGAGAGTTGCAGACAGTACAGTACCCTGAGGAACTCCGGCATTTATCGCCACATGTTCGGAAGAGTAGCCTTCTAAGATAATTGCAAAGGTCAGTGGGCAGCCCATAAGAGGGAAGCTCCGTATGTGACAGGCATACACAAGGAGATCTCCAGTAGATCGCCCTCGTCGGAATCCGTACTGGCGCTCACTGAGGAGGTTGTTGTCTTCAAGGTACGACAGGAGACGGTTGTTGAGTACACGTTCCATAGTCTTGCAGAGTATGGAAGTGACTGAGATAGGTCTATAGTTGACAGGGTCAGCTCTGCCTCCCTTTTTCGGCACAGGTTGCACGTTTGTAAGCTTCCACGACATGGGAACTACACCAGTCCCAAGTGAGAGGCGGTACATGCGTGAACAACAGGAGACAATTCAGGCGCACAGTAACGCAGGACTTTTGCTGAAATTCCATCTGGCCCGCTAGCTTTACTCACGTCTAGATTTCGCAGAGTTCTAAGTACGTCTTTTTGACGTATGCGAACTGGCGGCATAATGCAGCCAGCCTGAGGTAAAGTAGGTGGTAGGTAGGTATGCGAACTCTCTGCAAAGAGTGAGGCAAAAAGATTCGCCTTCTCTTCCGCAGCATGAGCCAGCGAGCCATCCGGCCTCAGCAGAAGTGGCAAAGATGGGCGACAAAAGTTAGATTCGACCGCTGCCAGGGACCAAAAGGATTTGCTGCCTGCTGGATAAGAGGCAAGCTTGGTCGAACTTGGCCCTACGTAACACACTTTTGCATTTCTTGGCGGCCTTATTAAAAGTTTTCTTCAAATTTTGAGTACTCGGAGCTTTGCGTAGTCGAGCATCTGCCCAAGCTTGGTACGCGAACTGTTTTTGTGCTTCAGCACAACTACAGTCAGCGCTAAATCATGGACGAGCTTGGCATCCACTGGGTACATCAGAGTATGGTATGTAATACTCCATACCCCAAGGCAACGCAACCATGCTGCCCCCGTGTGCAATCAACTCCCTGGCGCCCTCTATTAGGCACGAGATCGAAATTAAATACTTACGAGTAATATATTTTCCCCAGTGATCAAAAATTCGGGTGCAAATGGTGCATTTATAAATGACGCTGGGGAGTAATTCTGCCCTCCATATTATAAACACAGTAACCGCCATTTTTAGCGAAATTCAGTTATCTGGAATCAGCGAAAAAACCCTCCCTTTTGCCGCTGTTAGGCTCAATTCATATTGCGACGGAATGGAATGGAAGCGAATTTTTGTAACGGTATTATACATTGCATTATGAATTTTACGGTTAGTTGAGTAACGTACAAACTAGATACGATCCAAAATTTTCCGCGGAATGCCATAGAGTTCATTATACAATGTATAATATCGTTACAAAAATTCGCTCCATTCCGTTCCGCCACAATATATATTGAGCCTTAATTAAAAAGGACGCATTTGACATTAAAAAAAATTATGTATGTTGCCGTAATCAGGAAAAAAGGCCGATCTGTCACTATTTTTATTTTTTTTAAGTGACTAAGGTATGAAGTTACCGCATTAATATCATTAATATTTTTTTTTATAATATCAAGTGATCCTTCACTACCAGAACACAGTAATGCGGACATTACTGCTTGGCGGCAGAAACAGGTAAGGTGGCAGTACTACCCTGGACGAACTCTTTCACAAGGAACTGTACTGCTACTTTTTTCTCGGTTTTGAGTTTTTGTCACATGCCACTTTCAACTAACGGCGGCAGTGTTAGCGGGTTTTATGTTTTACTTAATTTCAGTTTGTTATTCCAAGAAAAAACCTTTTTCGTTTTTTCGGTGTAATAGTGCCTAGTAGAGCTCCATACTGCCACCTTACCCTTTTCTGCCGTAATATGAGGATTTCGATCTTTCGGTTTTGAAGGGTATAGTAAGGATGCTGGTGAAATTATAGGGACATAGGACTTTTCAACTTATGTATGTCTCAAGGTGAATGGCGCAGTGGTAGTGCCCTTACGATCTTTGTGATTTAAAGCTCTGAGTGGCACTGCAACTGCTATGGCCAGGCGCGTCGCTTACCACCAGGTGCACGACTTGTTCATCCCCTCACTTGGTATCATAAAAAAAAAGACTTCGTAGCCTTAGAATAATAACGCATAGAAACCTAGTCCGCACACGCTAAGTGAGGCAAATTGAAGCGCGCCCAAAGGGCCTACACGAGCGGGCGGGCCTTCAGTGCTCAAGGTCAACTTGCACCGCGAACAGATCAAGAATTTTAGCTAAAAATGACGAAAAGTGCGGTAAATGTAAAAATACGTCAGACAAACATAAAATAGATACTAACATCACATTCCACAAGGAAGTAACGCGTTTCAACTTGTATTTTTATATAAATATTCACTAAAACCGAAAATTAACCTACTACTAAAACTAGCCTACATGAATTTTATTTTTGCCTCACTTGTGACGGTTCGTTTGATATGAAACTATCATTCTATGCGTTACTATTCTAAGTTCGTAGTGATGTATTTATATTGAAGAGAAAAATAATTTATTTGCAATAGAAACAACAATCATAATCATAACGATCGCTTCCCCAGTGCAGAATTTAGCATTGCGTTTGCATCTGATTTTGACAATCATAATAATCGTTTGAAGAGCCGAGGTCGACCCCAGGTTTCAGTTAATAAAATCAAACCCATATTTTCAATGCCATGGACTCGTTCTTATACAAAAATATTCTAAAAGTTTTGTGCCTTTACGCTTTCTTTTACATTTCTTCTAATTAGATTTTTACCATAATATTTAATAAAAAATAAAACAAATTTACAATTCAACATTTTATTTGTCAATGCGTGACAAAAATATCGCTATTATGGATAAATGTTTATTTACATACATACTTTACATTTTTGGATCGCGAAACCCCACAACTTAAGTTACTTCAGTTATGTGACAACAGCCTATTATTGCGCAAATCGCAGCTCGGTTCAAACGAAACCATCAAAAGCGAGTTGTGGGTCTAATTTCGTAACGTATTTTTCAATACAATATACATAATAATATTATATGGAAGCGAATTTTGGTAACCATAGCATAATGAACTTTATGATAATCGTGTAACGTACACAATTGACAAATCGTACAAACCAGATACGGGCAAAAGACAGGTGCATCTTGCGCAGAATTTCGGCGCAGTCTGGAAAACTACCGCGCTACCGTATAGTTTGCACATGACATAAAGCACATTGTGATATGTACAATTTCAGCAAAAAAAATCAATCTTACCTTCCGCAGCAACGTAAATTGAGCCTTATAAAGCCTACTTTACGATTTCTTGCATTACGGAGCAGGGAAGTGGCGGAGTCAATAAATACTATATAAATGTACTGCAGAACAAACCATGTTTTTCATTGCAAGATGAAAGTATATGAATTGCTGAAAAGGCTGTTCACACAATTTTGATACTGTACTGTAGGTACAGTGAAATTTGATAGTCTTGAAATTTAATCGCTTTTGTCACATAGATAAAACTGCAGTTTTTATTACAACATCATTGTGTCTTAAAGGGAAGTCACCGCATACTAACTAAACAGAACATGTATACAAGTACGATATATATTTTTGGTTTTATTTTTTGTGTGACGTTATAAGTGTAATTTGATTACCTAAGAAATAAAGACACTTGATTTGATATGATAGAGTTAAAAACGAGCGTTTGACGTCAGCGGTCTGAGCGAACATGGAAGCGACACACGCAACTACTTTTTCGCTCTAATTGCATCGACATAAAGCCTTTTCTTACCGGCTCAAGCCGATTCTGCGTTAACAAGTATGGCGACTCGCTAAGAATTGAAGTGGCATGAGAATAACTCCCTAAATGACGAAGTATGAATAATATTTAGAAACCTACTTTTCTTGACGGAAGACGAAAAAAATATAATCATATCTTTTCTCTCCATGAGATCTCCATCTTGAATTACAATAAAATATAGCAAATCTACTTTGTTATGCTAGGTCGATAACTTGTACCTATTAACTAAGACAAAAAACAAGCTACTTGTACACCATGAATGCGCCTTCAGCTTATAGAAGCGCTACAGTGACGCTGCAGCCGTGCCGCTACTAATTTTCATACAATATTTGGAAGCGCAGTTGCAGCGCCACAATTAGTGAACTAAAAATTACTGAAGTCGCACCACTGCAGCGCTTCTACAACGTCCAATTTGAAGACGCCCTTAGTTTTCTCTTCACTCGAAGATTTTGTATGAAAATCCTTTTATTTAAAAAAATGACAGATGTTCGGATATGTGTGACAATGTCTACTTAAAGTTATTACTTTTGACCCAAACGTTAGCACTTTGACTTGGTTACCCCTTTTTGCCAAAAAGCCACGACATTACAAGATTTTCAATAAAGAATCCTTTTTTTTTTTCAATTTTGCTGTATAATTAATAAATATATTATATTGACTGCTACAAAAGCCTAGGATAATTATAACTTAATAATATGTTCCAATAAATTACAAAAAACCAAGCACAGAGGTGACAAAAAATATTTATTTAGAATAATGTAAAAAACTACATTTAGTTTTAAATATTTGGCACAGAGTGGAGAGATACTCCGCCAGCGCCCTCAACTCTGTTGACGACAAATGTTTATCATTTGTTTGGTCTATTGTACGAGATAAAAGCGCCCATCATAGCCACGGCAAGATTTGCCTTGTATACTTTCCAATAGCTTCATTTTTCTCAGTGGCATAAGAGAAAATTTCAATCAACAGAATTGATGGCAGCAAGGTTGAATAACATATCCCAGCCTAAACTATCAGATAATACAGTTGTTCTTTATAAGACCCACATACATTGTGAAACTTTCAAACATTATTTGAAAAACATTTAAATGTTATACTGATTTTATTCACATTTTTCCTACATTGAAACAAGTCACATGCAATATTATGTAATTGGAATACATTTTAGATACTACTTATTACATATACCTAAGATATTACATACCAGGTACCTGTCCATTAGATACTCTACATAATTTAGTTATAAAAATAGTGGGATATGTAGGTAAATAAAATATGCAGAAAATATATTTCTTTGTAGGAAAATAAGAAATATATAATACTTATTTGAAATTAAATAATGTTATACATAACTTTTGGATATTCTTTTATTAAAGTTCAATTTTATTACAATAAGCATTTCAAGCACCGCATAAACCATGAAGCCTAAATAATGCCAACCCCTAAAGGCTCGTTCTCACTTGGTCGACATACCATGTTTATTCAGCGACCAATGGCTGCGCATGTAAAGTATCAAGATTAAGGAAATTTTGATAAAGTCAATGGCAATTTGTTCGGAAATAAATGTGTTTTCTTTTTTCCACGACAATTAAACAAATTTTTGTGGAGTACTCTTACTCATTAGAAGGCTGTCGATGAAATGTAAATAAAGGCGGACGACCAACGAAGTTAGCTGTGGTCGTCATAATCGGCCATAAAGCAAAGCAAAGACCAAATAAATAGAGTCGACAATTAAAGTCAAGATCCCAAACAGCATGGTGTACATGTGCAAAGCGCAAACTCACCTTAAATATGTAGTGTAATGGCTAAGAGTTATGTAACACTAATTCCCATCAATTATATACTCCAACTTATACTTCGTTTTTTTAGAATTAGATAAATCGTAAACAAAGAAGCAGTGATCGTAAACATTTTTGCTTAATCAACAAATCAAAATAAAGGAAAATATCATTAAAAATTGATTACAAATGACACGATAATACGTTATCATTTTATAAAAAGTTTCCGTTTAATGTTTGGGAAATCTCGAGTTGTTATGTTTTCGCGATTGTTACACATAGGAAATGAAACTATTTTGTCGGATTTAATGACGTATATTTGTTTTTTCAAACAAACCAGCGTTTCAGGCCCTTTACAGTCAACCGTAATCATGGGACCTGTATACGCTGTTTAAATCCGGAAAAATAGTTTCATTTTCCTTTTTAAAAGATCTGGTTTTTTTAAAGTTTTATATAGTACAAGTCTTACAGTAGTTTCGAAAAAGATTCAGTATCTTATAGTAAAGCTTTTATAATAAGTCTCGAAATATATTAAGTATGAAGGTAGAATTTCTTCATTTATTTTATAACAGTTAATACAACGCGTACAGAAAATGTAACAATTACATAAAGGTAGACAATATGCTTGAAAATGATTCACAGTATTTATTAAATTTCTTTGCTTACAAAATGACTAAATGGAAAGACGCCTAATAATGCTACATCCTTCTGTATAATGCTAAAAAAAACGAAGTAGAAGAATGAATTTAAAAAAATGCATTTGCTGCATATACATCCGCGTACTATCATCAATTATGCACCCATCTAATAATGTAATATGTAAACGTATGTAAATCTCTTTAACATTAACTGATTGAATTCGCATGGCGCCGGCCGACCAAGTTGAAACTTGCATAAAAACTAACCCACATAAAATTCTTTTCACACATCAAATAAAAAATAACAGTTAAGCTATTAACATTTTTATCATAAGTCACTAGTAGTTATGACTAGAAACTTTATAAGAATCATCTAAAACCATTTTAGACCTAAACATTTAGTTTTTGTCTATGGAACCGTTTTACGAAGCGTCCTTTTGTGAACCTCAATGTGCTAGTCCCATTTTACAAAAACTATACCAAGGTCTTCTAGAAACTGCATTTTTCGTTTAATTTATGTGCATGTACGTAGAAAGTATGCTAAATAATATTACGTATTGGACCACATCTCGATTCGTTTCGAAAATTGAGTATTACTTAACAACAGATGTGATGGTCAATTTTTCCTGGAATTACAAAATAATCCAATACATAATCTAATCAAATTAAATTATATTCACAAAGCCAGAGAGAGACCTATCTAGCCTTTTGTCCTAACCTTAATACCTAAGTTAAACCTACTGTATCACAATCGTGTTCGTCGCCTACTATCTCAATGAGGGCTAGGTGCATATTGCATTGGTTTGTTGTATTTATAAGACAATAACCAACGAAACTTGAAACACGTAATGCTTGCTTGACCCATTATGCCATGGGATAGTTATGCTTATGTTGTTCTATTATAACCAACCCTCATTACGAATTGATTCTCTTCATAATTCTATTACAATTTGAGCCATCAATTAAAAATACAATTTAACTTTAGACCTCTTGAACACATTAATCCCTGTGTTCAATATACTTTATTGTAAACCATGAAGTCACATTTCTAGATTAAATGCTACTAGAAAAGAAGAACAATGAACACAAAATGGCCGCAGCAATATGGCGGCTAATGGTGAACGCACACTGTTTGCCACGTCAATTAGTATTTAGATTTGAAATAAAATGTCAGTGGAACAGCTTACGTGTATATACGTAAAAAATCCGATCCGTGGTGACAGACTAATATGCATTCGCCAAAAGGTGACATGTTTCATGCATTTTAACGTCAAACTTAATATGTATTAAACATAAAAGTAATTATTCCCTAAGATATTTTTCCAAAATTTTTACACACCCGCCCCAGTGCAAGTGTCAGAGCTATCCTACGATGCAGTGTTACTACCCCTTGTCCAAATAATATTCTTATGACGGCAAGAAATATTCTAGAATATCAGTTAAAAGATCTGCTCCGTCTTAATTTTACAGAATCTCTGCAATCACATGAAAAATATACATGAAATTTTTTTCATGAAATTTTTCGCACAATAACTTAAGACGTTGTTAGTTACCTTTCATAAATAAAATGGAAATTAATGAAAAGGAACTTTAAATTAAATTTAAACAGTCATTAATGTTAATCATCCTGTTAAAGTTCGATACCACTACAGTTATATTTAATAATTACATGATACCAAAGTCATTTATTGAATTCTATGTACGACATTACATAGTATCTAATTTCTATGATTACATGGGCACATACGATGTGGTAGCTGTTATATGTAAGGATGTGTTACTATAAGTGTTAAAAGGGTTTTTTTTATTTTACAATGTTTTATAGGGGCTGATTCCACCCACCAATACTACCAACAATACTAACTTTTATTACAGAGATTTCCTCCAAATCGCTAAAGAAATATCAAATTAGATATTTTTTCACGATTTATGAGGGGTAAAATCCCCCCTAAAAATACCGTGAAATAAAAAAATACACCCTGTATGTAAGTCGAACGTTAACGTAATGTCAATTAATTAGAAATCGTAATATTTGTTTATAAAACGATATACGACAAAAGGTCGTCCACAGTATACAAAATGTCACTTTTATTCGTTGAAAATTTGAAATACAGTTTTCAATCAATAATTTTAACAGTTTGTCTTCCTGTTTAATTGTACTATGGTACATTGACTACTTTTATGACATATTGATCTACTGAGTTACTTGGCAGGGTATACGCCGTGCATGGCAAGGAAGCCGTGTAGGTCTCTTGGTACTGCGTGCGGAGGGTATCGTACCCCGTTGGCGGCTAAAGCGGCCGCTGCCAAACACGCCAATCGAGGTTTACGCGCGGATCGGACTATTGATTCAGCTGGACCTGGGAAAAATAGTACACGGTTACTCCAAGATCGAATTTTTAATTAAGTGAAGTCATAGATAATTCAACTGTGGTGTAAATTCGGTTCCGGTAGGTTCAATTTGTGGAATTAAGGGTCGTATTCCAGAACTCTACTCAACGCTCAACCCAGGATTTGAGCAGACTTGAGTATGATTTCAAGCACTGGAAATACTACCCTAATGGCAAGGACTTGAGTATGATTTTCAGTGCTCACTGCAATACTCAAGTCCTGACTTGAGTATTGAGTAGAGTTCTGGAATACGACCCTAAATTTTCATTGAATTGAGAACTTTTCGCGATAGCTACACTTTGGAAATAAAACAATTTTTGACCGACTTCAAAAAAAGGATGAGGCCCTCAATTCGACTGTATTTTTTTCCTTTTTTTTGTTACGCGATACGGCATTAGTGAACCGATTTTGATGATTCATTTTTTATTGGAAAAAAGGTAACTCCGTATTGGTCCCATTTCAATTTAAAGAAAGTATACCACCTCTAAGGCTGACAAACTTGGGGATGAATCCGGTTTCGGACACTTTCCGGTAACTCATTTCAATAAAACTTAGCAAATAGATGTAATTCTGCGAACTTTTGAGGTCGATTTTTTAGTACTATGTACTCAGATTATTTCGGATGTAAATCGCGTATATTTGTTTTTTAAACAAACTAACGTTTCGGGCCATTTTCGATAATGGAGCAATGCATACCTAAATAATGCCTATTCAATTTCGCCTTGAAATGACTCAAGTTTATAGTTCAGGGAATAAGCATGCAGGCAGAGAATTCCATTCCATAGCCGTTCGCCATATAAATGTGGAAGCGAAACGCTTGGAACAAATCCTTGGAAAATCCACAACATAAGAATGGAACCCAAGCCTACGTCTAGCTCCCCGATGATAGAAAGGAGGATGCGGAATTAAATGATGCAATTCCATCGCACACTCTTCATTACATACCCTGTATAATACCGATAAGCAGGCAACTTTACGGCGGTGCTCAAGGACCTGCAGCTTTGACTAAGATGTAAAGTCATCAACCAGTGATGTCTAATATTAATGCGAACCACCCTATTTTTCACTATAGTTACAAAATTTATTTATTTGAATGCCTTATTTTTTACGCTACATACGTTTTGCGAAATATTTAATTTTAACAATATCAATTAGACAAATCAATTAATATAAATATACACCTTTTTGAAACTTAAATCGGTTCTGATTTGAGTGTTCTATATAGGCATAGTCCCTGTGTTTATTTCGTTGCTCAGAAAATACTTAGTTTCCAATTATTATTATAAAAACTTTTGGAGCGGAAAATCTTTATTTTCGTTTAAGAAAAATTTGTCAAAAACCTGTTACGCTCCGATACCACTTGTTGCGTATCTGAGTGATGTGACATTTCAAAAGTATCAACTTCGCCTTCCGCGCTCTAAAATAGAACCTCTATAGTGCCGATGTCATTTATTAGGAAAGTTGAAATAGGCAAGAGTTATATTTATATATATATATTGGTTTAATTTATACCGACACTTCAAGGAAATAATTAATCTTCCGCCGGTTCCTACCCGACGACGGTCGGAGCGTAGGTTTGTCATATTATTATTTTAGTTGCACCTACACATCGTAAAACATAATTTGGAAAAATAAGATACTCATTAAAGTATTCTGTACTGATTTTTTTTATGATAAATGCAATACTTACATATTGATATTTTATACCAGCATCACAGATGGTATCTCGTTATGGTATGGTATAATTATGAAATAGAAATGAAATGCTGAACAAATGAAATTTAAAACTTAATATAGCGTAAATTGGAATGTTTTCTTTGTAAAATTAAAAATAAGGTATTTAATTAATAACTATTGTAACTATAGTGAAAAATAAAGGTAGTTTGCATCAATATTAGACATAACTGGTTGAAGACTGTACCAACTCAGTGAACCGTGACCATGGGACCTGTAAAGGGTCCGAAACGTCGGTTTGTTTAAAAAAACAAATATACGCGATTTAAATCCGGAAAAATAGTTTCATTTCCTATGTGTAATAATCGCGAAAACCTAAAAACAGAATATTAATTGTGTTATACCTTCATAATATTTATTTTCGTACATTGTTTATATTTAATAAAATTGTTATTTTACAATTATTATGTTAGAGCGAGTTGCAACATTGTCATACAAATCTGTTTAGGTTTAAGAGTGTAAAGTAAAGCCGTGTTAATGTTTTTGTAATTAATAAATAAATATTTAAAAAACACGTTTACTTTTTGACGTCATTTTTAAACATCACGCGAACGCTTGAGTTATATAATGACCCCGCACTGTGCAATGTATTTGCACCGCGACATTTTGCGAATGTGTGTAGCCGTACATGGCGGGCAACGGGCGTGCGCACATACATACCTTGCTGCTACGTTCGTATAAGGTTACACTTCTTGTTTTATTACACTAAGGTAATACATACATAGAGCAGTGATCATAAACAATACATAAAAATGATAAAAATCTCTCTCTAATATCCCAGGATTATTCAATTGGAAAAACGTCTTTGGAATGTCCGCCTGTCACACCTGATTACCTCCGAAATTACTCTTAGAAAGTTGCAATGGCACAAAGATAGAAATTGGTGGCACAATCACAACGGGCAGTACTTAACGTAACGTTAACTGGTATCATTCATAATCAACCCATTATACGTCCCCCTGCCATACTCTGTTCATTTTAGTTTCGACAGCTCGAGTATTAATCAATTAGGGATGTCCTAATGCGTTACCGATTCGGTGTGACATGAAACTAACATAAAAACTACCAGTAAATAATTATTTATAAAAGAGTTTTATTCCTGCCTCTGTGGCCGAACGGTTACCATGCCTGACTGCCACGCAGAAGTCCCGAGTTCGATACCCGGGCCGGGAGAAATATTTGTATGGCCTACATATATTTATCTCGTGAGATTGGATGTAATTTGTGGTTGTCTATGTGTGTGTCGATGGCACCCACGACACAGGTTTTCCCTAGTACAGAGCTATAGCCATAGCTCCGCGCTAGGGAATATTAGTTGAGGCGAAGCTGCAGAACCTTGAACACCGCCGAAAATTTGCCTGCTTGTCGGTATTTTTCAGGATATATAACGAAGAGTGTGCGATGGAATTAAACGATTTAATTCCGCCTTCTCCTTTCCATCATCGGGGGACTAGACGTAAGCTTAGATTCCACCCCTGTGTTGAGGATATTCCAAAGATTCGCACGAAGCATTACGCTTCCACATTCATATGGCGAACGTCTATGGAGTGAAAATTCTTGCCTACAGACTTGTTCCCTGAACGGTATAACTTGGACCGTTTCAAGGCGAAAGTGAATAGGCATTATTTAGGTGTGCACGCTCCACGGTCGTCACTTTCCATCAGGTGAGATGGAGGTCAAATGCGCACTCATAAGTGTGTGCGTTATTATAATTAGTACTTCTAATTTTTTTATTTGAAGAAGCGATTGGAAACATTCGAATTCGTAAAAGTAATTCAAGTTCAAAATCGGAAATTGATGCTAGATGAGATATATAGCACATTAATATAAAATAAAATCTTAGGGTCGTATTCCAGAACTCTACTCAATGCTCAAGTCAAGACCTGAGTATGATTTAAAGCACTAGAAATCATACTCAAGTCCTTGCCATTAGAGTCGTATTTCCACTGCTTGAAAAGATACTCAAGTCCTGAGGGGCTACTCTCGATCTCCGTCCGACATCCGTCCGAAACAATTACTGTCATTAAGTAATATTCAACAAAATTAAAAGACAAGTATCCAGTATGAAGCTTCATTCGCATCACGCGTCTTTTCACTTGGTCAAGTATTGCTTATTTGGCAGTAATTGTTTCGGACGGATATCGAGAGTAGACCCCCTGACTTGAGCATTGAGTAGAATTCTGGAATACGACCCTTACAATTTTGTCTCTTTTCTTTGGCCATTACCTACTATCTATCTAACAGTATGTATTAAATAGGTGTTAAAAACTTAACTATTTTATTCTAATTATAAATCATACGCATCGATAGGTATTTTGCAAACTTTATAATAAATGGTCAGGTAAGTACTACTTCAACATAACGCAATTACCTACTTATCTATTTAAATTCCGATTAAGCGAGCAAGCCGTGAGCAGAACTAGCCTAAATAACGAGCATTAACAAAAAAAGTTCTTTACACCTGTCACTATTTATTGATTTGCAACGTTTTGTTATTAAACGTTCTATATCGAATTTGGCTAGAATATAGTGTAATAAGTGGTACTAACTTCCGATCGACGCAAGCAGCGGCGTGATACCGTCACCGTCCATCGCGTCGACGTGTGCGCCGTGGACGAGAAGCTCGCACACCACTGCACACAGTGGCTCGCTCCATTGATCGCGCTCATCTGTACAAACAAAGCCCTGATGAAGGTGTGTTGAATGGCTAGGGGAACGTTCCTGAATTGTGGCAAAACCAGCGAGTACTTCGGAAGGCTAATTTACATTGCCGAAAATTGAAAAAAACAATTACGTTATATCTGGAGTACGCTCTCTCGATGAAAAACGGTAGCCGTCGTTTATGAACATTTGCGATGAAATATCTTTAAGATGAGTCACCGGAGGAGAAGCAGGATAAACTGTTTTACTAGATGAAATGGTTTAAGTATTTACTATTACATAAAATTTGGACTGCTTCTGTGGCCGAACGGTTACCATGCCGGACTGCCATGCAGAGGTCCTGGGTTCGATTCCCAGGCCGGGAGAAATATGTGTATGGCCTACATTTATTTCTCTCGTGAGTTTGGGTGTAATTTGTGGTTGTCTATGTGGGTGTCCATGGCACCCGCGACACAGGGTTTCCCTAGTGCGGGGCTATGTTGAGTGTGTGCGTTATTATTATTATTATTATTATTAATGGTCTTAAAAATATATACAATGCATCTAAGGACGATCATAATAAAATCCCGAAAACAGTATAACATTTTATGTTAATTCTTATAAACTTTTAAGTTTATAAGAATTATCGAAGAATAAAATATCTGACTTTGCACATAACAATGGAAAACGATCACGACAGAATTTAACATGTGGTAGAATTTTTCTCTGTGCAATACCTCACTGGCTATGTACTGCTGTCTAATGCTTAACATTGCCTTAATAACTTATTGGTGAAAAGGTTGCTTACATCTAGCGGATTCTTGAAAGAAAAAGGAAATTGCCCAATTTAACGACACCCGTCAGCCATCGGGCGCTTGTCAACGTCGGATCCTTGTCAACTTTTCTCCGCCTGTTCTTATTTTATTCATATTAATTTGAAGGGAAGTAAAAACTTTCTTAATTTTTTGTCTTTAAGTTTTTACTCAATGGATATTCAATTATTTTTATGTGATATTACTCCACTAGTTTGTATTAATAATTATAACAAGTGATTACAATGTATTACAGTGAATAGCTACATCTCTAGCCGGGACCGGTAGCTGTTAAGGTTAAGGTCATAAATTTGTCATAGATGGCGCTACGGCTAAAAAGTCGTTGAAAAACCAAATACAAAGACACGACAACAAGCACATAGAAAAATTCGTGAGGTCCGCTGCATATAGGGGTAAAAGGCCGATCTAGCTGGTCAAAACTATTTATGTGACTTTTATTATTGTATAGGAACTTTTATCATATTTTAAAATAAAACAAGTGGTTTGTGGTAGTTAACAAATAAAAGAAAACAATCTCTTTATTTTACAAACAATTACAATTACAAGTTAAATTAAAATAATAACTTCGGAATAAATATTAGGCGGTAAAAGGGCTGTTGACAAATATATACATTTTTCTTCAAACGTTGGTAAATTCTGCCGTTGTATTTTATCGAACATACTTTGCCTTGTTACCGCTCTTAAGTTTGAGCCTCCAGGCGATTCTAAAACAAATTTAAAATAGAGTTAAAATGGAATCACCAAAAGTGCAAAAAAGTATCATTAATGATAACTGATCACTTTAGTGCACTTTAGTGCTGACGTATTGAGAAAGGGCATCTAAGAGCATGTAATTTCTCAATGTCCGTAATAATAAAGATTAAATCTAAGCGTTATGTAAATATTTTGAGGCTATCTCACGATACATTTAACTAAACCCTTCGAGAATACCAAAACGTTAATAAAAATATCTTAAAAATTGAATTAATTTATTAAGTTATATAGTCATTATAATAAAAACTAAATTTAAAGAAAGTTCAAGAAAAGTATGCGTCCTTACCTGTATTTTCAGAATCCATGGCTATTATTTTTAAGGCAGACACCAATTCACTAATATTAAACTTTGAACTCGACGCATAGAAGAAATGTCAATAAAGAATACGTGCACACTAGATGACGATAAACTTTCAACTGGTTTTAGGAAGTGAAAGGAAATACTGAGAGGAGAGGGGAGGGTCACCTATTGTTGAGCAACTATCCAGCTCACAGCACGTAGATTTTTTTCTACCTGCAACTTATTTGGGATTTTGACTTTTGACCGGCTAGAACGGCTAAAAACCCTTATGTGCACTGGTTCGTTCCGTGGCTTAGTTGATATAGCGTCTGGCATGGTATGCTAGAAGACGTCGGTTCGAATCCAGCCGGATCGAAGGAATTTTTCTAAGTATTCGTATCTTTATATTAATAATTATAATTTTTTGTTTTTTCTGTACTTTATCAACATGAATACAAATCATTTTTATGTCACGATACAGATGTCGATGTACAAGTGCGACGCGAACCTGGTATGAGCTGATAGCTAATGAGAGCCACATGCAGCGCAGTCCGCCGGGTTTCGTCAGGAATGTCCACCTGTGCTCCGCATTCTAACAGCAGTCGGGTTGTTCTTGGACAAGGAAATCTGCACAAAATGATAAAAGTAATAGATAATTTAGGGCATTGAAAAATGTGATTTCAAAATGTTAATTTATGGCAGAATGACAATAAGAATAGCAGATTTTATTGCATATACGTGAACCACAGTCGTATAGTGCACTGAACAAACGATGCCATTAATATGAAAAAAAAAAGAAAAAGTTATATACTAAGATTGTTATAATAATAAAATTTTGTTCTTATTTTCTTCAATTGGCTGGAAGAGGTCCATCTTTGCTGACCTTCTGGCCCTGTACTCAGACCGACATGCGAAAAACCCATGATGTGAATGAAGCTTCATGCGTCGTAATACTTGACATTGTCTTTTAATTCGGTCGAGTATTACTTGACAGTAATTGTTTCGGACGAATAACGAATGGAGAACGAGAGTAGACTCCCAGTTCAATTTAATATTTACAATTTTAATATTTCTGTTGTATTTATTTGGTGCAATAAATAAAATAATACAATTTTATTACTTTTTAATACAGTTGTGGCGCGGCGCGCAGCGATCTCACGTAATACTCACCTCCGGTCATTGTTAATACTCAATCAGCCATCTTCATGGAAAATATTTTGGTATTTTTAAATGTAACCCGTTGTTTTATAAAACACCTATGCAATTTAAACAAATAAGATGTTTGTAAGTAAATATAAGTTTTAATGACGAATGACTTACGTCACAAAGCACATAAATATTAAATAAATATACAACCTCTTTAGTTCTATGTTTAAGACTTGAAACAACAGTAAATTAAAAAAAAAAAGAAAAAGTAAAAAGCACTAGTGCGAAAAATCCAACTTTCAGCACGATTTGTGGTACGAAAAATATCACGTTTTGAGCCAGGTATTAAAAATAACTACACACATCAAAAGTGTCTAGGGATCAAGTACGTTTAAGAGTATTGCTGCAATTAGGGTTAATTATATTAACTTTTTTGTATCGCTATTGATACTTTTAAGTGAGTTTTAACATTTAAATAAGGAATATTGTTTAAAATTCGATAGAAGAAAATCGATTGTCAATGTGGTTTTGTATAAAAATGAGTTATAGCGTTTTGACAAAATCATTACAATATCTGCATCGGAACCGAAACAATTTACATTATTATGGAGAGACGACATCATTTAACCCGAGAAGTGATGATGTGAGCCGTCGGAATGTTGGAAGCTGGTTCCAGGCAACGTGCTGTGGCTTTCACTCTTAACACTACACAGAGCGTCATAAGTCGCCTCTGGACGCGCTATCGCATGACGGGCAGCGTGGCCGAGCGACATGGAGGACGATCTCGCATCACGACTCGCAGACAGGACCGGTATATCCAAAATACTGCTCGACAGAATCGTACCATGACCGCCATGATGTTGGTTACGAGGCTCCACAGCTCCTCAGGCTTGCTAATAAGCGATCAAACAATCCAAAATCGTTTACGTGAAGTGAGTCTGCGATCCCGAGAGCCGCTCAGAGTTCCACCTATTGCACCCTGCAATCGCAGAACCCGTTTACGATGGGCTCGCGAACACAGAAACTGGGAGGAAGAAGACTGGCGCTATGTGTGCTTTTCGGATGAATCCCGCTTCGGTATGAGACCGGATACAAGACGTACTCGAGTTTGGAGAACATCTGGACGTCATGAACGTTTGAGATATTGTCAGGAAGTTCATCCATATGGTGGGGGAACAATAATGATATGGGCCGGTATTTGGATCGGCGGAAGAACCGATCTCATTTGGATCAGGGGTAACCTCAATACTCAAGTTTACGCAGAGAGGATTGTTTCAGATGTTATCATCCCTTTGCGAGGCCAGTTGGGTGATTCATTTCAACTAATGCATGACAACGCACGTCCACACACGGCTAGAGTCGTAACACGCATTCTTGCCGAAGCTCGTATCAACGTTCTGCCGTGGCCTGCTCAATCGCCAGACCTCAATCCAATTGAGCACGCATGGGATATGCTTCAAAGAAGAGCTGTGCCGAGTATGCATACCGTACATACTCTACAACAATATTTTGACTTGTTACAAAACACATGGGCGGCCATTCCTCAAAGTGATTTTGATGAACTCATCTTAAGCATGCCAAATCGCTGTAATTGTGTGATTCGTGTTAATGGTGGAAATACAAATTATTAATTTTCTTATCTTTACAATAAAAATGAGCAAAATCATCATTTTCGCCATTTTTTTGTCATTTAATTGACGCCGTTAATTTGAGTTTTTTCCCACAATTTGCAAAAACATCAATTTTAGTTTATTTTAATTAAATATAGGGGTAAGCGGTTAAATAAAACATAAGCATTAAAGTAAGAAGTCGTCCTGGAAGACTGGATTTGGTAAATATTGCTTAAATAATTTTTATTTCAAAAATATTCACTTGATCCCTAGACACTTTTGATGTGTGTATTTTATTACTCGAACACATTTGTATAATATATATATATATATATTATATAATATATTATATAACTATTTACAATAGTAATATAATGTAATTAAATGTGTACCGATTATTATCTGAGGAAGTAAATGAATTTGAAGGAAACAAAATATTTTGTCATCTTGTCGTAAAAATTTAAAAGTAAGGGCGCTGGCAAACCTGGGGACGGGAAGGCAAAGAACATTAAGCCTTAAAGTGTTATAAGCTAATAGTGATCATGTGCGCTTACTGGCATACGTCGCTGGTGTGGAAGTCGTCGACTGGCGTCCGTCGGTCAGCCGCTAAGTGGAGTAACGTCTGTCCGTTTCGTAACTTTGAGTTGCGGAGGTGGAATATTGCTCTCCGTACCGCATTGGAGATGTCCTGCTTTAAAATTAATATTGCATTTATGTTTAACAAAATTGTACTAATCACTAAATATATTTTCATGTGTGGTAAGAAACCAGCGACCTAACCGCGTGAAGCGGAAAACAGCCAAGTGCTATCGATATTCAATCTATCCAGTCCTGTGTTACCATTTAAACCACGGAAGAAAAAGACATTGGAAATACTTTACTAAAAGAACGATTACGATTACTATAAGAACCGCTATCGCCAAAACTCGCACATTCACGATTTGAAACACTGTGAAATCTTGATAATGATTGGTCGTAGTTTCAATTTAATAAAGAAATAAGATATTCTGGGCTGCTAATATAATTTAAACTTTACCCTATTGGCATACCGTTGTAAGTTCAACACCATCAATACCTATTATTGCAAGTTAAGACGTTTTGGTTTTATATTGAAGTTTCAATCAATGTGCTGCCATCTAGCTGTTAATACCTGAACAACTACGAATTAGAGACAAATTTACTTTCGTTTCTTGAACCATAAAAAAATATTACGATAACAGAACATTGAAAATGTATTAAAATTAAATAAAAAAGACTAAATTGTAATACGAAACACCACCATAGATAATATTACAAGTGCGACTATCATTTTTATACTCCAAAGTAGCGAAATAAGGCATTTTTCTACTACGATTTTGGAGATTTTGCACAAGATAATTGACACGACCTTAGCGTACAAAGCGAAAATGACAAAGTGAGCTCAAGTTAGCTGAACTCTGCGACCTGTTGCCACACGTACCACGCAAAGTATAATACGCAAAGTATAGTATAATTTAAATTAATATTTAAAAAATGTATAAGGTTACACCACTTTTGCGCTGATAGCTTCATTTATAAAGTTCCTGCGCACGATTTCCGAAATTTATCCGATAGCAAACCTTGGATTCCCTTGTACAATTAGTAAATACGATAGTTGAAGCAGCACAAAAACGTTTGATTAGAAAATGGTTTAAAGGCAACACGGAGCAAGACACGGAGAATACAATATTAACCGGGCTGTCTTTTGGCTTACCAGGTCAGGCTGATGTAAATACTTATGATACTCACATCGTTAGCATTACTGTCTACCAGCCTAGCCGCCACGGCGACGAGGTAAAGGGCAGTGCGCACGTTGCTCTCGTACTCCTCCTGTGACAGTCGAACACGACACATTGTCTGCTTCAATACTTGTCACGTTTTCCTTTTAGCTTATGAACTATTCGTGATTTGTATGGATATGGATTTGAAGAGGAACTATTCTACGTGTGACTTAGGAACTTAATAAATACTACTCAATCCAAATTTTAGGAAAACCTTAACTTTCTATAGATAATTCAAGATATTTATATTTTAAACCAATTAGTGGGGCAAATAAGTCGTGTGGCTGGTGGTAAGCGACATGCGCACCCATAACAGTTGCAGTGCCACTCAGAGACTCACTATATTGCAGAAATAAATGTTGATTGTTCTAGCTACAATTGATAACCAATGATCCGAAAAATAATCTGAACGATTACAGACTCATAAAATTTCGAATCGATTTCTCGTGAGAATCGATTAATATGGTTACCGATATGTTAAGTTACATCCCTATTTACGATACAATGACAAGTGTCAAAAGGTGCCTCTTATTTTGTGACAACTCTAGTCTAGTCTTGTATAATCCAACAAAAAAGAGAAAAGAGGATGCAATAAAGTCGATTGATTTTGATAATTTGATATCACAATAATGTGGATTGATATTCTTTAATGCACATTGTTTTAGGGGATAATTCTATTCACAAATATGAAATGTTATTACTATGGAAACGACTTTCAAAGCGTCTTCTCCTCACCACTTTGATGGATACGCCTGTCTTTTCTAAGAAGAGACGTAGAGAGATAATGGCCAATGTAAACATGAGTTTAGTATTAATGGTGTTTATACATACTACAAAAGCATCGCCGTCGTGGCTCAGCTCTGGTTTCTCCAGTCGTTTACGTCCGCGTTGTAGCTCCTCCACGCATGCTTCAAGCACGTAGCACACCTATGAGGTAGTTAACGAATAAGTTATAAATGTTGTTACTGAAATAAATAAATCTATTTTTAATGGGCTATTTTAATTGTTACTTCATTAGGAAAATGCGCTTTTATAATGTTTCTGGACAGTTCCTTTTTATTTTATTTCACGGGTCGCCGATAATTAGGTCCTAGTCTACGACTCTGGTCCAAAGCGGATTGTGGATTTCATACGTTTTCTAAAGGGTGGTGAACCTTCTTCGACGTGTGGGTTACAATTACAATATTTTTCTTTGTCGTTAGCAAAACATATAGTTACTAAACAGTCGCAAATATACGTAAATAATTTAAAATTAATGCCATACAAACACGCCGATTTACAATTAATTAATTACTTCTAACAAATTGCTTAGTAACTTACCTGAACAATAGGCAGTTCTATTCCAATATGGATCATTTGTGAGAAAACTTGAGCAAATCTGAGCAGGTCCTTCACTACTGAAACCTGTAAGAAGATCAAAGATTTAAATTAAATCATAATTTAATTAAATAACACAGGTATCAGGTGAATACCTTGAGGTACCCAAAACAAAAACCGTAAAGAGTTTAGAGTAATATGGATATTACTGATTGCTTTTTTAACAACGAGTCTGAAAATCAGTCAAAACTCATTTACATAAAGCGCAACTAACATTTATATGCCCCTTATTAGTTACCAATACATGATCAACCTTATAGAACGCTTCATAGAAATCTACATAATACAATTTAAAGTTGTTATCCAAATATTATTTTCCCCAGTGAAAACTACGTACTGGACTAGCCTCAACAGTTTAGGATACACTACACTTCACGTCAAAGTATACTACTTAAGTATAAATATAAATTAACATAAACAGACACTGGTGTATTTTCCAGCCCATCTGTTAAGATATACTCCATACTCAGTCATAACACTATGAAGTTAATATTATACTGACCTTATTTTGCTGTCTAAGAGTCAAAGCGTGTCTCCAAAGCGCAAGGCAGCGATCGAAGCGAGCTTCGTCAGCGAAAACAGCACCTCTGAACACGACTGGATGTGGCAAATCCGGACACGATTGACCAAGAATACGCTCGCGTACTGTAAGACCTTCCATGTGAAGAGCATGCGCGTTACCATGTAGACGTTCTACGTCCTGTGAATAATATTCTAAATCTAGTGAATCAACTAGTGTTAAGGCCCATCATCGTTATCACGAAAAAACGGTACCTCAGTCGCTTGCCAGGTGTAGCTCCGTGTCTCGCCAGTCCTTTAATGTCTAGTAAGTTAACTTTAAGCATAAAAAATTGTGACGGTTGACTTTAGTTTATCAGCAGTTTTTTTATACTATCAAGTGACGGCGCGAACAAGTCGTGCGCCTGTAAGTAAGCTTAACCCCTGTCCATAACTGTTGCAGAGCCACTTAGAGCTTCAAATCGTAATGATCTAAGGGGGACTGCCACTGCTCCCGTCACCCTGGGACATAAGTTGACAATCCCATGTACTGCAATTTCACCAGCACCCTTACCCTTCAAAACCGGAACACAGTAATGCTGACATTACTGCTTAGCGGCAGAAATAGGTAAGGTGGCAGTACTTCCCTCGACTAACTTTTTCATAAAGAGCCCCACTGCTAGTAAAATCAAGTTCATATTAGTTGAATTGAAATATTGCGGGGTAAACTTGGATGAGATTGGTGCCTGGACGCCTATATTCCAACAATCGGCGAAGTCATATTATGATGATTGACATTAGTTGTTTAAATTCCGCAGCATAGCTGGGGCCAATATTTATTACTCTACCTAAGAAACAGTTAGTACCTCTATAGTGGTGCTCTCTCGCCAATTGTCATACGCAGGTATAGGGTCTGCTGGCTTTTTTAGCAACAGTCCATATCGCGTGTCATATCGCATTGCCATCGCTCTGTGCAGGTACTGGTAGGCCATCTAGAAAAACATGGCTGGTAAATAATCTTCCTATATCTATGTAAATAACATGCATTTAAGAAATCATGACAATCCTGAGTACCAAAGCTTATCAAGGGACCTGGGGGCCTACCATAACCTTTCCAAAAACAATCTTATTTGAATGTAAGCATAAAGTAAGCTTAATGTGATATTACTCATTTTCGTACCATGACAAACCTATCAACCAAGTAATATATTATTGCTAAAAAGGACTGAAAGAACGAATGATTTCCCATATAGTCTATTCCTTAGTAAAAGTAGGAAAGAAATAACGCTTTATGAACTGTATAATGCCATCTCTTTCTTTTTTGATGTTCCGAATCGTGTTATCGTAGTATAATATTATTCACATTTAGAGAATTTTAACTGCCAAAACAATAAAAGTGTGTAGTAATGAAATCTACTAAAATTACGTTCTTTTCAATTATTATTCCGCATTTTCATGAAGATAAATAAATAAAACAAGCTGAGTCTTAATAGTCACGTTGTGAATTCGGAACAATAGTCTAGTATCAACTGTTAGTTTCGTCAAGGAGCATATAGATGGCGCTGTCATAATTTTACGAAATAAAAATCGCGTATTTTTATTTTACGAGAAATTATTTCCTATGTGCTATTAAATAAAAAATAAACAAAATATTGAAGAGATATATGTAAACAAATAAGTTTAACTTAACTTTTAATCATTACAAATCGATATTAAGACAATAAAACTGAAAATAATATTGTTTCCATTGCATTCGTGTAACTATTTTAAGATTGCTAAATTTGACATAAGAGCAATATTACTTTAATGTTAACGTCACGTCTTAGTACGAACTGAATGAATGAATATCACAAAGCTGCCAATAAAACATCATAGTTTTAACATTACTATAAGCTTATATAGTACAAAAATTCAATGTAAGGTTAAAGTAACATTGTTGTATGAGGTTGTGGTAGGCCCCCTGGTAGCCGGATGCCATGACAGTCTGTCAAATGATATCATAGGCAGATGTATCCGACTATCATTGCCAGATCAGTATCAAATGACATTAAATATTGGTAAAATCAATACAAACACGTTCAATGACTGACTTCAGCTTTGGTTTTACATGTTATTAATTACATCATGGGATTTAAACATATTACTCAAACTTATACATTTATATAAACATGATTATCTCTTATTACAACGCTGTTTTATTTAACTGGATTTCAGATTAGTCAAGATTTTTCATATAATAATCCAAAAAATATAAACCAACATACCCTTAAGCAATAGTACTCCTTATCATTAGCAAAGGAAGCACCGAGCAGTTCGAACGCTTCGATGGCTTGCGCTCGCGTCACTTCCGGCCTCGCCGCGAGAATCTCCACCACCGACGCACGCGCACGCTCAGCGGCGCATTGCAGAGGTGTCATGCCTGGAAAATTACGTCACAGAACATTATATTTTTTTTACCAATTAATTCTACGAGGAACATCTTGCATCCACAGTAACCTAACCTTTGGGCCACCACGAAAAATACTTTGACATAAAAAGTAATAAATGCAAGAAAGTGAGACGACGAGGGTCCATTTAAATTGTCATCGTCCACCCATTAGACAAATTCAAAGATATATTAGACTTTCCATACAGATTTGGATCAATCAATCGATCAGTTGATAGATTTTGTACGGAAATCTAAATATTTTATGATTTGTATTCAAAAGTCGAGAAAAAAATTATTTCGAATGACAGGAATACGCTTTCATAATATTTCGGGGCATTTCATTATGCATCCAACTGCTGGGCACGGGCCTCCTCTATGAGAGTTTAAGTCATAGACCGCCACGCTCCTGGTCCAATGTAGGCTGGGGACACGTTTTCCAAAGTTTGTGAACCTTTTTCGACAATCATGTTTCAACACGATGTTTTCATTGTACACAAATGTAGGTATCATAAAAACGTCGAGTATATAACCAAAAATAAAGGCGAAATAAGGGCCATCAAGTAACTCATCAGGTAAATGGGCCTTATATCACTTTTAAATATCAACTCATGTTTGCGCTTGCAATCGCAAATTAGAAACTGAAATAGTACAGCGCCAACAACTGACCTGTGTTTACGTCTGCGTATATTCCAAAAATATTCTGCACTTATTGTAATAAAGATAATATCTCTAACAATGGGGGCTGTCCCATTCGGTGCTGTGGAAACAGCAGCGAAACGTCTAATTACAAAACAAAAGGAATCACATTTCATCGGTAATTAAATACTATGATCTAATTTAATTAAATGTTTGCATGTCGATAATGACTTATCGAGAGATTATGGTACGACATTAAAGAAATCCGCCATTTGTTTGTTCAATTTTTGTTTAGGTATGCACGTTCATTCCGTAGTTAGGGCAGCTTCTTTCTTTTATTTTTTTCCATCCTCTAAGATAGTACTGCATGATTGACAACCGCGCTGTCAGTCGAACAAACGAACTGTTGCGAGATTGACGCTCTGTATGCGATTTTTACGCCCTATAGGTGCGGACACTATTTAACGCGAACCCGACGTCCATTTGTTGGTAGGTCAATGTATTTAGTATTTAATTACCGATGAAATGTGATTCCGTTTGTTTTGTAACTAGATGTTTTGCTGTTTTTCCAACACCACCGAATAAAACAGCACGGCACGTTAGAGATATTATCTTTATTACAATAAATACAGAATACATTTTGGAATATACGGAGACGTATAACAGCTGTATCGCTCATGTGCTACCAGGAATATATGGCCCTTATTTCGTCTCTATTTCTGTTTATATACTCGATGATATATGTCAACTTTTTACTGCAGTAAAGTGTAAAACCAGGATTTTGTATTATAATATTTTCACTAAACCAATATATTGTGTTATCATAGTTATCATTTAAAAGTATTATTTTGTACAGTTGTATAGTATTTAATTTATTTATAAATGAATCATAAACATAAATTACAAAAGTAAACAAAATAATAAAATAGCTAATTGTCCTTTTTCTACACATTGCAGGCGCAAAAAATGGAAAGAGACCCATTACGTCAATTTCAAGAAGCTTATATAAACTTCTTGGTCATTTTCAATTGTTCGAACCACAACCACAAGCAATTGAAATATATAGAACAAAGAAACTAAAGGGACGCTTTGATTTTTAATTTCATTTTTAAAATGATTTTTATTAAATGTTGGCAATAACTAACAAAATATTGTTGTACTCGTTTTACGGCTTGGGATTACAGAAAATACATTTGCCCGAAATAACGTTAGCTCGAATTTTCATAATGACAAATGTTTTTTTTTTAGGAGTATTACAAAACAACAGCAAATTTTGTCTCTGTGAAAAGCAATAAAATAACTTGAAAGCGTAACGATTTTATTATATATGCATGTATGTATCTGCTCAACTATTTATTATTTCTTTAAGTGAATTTGTAGAAAATTCGACATAATAGTATATTTAAAAATTAATTGATATTTACAATAAAGGCTGCCACATTTCTTTTGTGTTCAATTAATTTTCAGTGGAAGCTAAATATGGTGCATTTTGTTAAGTTTCCAGTAGAAGCTGAATATGGTGTTGTGGACCCTTTAAATGTTGCAAATAAAATTAGGCAGTCCTGCAATGACATATTTAAATTAAATGTTTTAGTTTTCTTATATTTCGTTACATGTCACTACGTTTGTATAGGTTAACTTCGAAAATTTTTCCCGGTTTTTGTATTTGCAATTTTCGTCCATTATAGCAAAGCTCAAGTTAAACTGGTCGATTTAAAGTGAAACAATGACGGCACCCGTCAATTGTTTCGAATTCAAGCTGGCCAATCGCAGCGCAATTGTCACCTTAATATTTTCGCAGAATAGTTTTCAAACAAATTAAATGATATTTCGTCTCTATTTCTGGTTATATGCTCGGTACATAAAAATTAAAGTCATACGTACATGTCTACGTAGGGATTTAAACCGTCTACTTCTCAATTGAAAAGCAACCGTTCTTCCACTAAACTACCACTGCTAGTAATTAAAATCATCAGTCTTGTGAGTTTTTACCATTTTCATTGGTCAAAATCTTCGCATTGTAGTCAATGAGTGCGCAGACGACGGCCGCATGTCCACACTCTGCTGCGAAATGTAACGCTGTCGCCCCACATAGTGCTCTTTCGTCTACCTTTGCGCCACTGTCTAGTAGAAATTGAACCTAAAATAAATAAATACAAAATTTATAACATTTGACGATATCACGCTAATGGGCGTAACTTGCACTTTAAATAATTAATAGATTCAAGCGTTACTCTGCGGATATCCATGTTAATAAAAATGAAAGTAAATAACTGTGCTAAATTTTTTTTCTAAGTGTTAAACTAGTGGAGTAATTTCACAAAAATAATTGAATGTCAAACATCGTGACATTCAATAAACTTAAAACTTACAATTATTAAAATTAAATTTTAATTTAGTCTTCTGATTATTATTTTTATTGGACGTTAGTAAATATACAGTAGCGTACACTGTTTCCATACCTATGTTTGGCCGAACACAGTGAATTTATTGTCACTGACAACATCCTGTGTTGCCACATGTAAATGAATTATGAACTTACAATTACTTGCACTATAATAATTATAAAATACACTTACCACGTCCAAATGTCCCTTATAAGAAGCGATCATCAAACATGTGTTATTGTATTTATTAGCCTTATGTATATCAGCGCCGTGTCTCACTAAATATTTAACTATATCCAATCGTCCGTCGAAACATGCGGCTCGGAGTGGAGTGCTTAAAGTCTTTGTAGCATGGTTCACATTCGCACCTGCGCGAACCAAGCGCTTTACTATGCCCAGATGACCGGCGCCGGCTGCACACCATAGTGCTGTTGCCCCTGAAATATAAAAAAATATTAGTTTGTTATAGTTATTAATACTTAGAAAAAATTCCTTCTATCCGGCCGGAATCGAACCGAAGTTTTCTAACATACAGTGCCAGACGCTATACCAACTAAGCAACGGAACGAACCAGCGGGCCTCACGAATTTTTCTATGCGCTAGTTGTCGTGTCGGCCGTATTAATAATTATAACCAAGTGGAGTAATTTCACATAATAAATAATTGAATATCAATTCAACAAAAATGTAAAAATATTGTTTTTAAGTATTTTATAAGTGCATTATATTGTATTAATATGAATAACTGTAACTATAGAGGTCTCAGAAATCGCGAAAAATATATCAGTTTTTTCATATATCACACATCGACTTCAACATTCAAACAATAGATAACTTTTTTATAAAAAAAAACACCTCAAAAGTTAGTAGAATTATATCTATTTGCTAAGTTTTATTGAAATCTAATTTGTGGTCGTCTATGTGCGTGTCCATGGCACCCGCGATACAGGGTTTCCCTAGTGCGGGACTAAGTTGAGTGCGTTATTATTATATTTTGCTAGTGAGTGTGAACATTTAGTATTAGTTAGCACTATACAACGGCGATAGCTTCTTGCTACTAATAATTAATTATTTTTGCTCTAGACCTTTTGTTTCGAGTTTTAGCATCAGGTTCCGATAATATCCCACAGACAGGCGGCGACTGAACAAATACAATATGCTGAGACTCATGTCCTTTTCATCCACATATATGTACGTAGTAGAAATGACACTAGCTCTCAGTTCAAGTCATTACATTTTCTAGATACGTGTACGGTATTAACAAAGTAACAAAGTCCTATTTATTTATTTATCACCGTGACGTTGTGAACTTTGTAGTTTCATACCTAAACGTGGGGAAATCTGTTGATTTCCCCAAAGGGTGTTCCCTTTCATAAGCCCGTGACTAGAATGTGCCGAACCAACAATGACTTACTAATATCAGAATCTGGAGGTCACATTGATGGTTTCGACAACAATCTTTATAGAATTCGTACCAATCTCCTCAAATATTTCGACTCGTCTTCTCATTACTACTGCCAAATTAATATATATGTTGGTCTTTATTCTCATAAGTTTTAAGTTTGTAATCTCACTTTCCCTTTTTTTTGTAAGCCTTATGCAAATATGTTTACGCTGTATGTGTACAAGTATTAGGTCTACATTCTAGATTAAGTCCTTAATTGTATCTCAAACACGTTCCACCAAATGCAAACTGTTTTGTATATCCAACAAAATAAACAAAAACAATATTTTTTTTAAACCTGGGCTAATATATTTAAAAAACAATATAAATAAAATAAATCATTAATTCATTTACTTAGGCAGTATTTATTTATTTTTCATACAATAATTAAATTCATGGGTCAAATGAAACGAAGGAATTCTTATTGATAAGACTTTTTATGTTATGAAGTTTCCGGTATTTATACACAACATTATGGCAACATTGATGCAGGGTTATGATTTAAGTTTGCGACGATGCGACCTCTTTAATCATCATCCCACCTTTTTACCCTCGGGTTCCTGGCCACTTGCTTTTGAAATTTTGAATCGTTCTCTAATTATTTTTCTTCGTCATTCTTACTTTGTTTCGTTCCGTCGTGGCTCCTTACAAAATTCCCGAAGATAAAAGACGTGTCCTTCAATCATGTAAACCTAACTGCTTATAAAGCAGCAATATTTAAACGAACACAGGCCCGATGGTTGTGTAGTGTACGCGGGCGCATAGTGCGTCAACAAAGAGATCGTTGGGTGCAAATGAACATGTTTTTAATCTCTCAATGGCAGAGGTGCTTCAATCAAAGACGAAGGAGAAGGGGGCTGCAGAGAGTAAAGATCATGAATGGAAAACTGTAGCGTATAGAAAGCAAACTCGTAACCGTTTTATTAGCAACCAAGGAAAGGCGTTGAATGTGTCGAACTCGAAATTTAGGGCAGCGCCGACTAAGAAAATTCCTTTGTTTATTTCGAACATTAGCAAAGACACTACGGGGAAAGACATAGTTCAATATATTAAGAGTAAAACGCAAAGAAGTTACTTTAACGAAAATTCTACCAAAAACCAAAAGAGGTTATGATTCGTACGTATTCTATGTGGACAGTTTTAAAATGTCGTTATTTCTTAATGATGAAATATGGCTTGAAGGTATGTTAATATGTTGTAGAAAATATGTTGTATTTAATAAGAAAGACAGCGGTGTAGCTGTTAAGAACGGGTCTCAATAATAAATTATTTAGTATGTATAGTTCAGTTAAGAGTAATATAACAACTTTTGCGTCGTTTAACTGTAAGTGCTTTAAAAGGTCGATTGATCTAATAAGGAATCTTTGTAAGACAGCCGATGTGGTGGCACTTCAGGAGACATGGCTTCTGCCTCACGATCTGCCTCTTGTCGGAACGGTCAGTGAAAGTTTCGAGTATACATGTAAATCAGCAGTTGACACGTCTGTAGGTATTCGCAAAGGTAGGCCTTTTGGCGGTGTAGCTTTGTTGTGGCGCAAGGGCATTTTTGACGCTGCTGCAGTGTTAAATTGTAACAGTGTAAGGTTAGCGGCAATTAGGGTCACCATTGAGAAGAGGTCAGTAATCATTTTTTCTATATATATGCCCAACGACGACAGTACGGTCGTTAGTAATACTGAGTTTGTGGGTTGTTTAGCCGAAATAGACGCCATCATAGAAAATAATGACGTGCATGATGTCCTTATGCTGGGTGACTTTAATGCGCATCCACATACACAGTTCTGGATGAAATTACAACAATATTGTGGCGATAGGTATTGGAAATGTGCGGATACTGAATTTCTTGGGCTGGACTCTGGCACCATAACTTTTATAAGTGACATAGATGGTAGTAGGAGATGGTTGGACCATTGTGTTATAACTCAATCTGCATGGAATACCGTATTTGATATCAAGGTTGAGAATGACGTGCAGTGGTCTGATCATTTTCCGCTTATTATAAGATGTAAACTGGGGGCGATGGTTCCGAAAATGACATGTGACGTTAAGACGCCTAATAGAGTGTTATGGCGTACCAGGTCGAATGCACAAATAACACAGTACTTTAACATCTGTAATAGCGTATTAGAAGACATTCATATGCCGGAGATTTTCACTCGGTGTACCGAGCAGATGTGTACAAATAGCAGTCATCAGCGTGCTTTAGATGAACTGTATAGAGTAGTAGTCTGCGCTCTTAGTGATGCCGCCATTAAGTCACACGACACTGGTGTACGGAGCGCAAGAAGACCGGTTATTGGGTGGAATAACTATGTGCGTGAAGCTCATGGGGAGGCCCGGCTTAAATTTCAAACCTGGCTATTAAACAACAAACCAGTTAATGGTAAAATCTGGGATGACATGCGTGACAGTAGAAAGATTTTTAAAAGTAGGCTACGATGGTGTCAGAGCCATCAGGAGCAAATAAAAATGGATATTGTTGCCTCTCATCGAGCGTCCAAAAAGTTTAGCCAGTTTTGGAGAGCAAGAAACAGTTTGAATGTTAGGCCGGGTCGACCAATGAGTGTAGGTAGTTGTACTGAAGCCAAGGAGATCGCAGACCTATTTAAAAACCACTTTAAGGTTTCCTCGACGCTGGGCTCGGTGGATCGGATGATCGATGCGAGGGTAGACGTGGCCGGAGGCTTGCCTTTGCGTTTCTCAGCTACGCAGGTGGCTTCGGTTATAAAGGGCATGACCAGAGGGAAGTCTCCGGGGCATGATGGGCTCAGCGTCGAGCATTTGAAGCACGCTGGGGTACATCTTCCCAGAGTATTATCCTTGTTTTATTCTTTATGTATATCTCACTCATACCTCCCCGCAGAAATGATGAGAACGGTAGTGGTTCCACTCATAAAGAATAAAACAGGCGATATTTCGGACGTTGATAATTATAGACCGATCTCCTTGGCAACGGTGATGGCAAAGGTGTTGGATTGTCTGCCAGACTCAAGTTTGAATCAATTTATCAATCTTCATGACGCTCAATTTGGGTTTCGGCCTAAATTATCTACCGAAAGCGCCATCTTGTGTCTAAAGCAGACTGTCCAATACTACTCATGCAGAAAGACACCTGTATACGCTTGCTTTCTGGATCTTTCTAAGGCATTTGACCTGGTATGCTATGACCTTCTATGGGATAAGCTTCGAGGGACGGGCGTACCGGAAGAAATTATAGCGTTATTGCGTTATTGGTATTGCCATCAGGACAATAATGTCAAATGGGGTGAGACGTTGTCTGACACGTACAGGTTGGAATGCGGGGTGAGACAAGGGGGAATTACCTCACCGAAACTTTTCAACCTGTACGTAAACGAGCTGATCGTGAGACTCAGTGGCAGACCAGTCGGCTGCTGGATAGATGGATTACCCGTCAATAATTTTAGTTACGCAGACGATATGGTGCTGCTGGGTCCCTTGGCCGGCTCTGTCAGGCAGCTTCTTGACATTTGTGTTAAGTACTGCGGCGATCACGGCCTGGTTTATAACGCCAAAAAAAGTGAATACATGATCTTTGAGGCCCGAGAAAATAATGTCACCTACGAGCCTGTTATAAAATTGAAAGACGTACCTCTTAAAAGAGTGAAACTATTTAAATACCTAGGGCATTATATTTCTCTTAAGAAAGTACTGGACACGCTCCGTGTCCAATACAATAATGGATTCAGGGTGTTGTTGGGATTGCCCCGATATTGCAGTGCATCGGGCATGTTCGCAGACATGCGGACAGACGATTTCTGGGGCATGTTGAGAAAAAAGACCGCATCCCTTCTGCTCAGAATGCGTGGCAGTTCCAACAGCATTCTGAAAATGTTTGCGCACAAAACAGCGGAACCCATGCTTGAGCATTTTGTTGACGTGCTGGTGTGGCAAGCCACACCTACGCCTAGATAAAGACAAAGATAGCTCAAGCATGCGGTATATGTTTTACTCATTTTTATTTTATTCATTTTTAATTGGTAAATTTTTCATACTTTCATTTTTAAATTTAATTTTTGATTTTTAAATTTTTATTTGTACTTTTTAAAAATAATTTTAATTTAATTTAATTTTTTAATTTTTAACTTTTATTGTCAAAATTTTACAAATTTCTAACGTGAAATGTCCTAATTAGGTTCTGTTTAATTTTAGTTACTACTAACCTTAGTTTATAAGTTTTTCTGTAATTACTAACAAGTGGACCGTAGTTGTCCAAATAAAGAAATTTTATTATTTATTTTTATTATTATTATTGTTATTTTTATACCTTCTACAATAAAATTATATGAGCCGAGCGTTACTCTCAATATTACGCAAGGCCCGCGTGATAAGTTTATGTCATTAAACAAGCTTTTAATTAAGTGGCAGTAAACACCACAAACTGCTTTACGCTCAAGTTTCGATTTCAACTCTATATCACTTATATTTAGAACAAATTGGAGTCCAAAGTATAAAACGGCGTATGATGGCTGTACACTTTTTTTTACTAAATAACACTTGTAGACAGTTAACTCGATTTGCATAGTCTAAAAATCTGTTACAAAATTGACCTTCACTATTTGATCGTCACCTAAATAATACTATCACCGGTTTTTAAATAAACTCGTGATACACACTTTATCACGCGTAATGCCAATAAAACGTTCGCGTTACTGGTGCTAAATTGTGTGTTCTAGTAACTGAATCATTCGCCTAATACTTTTAATGTTGAGTCAGGTTGATGAATCCGAAACTTTTGTTAGCACACCCCACGCAAACTCTGTTTTAACGACACATTGTGTGAAATGGTGATGAAATCTATATCTACAGCAGAACGTTGGTTTTGTAACGGACGATGTGACTAAGCCATCAGAGACCTATTTCCTAGAACTTATAATTTGTGACTATTAAAGGGGCATCCTTCCTACAACTTCCCACCTTCGTAATAACAGTATCTGACTGATTTACACTTCGTTTTCTTAGCATTCATCGTCAATTCATCATCAATTTAGTAGCAGTAGAGCTCCGTGTGAAAGAGTTCGTCCAGAGAAGTACTGCCACCTTACCTATTTCTGCCGCCAAGCAGTAATATGCGTTCCGGTTTAGAATGGTAAGCGCCCAGTTACACGAGAAGAAAGTTTTCGCGCGGCCGCCGCGTGGCGACCGCCCAATTACAACGCCATTAATGTACATGAACATTAATGGCGAATCTGAATTCTATTTATTATGCAACAACATTTCAATTCCTCTCAATAAAATTACCGGTCGTCGCGCGGGCCGCCGCGTATTCCAAATTCAAGCCAGGCTAGTCCGCGTGCCCGGAACGCTCATTTAAATTAAAACGTAAAAGCTAAACAAATACAGCGTATTTTGCCATGACAGTTAGACGCACGCAGTCGCTGCGCGGCGGCAACGTGGGTTCCGCTCTTCAACCGCGCAGGGTGAGCGCGATGAAATGCCTGTCGAATAAATGCGCCCTAAGGGTACTGGTGAAATTACAGGCACATGGGACTTGTCAACTTATGTCTCAGGGTGACGGCGACAGTGGTAGTGCCTAGTACATCTTTGCGATTTAAAGCTCTGAGTGGCACTGTGACTGTTATGGACAGGCGTGTAGCTTACCATCAGGCGCAAGACTTATTCGTCCTGTCACTTGATGTTACAAAAAAAAAATCAAACCATTTATACGTCCTACTACTGGACACAGGTCTCCTCTCAGGCGAGGATTTAGACCATAGTCCGCCGCACTTACACAATAGGGGTTGGCGTTTTGACACGTTTTCCGAGGGCTGTGAACCTTCTTCGACGTACAGGTTTCATCACAATGTTTTGCTTCACCGAAAGAAGCTCATGATGAATTTCGAATTAAATTTCGCACATAAATTCCGAAAAATTACGGAGGTGCGAGCCCGGATTGAACCCACGGCCTGTGTTTGAGAGGTGGTAGGTCGAACAGTTAGCGTCCAGTTACGCGGCGCGAAAGTTTTCGCGCGGCCGCCGCGTAGACCAAATTCAAGCCAGCCTCACTCTCGGGACGCTCATTTAAGTTAAAACGTAAAAGCTAAATACATAGAGCGTACTTTGCCATGACAGTTAGATGTACGCGGTCGCGGCGTGAGCGCGATGAAATTCGTGGCGAATAAATGCGCCCTTAGCGCCCAGTTACACGAGAAGAAAGATTTCGCACGGCCGCCGCGCGGCGACCGCCCAGTTACCATGCCTTCATATACATTAATGGCGAATCTGAATTCTATTTATTATGCAACAACATTTCAATTCCTCTCAATAAAATTACCGGCCGGCGCGCGGGCCGCCGCGTAGACCAAATTCAAGCCAGGCTAGCCCGCGTGCTCGGAAGGCTCATTTAAATTAAAACGTTAAAGCTAAACAAATAGAGCGTATTTTACCATGACAGTTAGACGCACGCGGTCGATGCGCGGCGTCAACGCGGACTCCGCTCTTCGACCGCGCGGCGACCACGCAGGGTGTGCACGATGAAATTCGTGTCGAATAAATGCGCCCTCAGGCTACCACGGCTTTTTTAGCATTAGACAGAAAGACATTTTAGGTCTTTTACTTTGAATAATAACGCATGGAAACCTAGCCCGCACACGCTAAGTGAGGCAAATTGTAGGGCACCTTATGGGCCTACACGAGCGGGCGGGCTGTCAGTGCTCAAGGTCAAGTTGCATCGCGAACAGCTCAAAAATTTTTGCTAAAAATGACGAAATGTGCGGTAATTGGGTTTAAAAATAGATCAGACAAACATAAAATAGATACTAACATCACATTCCACAAGGAAGTAACGCGTTTCAACTTGTATTTTTATGTAAATATTCACTAAAACAGAACATTTATTTCGTTGCAACAAGATACGAAAATGTTGCAAAGTTACAGGTTTTTTTCTCCCCATTTTGCTATGCTGTTTCAAAATAATTATATTACGTATTTTTTTGAGAATAGGCAATATCGCGAAACTACGATTACGAAATATATTTAGTATTTGCCTTCATTAGTTTCATGTGAAAAATCATTATTCTCGTTCATCATACACTCCATTTTAAAAAATTTGAAAGAACTTTTGAGTCTTGCCCAGACTCAAAAGTTCTTAAGTAAAATTATTTCAGGGAACTAACACTAAAAATTACATCATCAGTTCTCCAGAATCGTGTATGAATAACGTTCAAGTTCTTTATTGTTATCGTGAACTTTTCATGTGTTTACCCACAGATAATATTAGGCTATTTACATATTCAAATTCGATAATCGCACTTAAACTCGCTTGTAGGTTTTTGTTCAAATATGAGTTAAATAAAAATTGGGTAGTATTTAATAAGGTGCCTACAGATTTCCTCGACATTTTCGATCGACAGTAACTATTGAGAATTATAGACGTTTTCGAGGAGTTTGAGAGTGCTTATTACGAATGTAGCATTAATTTCTAAATCCTAGATGGCGGACATGACTTTTCAAATAAATTTTCAAATAAAAAAAAAATATTTGGGGGTTCTCATAACAAATATGACACTCATTTCTAAATCCAATATGGCGGGCTCGACTATTCAAATAAAAGCAATATGGGCATCGTTTTAACTGTTGTCGGGGTTGATGGTTGATGTCGTGTCCACCGTCTTGGATTTAGAAATATATGCTATATTCGTAATGAGTAGCCCCAAATACCTTGAAAACGACACCCAACTTGCCATTATTCAAAAAATCAGGCCCGCCATTTTGGATTTAGAAATTAGTACTACATTCTTAATGAGCGGGGTGCTCAAATAACTCGAAAACGATACCCCAACGTGTCATTATTTGAAAAATCGTGCCCGCCATCTTGGATTTAGAAATAAATGTCATATTCGTGATGAGCACCTCGAATACCTCGAAAACGATTCCCATATTGCATTTATTTGAAAAGACGTGTCCGCCATCTTGGATTTAGAAATGAGAAAAGTCGTGTCCGCCTTCGTGTATTCAGATATAAATGCCATTTCCATAAGGATTACCAAAAATAAATTTTTGAAAATTCCTGTCACTTGACGTTGTCGATCAACAGTAACCATCGACAAAATCGAGCATATCTGTAGGCACCTGATCGACATTGTCGATCGACAAAATCGTACAAATCTGTAAGCACCTTTAACTTAACGATGAGTTAAGCAAGATACAATTTCCCCACTTTTGAGGGAAATGTTATTCCATGGCATTATTATTTGTATATTTGTGTGCGTGCCGACGAGCGTAAATACAAGTTGCTTACGCCTACATGAATTTGATTTTTGCCTCACTTGTGACAGTTCGTTTGATATGAAACTATCATTCTATGCGTTATTATTCTAAGGTCTTCTATTAGACACCGTTTTTTTCAGTCATTTTGTAAGCAAAGCATTTTAGCAAAGCAATAAATACCGTGAAATATTTCTGAAACATATTTATTACCTTTGTGTAATTATAACGTTTTTCTATTAGTAGTGCTAAATTAAATGAAAATTTTGTAACCTTACATATTTCATCTACAATCTATTCAAAGACTTGCACTATAAAAAAACCTTAGAGCATATAGGACTGGAGGCGTCATCGATAGGCAATCCCCTCTGTCAAGGTACAAGCACAAAACAACTATCGCACAATAAACATTACTTGCAAATCGATGTTTTTTCATTTCCATTATCGAATTCACCGACGCAAGTACTCCACGAAACATGTCGTCTTGCGCTATACTAACTTGCAAAAAAATCTCTGCTGCATCCAGTCTAGCCAAGGGTGGAATTACATTCCATACATAAGCCTATTTTTTACATTTATTGCTTTTTTTCTATTTTAGGACACTTTTTCACAATGATCACATTGATTCAATTTATCGATTACATAAAAAATATTTGAAAACATTCGAACATTTGACATAAGCATGCCTATGAAGTTCCCTATTTAATAAAGGCAACAATAGCCAAAAAATGCAGTACTTCATGGACGCTGTTTTTTCGTTATAGAGAAGCGACGCGCTCATTTTTACCTACAGATTATGTAACGAAGTTTATACAAATTGATTTCTCCGTCGTATTGCATATTAAATAATAATGTAATAAATTATAAATAATGAAAATAAATTGTAATTGTTTAATATAAATCATCATAAATCATGCCGTACTGTAAGAAAAATATAAAAATAAAAAGTACATATACGAGTACATACATACAATACACTTAAATTACAAAAGCAATAAAAATAACCAAATAGCTAACTGTCCTTATCCTACACAAGTCATGCGCAAAAGACAGAAAGAGAACCGTTACGTCAATTTCAATTTTCGAACCACAAGCGAATAAAATATTTAGATTTAGAACAAAAACTATAGAGTTGATTTAATGTTAATCTTATTTTTTAAATGGCTTTTTATTAAATGTTAGTAATAAATAAGTAACAAAATTTTGTTGTATTCCTTTTACTGTTTGGAGTTATCAATCAGAAGTCCGAAAACACATTTGCCCGAAGTAATATTTGTTCGAATTTTTGTAATCCCAAATGTACTTTTTTAGGTTAATTTAGGAATATTACAAAAATCTTTTCTTTGTAATAAGCCACCAAAATCCCCGGAAAGCATAACGGTTTTGTTATAAGTCGGTTTTCAAGATTATGAAACTTTGAGTTTACTTCTAGTTGGAATCTAGAAATTCGAATCATCGATACATTTCTTACAGCACGTCTTATCTACCAACAGAGAGACACAGCTATTTTCACATTTACAATATTTGTATGTACCTATATATCTTATTACTTGAAGTGAATTCGTATAAAATTTAACATAGTACTATAAAATTAATTAATATTGACATTAAGACCACTCCATCTCTCTTGTGTTCAAGTAGTTTTCACTAGAAGCTAAATATGGTGCATTTTGTTATTTCCAGTAGAAGCTGAATATGGATAATTTTTAGGCCTTTAAATTGTGGCAAACAAAATTAAGCAATATTGCAATGACTTTAAAGTTTAAATTAAATGTTTTAGTTTTTTAAATATTTCTATACGTGTCACTACGTTTATAGAGGTTAACTCCGGCCATGCTTGTCATTGGCTCCAACGCTGACCGCGAAAAGCCATAAACTGAAAAAAGAAACTCCAGACATTTTTTCGCGGTTTTTGGATTAGACTTTGGATTGTATTTATTGTCATCCATTTATTGGTACGTCAATGGGCAATATCCTCTGGAAAATACAAGTAATACCACTGTTACACTACACACAAAATTGGAAAAAAAAATTCACTACATCCAATCTAGCCAAAGGTGGAATGACATTTTTCATATACATGATTAACCAGTACGTAATACATATCGACACCGTCACGTCGATAACTTTCCGTCTCTAGTATATTCATGAGAATCGATTCATTTTATAGGCCTATTCTGTGTACGGACATGATATGAATGTGTGTTTTATCTGTAATAAGTGAAAGCTGTGTTGTAGACTTTTGTTTGTGTGAGACCATAGTGACACAATTTAATTTTGCATTTGAGTGCACCTGCTTGCTTGTAGTCTACCCACCCGTCCCTCAATAAGTGGCAGAAAGTTTTGTTCGAGAAATAACGCTAATAGCGCCAGCCGTCCTATATGCTCCAAGAAAAAACTTAAACAGAGCTTCCAAAAATTAAACGGAAACTTTAATAATAATAACATATTATCGTGACATTTGTAAATGTCATTTGTTATTAATTCTGACGATGTTTTCCTTTGATACAATTGTTGACTGAAGAAAAAGGTTTAGACCACTGCATTTTTGTTTACGTTACTAATCCTAAAAAAAACGAAGTTTTAGTACTGACATCATTTGTAGGTAGTCCCACCACTGACTGAATTAGGACTGAAGTACATATTTAATAAAATTCGAAAACTGTTTAAATAAACTTTGGTCAATTTATTTTATTAAAAAATTTTTTTACAAAAAGAAAACTTATAAATCAAAACTTAGCGGTACAACAAAAACCTGAATAGGTTTATCCGTACACCGCGATTCATTGACGTGAGCTCGTAACAAAACTGGCTAACCCGTTTGCATACGTACGCTTACCCACTACCATAAAAACAACCACTACTCGAGTAAAAGACCTGTGATTATTTTAATAATAATAAGTTATAGCGAAACAGATAAATACCCTCGGAGTGGTGTTATAATAAAAAATGTCACTCACGTATACAGGACGTTCTGAGTTTATTTAATAAATATGATTTAAGATTTGTTTTTATGCTGTTAGTTGTAAGGTTAATTTTTATTTCTGGTGGTAGTGAATTAATTATTTTAGGTATCTGATAAGTCAGTCGATTTTTACAGTATATATTATTATAACGAGGTATTATTAGTAATTGATTGGTTAGACTTCGAATTTCCATTTTGTGACTGATTTTTTTTTCAAGTTTTTATTAAAAAATTGTTCCATAAGTAAGGTGTATTTAATTTTATCATGAATCGGTAAAATTTTGCAATATTCGAAGAGATCGTGATAATTACTTTTATGTATTAACTTAACTTTGTATGGAACTATTATCTTTATTATACGCAATTGAAGTTGATAAATTAAATTAAGCTTAGTTTTACATGAACTACCATAGCTACTAAGGCCATAATAAATTATGGATTCTCCCAAAGCCGTATAAAGAGATAACAGAGTTTGGAATGGAATTTTATTTCGTATCAGAGTAAACTTGGCAAGTATTGCCCGCAGCTTATCGCATACGTGATTAATGTGATTCGTCCATTTGAATCTATTGTCAATTATAAGTCCGAGGTATCGCTGTGTTTTTACCACTTCAATCGCCATGCATACACAGTCTGTTTGGTCTGTATGTAGGCAATCATGACTGTGAGCAATTAATAAAAGTGGTGTAGAAACTCTTTTATTACTCGAACTTATATATATATCAATTTTCTTTTACTTGCATTAAGCACCAGACCGACATCGTGGGACCATTTTGTTAACAACGTAAAGGCGTGTTGTACGCAACGTAATGCATCGTTTATATTTTTGGAAGCTGCAACGAGACAGGTATCATCAGCGAACTGATATATCTCGCATTTATTTATAAGGTGGACAACATCATTGACATACATCAGATAATGTAACGGTCCCAAAACTGAACCTTGAGCCGTACCCTCTGTTACATTAATTTTGTCACTAAATTGATTGCTAACTTTGACATAGTAGGAACTATGATTTAGGTAATTTTTACACCATTTTTTGAGTGGTCCCCTAATACCACAGTCGTCAAGTTTCTCCATAAGAACGTCATGACGCAGTGCGTCAAAAGCTTTCCTATAATCTATGAACACAACTAATACGTGCTTTTGGTTTTAAATGATCAAAGATTGAGTCCGCAAAATTTGATAATAATTGAGTGGTACTTTTTAGAGGTTGGAAACCATATTGTGATTCAGTCAAGATATTATTTTAAAAGTAAAAGTCTATTATTTGTCTACCTACATGATTATCTGCTATTTTATCAATGACAGGTAATATCGTTATGGGACGATGATTGTCATAATTCTTACAACTTTAAGTTCAGCTTACAGTTTTAAGTTCAGCGGGGTATTCCCCACGGTCAATGGAAATGTTGATAAATCTGGCGATAATGGGTGCAATTGAATCAGACATCATTTTTAAGTCCACTGTTCTTATTTGATCAATACCAGGGGCTTTATTAATGTTGAGAGAGTGAATAATTGTTTTAACAGATTGGGCTGTCGCTTTTTGATATCTGATAGATATATTGGTAGGTCTCCTGTAGCTGGACGGGTCCAGAATTTTTCTGTTGCAGCTTGGGATGATATTTCTGACAGCATTTCGGAAAGAAATGGCAAAGTTGTTACTAATTTCGCTTATTTTCTTTACAGTACTCTCAAATGCATTTATAATTATACCATCTACTGAATTTTTAACCCTCCCCGTTATTTCGTTCTTGATACGCCATAGATTGCGCGTGTTATTTTTATTGTTTTTAATATCTTTGATTTGTTTATTTTTTGCACCAAGTATTAACTTATTTGCATAATTTCTCGCTCCACCACTGTAAATATATTTTGTCTCGAAAGTCACAAGCATTTAAGATTTTTTTGTTTATCCATTTATTTTTCACATTTTTAAAGTTATCCGTATATTTTATTTTAGATTTTTCATAACATGACTTGATATTATTCATTAACATTGAATACAGCTTATTTGGACATAGTGTATAGTTTAAGAGTTCCCAGTTTATTTCCTGTATATGTGTTGAAAGTTTATTTTGGTTGTATTTAATCTTAAACTTTTGAACGTCCCGTACCTATACGCGGCGTGCCGATGCAAGCGAGCACCACCGTGTCGCTCGGTAGTCGGCCAATTTCGTTCCGTATTGGTTACTCATTAAGTCACAATTTGTTAGCTGTGTACTACTTGTAATGTATAACTTTCTTTTGTTTCTTTGTTTGCTAAAACTTAAAAAAAAAAAATTTCAAATCATCATGCGGAATATTATTAGTAGGCAAATAAGAACACATGATTAGTATGTGTGGGTTTGTTTTTGCAAATCATTATGCATAACCATTTTTAAATATAGTTTAGGTTTTTATTAATATAGGCAAATTTAGGTTAGGTAGTAAATAGGCAAAGAAAAGCCAAATTGCGCAAAATAAACAACAATCCACCATATTGCTTGTTCGATATCCAAATAAATAAAAAGTAAACAATAATAACAACAATGCTGGTCTCAAAGTAGGAAAAGAACAGAACAGAACACCCAACACCAATATAGAAAAGGTTATCTCATTCACAAGGAAATCAAATTTTCTGGTACAGAGATGGTCGAATTACATCATTTTGTTCTACATTACACATTGCCTTTTTAGAACGATTTCGTTAAGATCTTTAAATTGATAACAATGTAATTGGGGCTTTAAAAATTGTGTGCTTAAAAATTATGTTCGATGTAATGCAGCCTTGCGCGAGAGCGACATAAGGCGCGAGATACTGCTATTCTCGCATAGAGAGCCCGCGCTTTATGTCGCTATCGCACAAGTCGCGCCCTGTCGTGTAAGCCCTACAGGGTGGCCATATTGCATTTTTGACATAAAAGTGTACCCTACGAGACATCAGAAATTCGATTCTAACGTTTACTCATATACGAAAATACAATATAGTTTCATACATATTATATATTAAATGTTACCCTCCTTGAGTGCGGTATACGAAAAACACCTCATACACTATCAAATATTACTGACAATGTTATTTGGATTATGATCTACCTGAAAAATATAGAAAAAGAAAGAAATACATTGCAAAAGATTTCATAAAATTTTGTTACCTCTACCTCGTCCCTCGTAGTGCATTTTACTTTAAAAAAATATTTATATAACTAGACACTACCACTGAACTAATTTTAATAATCTGTGACTGTATTTATCCCGCAATAACTTCCTGGCCTGGGTTTCCTCTAAAAAGAACAAATGTCAGGCAAAGGAATCAGTCCTGACAATGGAACTTAAAATCATGTTTATGAATTAAGCACTTTTTGTGTTCATACCTATACTCTAGCCAAATTAGAAATAGAATAAAATGTCAACAAACAAAGACATATTATTTTTAGGGTTTTCACCTCAGACTGTTTTACAGTTGCCACAATTTCAATATTTTCCCCGAAATTCGATTAGACATCGATAATACTAATCTTGAAATCATGACTGTGGTAAATTTTGTTCAATATAAGTTTAAAATCACTAGTGAGTGATTTGAAAACATTACCTTTAATTAATTATTTATAAAACTGTGTCAAATGATTTTTTGATTTGAAAGGAGAGATTGCAAACATTCGAGCTCTTGTAGTCAATTCAAGTTCAGAATCGGAAATTGGCGCTGGATGAGGTATGTAATAAATGAATATAAAATAAAATCTTATAATTTTGTTTCTTTTCACCTACCACAACTTACTATCTTGCAGTAAGTATTAATAGGTATCAAAAACTTAATTACGTTAATATGTTCTTTGCAAACTCTATAATATTACTTCTACATATCCCAAGTATCTACTTACCTATTTAAATTCCAATTACGCGAGCAGTCCGGTCGCAAAAATAAGACTAAATAATGAGCATTGAAAACAAAATGTTCTCTACGCCTGCCGTCATTGATTGCCTAGCAGCGTTTTGTTACTAAACATTATAATATATGGAATTGGCTAGAGTATAGTAGAATACAAATTTCTAGTATCGCAATGATAACGATATAATTTAAGTTTGTCTCACAATTGTATCCAAATTCGTGAACCGAATAAGAAAACCTGCAATGAAATCGAAACGTTGATTTGTTTGAAAAAACATAGGGGTTTTATATCCGAAAAAGAAAATCCTTTCCAAGACTAAGAATGTTAGGCATAGTCCACTACAATAGGAGTTGGGGCTTTTAAAAGGCAACGTCACCGACGACGTAAATAACAGTGCCCAGCAGTATAACAGACACGACTTTAAAGGCTAATTATCTACGGTTTTTAGCAGCAGTGCAGCTCGTTGTGAAAGAGTTCGCCCAGGGAAGTACTGCCACCTTACCTATTTCTGCCGCCAAGCAGTAATGTTTGGATTACTGCTTTCCAGTTTGAAAGGGTAACGGTGCTGGTGAAATTACAGGCACATTGTACTTGTCAACTTAAGTCTCAGGGTGACGGGCGCAGTGGCAGTACTCCTCAGATCTTTGCGATTTAAAGCTCTGAGTGGCTCTGAAACTGTAACTTGTACCTTTGTAACACGTAACTTACTATCAGGCTCAAGACTCATTCGTCTCGTCAAAAAAAAATATATATCGTTTCAAATCGTACCCTTTTTAGGTAAACTACATAACCATATCCTTCCGGGAGAATTTCCCGTACAATACACGAAACAATACATCACTAATACTTATTGATAAATAAATCTGGTATTTACATAGGGTATTTAACTCATTAGCATTAAAAATGATAATAAATTTATTACCAGCCCCCATAGCATGGCTACGCATGACAGTCGCGACACGCGCGATAAAATTAAAATAAGCGCTCGCTATTGGCTGTCTCAATCAGATCTAATATATTTCAATTTTATTAATATTTCTAATATAATAATTAATAATTAATAATTCTAATATATTTATCATGCGTAGCCATGCTACTGAGGCAGATGTGAAAATATAATTAAACTAGTTTCACGTATTCCAAAATCAAGAGTTATAAGCGAAAATTGTTTATGACGTCGCAAAAAAAACTTGAAAGCGACGTAGCATCTCTACATCACTGGCTTTCCCTAATATCACTTTGTTATGGGGAGAACACCGCCACATCTCGAGAATATCAATTCTGTATATCAAAAAAATTTTTTTAAACCTATTGACGAGAACTTTTCTTCTCAAATACAAAACTCCAACTACCACAAGGTTTTGTTTATGGGTGTAAACATTTGTTTTCAATGCGTATCCACAAAAGTTGTAAAACAAAAATTGTTTACAGAAAAACACTCCACTTTAAAAATCACTTTTACTGCGTCTTCGAATCACGTGTATTATTAATTGCCACATGCTTTAGAATGCACGCAGCATGAAAAGGGTCTCCCGCGCGGACTGTCTCATTCATTATAGACTGGATGTCTCCCACAAATAATAGCAATGACCAGTTCAAAATGATATCCCGACGCGTTCGCGTGAACTTGACAACAATATTGCCAAGAAACCTGCATGTCATGTGCATATGTGACGTCCCCAACCCACATTGGACCTGTGTGTTAATCATGGCCTTAACACTCTTTCTTATAGCCAGTCTACACGCGAGTATACTTGCGAAAGCAAAAATATATGTACTGTATAAAGGAAAATGGTATTATTTCCACCGGACTCCAAGAGAAAACCCGTGCGCAACAGTGGGATATATACAGACCGAAACACTAAAACCACAACAAATAATCTAAAAGGTTAATTTGTCCTTCTTAACAGCTGCTAAGCGAACACACTGCCAAATGAGCAACACAAGCTTGAATTAAATTGTAATATTATTATACGAACAAAGAAATTGGAATTATGCCAAATGCCGAGTAGGAAGGCACTAAACGTTGAGTTTAAGACGAAAGTTATACTGTGGCCGATGTTACGTGATCTTCGACAGTTGGGTGAGAACAATTTTATTCTTGTAACGACCTGTTTTCGGTGACTTAGATGTTGACAGTCGCGGGTTTGATTCGCATTTAAACCAAAACTTTCTCATTCGCACTTCCTTTCGCTCTGTTATAAGAATTGCGAAAGGTCACCGTACACTGGTTCTTACTTAGCAAAGTTTCCTTTGTGAATCTTTTGCGGTGTACAAAAATAAACGAGCGTGTGCGCAACGTAAAATTCAAGTCAACGAACGTATGAAAAACATATGGAAATGTTTTTCTTTGTCCCCCTTTCGTATTCTTAGAATATTTTTGTTTGTGCCTTGCGTCATTATTTTGGGGAAATCTCTTTGTTATATATAGATTTCAGTAACTTTCTTGTTTATTTTTCTTAATGTAATTTGCCCTACAAAAGAGAAATAATTCTTTGGCCATGTGGTGACGATAATGGCCATATGATTTTGGGGGGCTACTCTCGATCTCCGTCCGATATCCGTCTGAAACAATTACTGTCAAATAAGTAATATTCGACAAAATTAAAAGACAAGTATACAGTATGAAGCTTCATTCGCATTACGCGTCTTTTCATTTGGTCAAGTATTGCTTATTTGGCAGTAATTGTTTCGAACGGATGTCGGACGGAGATCGAAAGTAGACCCCCTGATTGGATGACGATGCAATAAATTGTAAATACCTTCAATAACGTATTCGTCAAATTTGACAGTGCCTTCTGTTTCCAACCGGACTGGGGGCCGAAATTTCTCTAGCAGTATTCTAACAGCGCCTTCTCGACCATGTCTCGCCGCTGCGATTAGAGGTGTACACTTTACTCCGTCGCTGTAAACATCCTGAAAAACAAGAGCAACAATGTTCCTTAACTTGCTAAGGAAACAAATATACGGGGTACCTAATGGTGAGTAGCATCAAAGGAGTCACTGATTCCTTAAATTTACAGTGCTCAGAGAAAACCTTGACCCACAGATCATTCAACAGTTAAGTTAGCACGAATATTGCACAATGTTACAAAGGACGGAACATAAGAAAATATTTGTTTACCTTCTTAAAGCAGGCCAAAACCACACAAATCTATGGACACATAGTGTACACATACATAGATCTGCACACTTTTTCAAACCTGCAGAGTTCGGTCAATCTGTATGTTATATACAATTAAGAGTTTTGTGATAAACTCTTGGACCTCAAATTTTGCAATTAACAAAATTCTGTTGAACCATTTATTATTATTATTGCTACATCGTTAAATATAAAGATAAATTTCGCAAATATATTTAAGGACAAATACTTTATATATATATGATATATTTATATATACATATATATGAAACACATGTGTTAATTAAATTATCTAAATTTATATTCATGGGTATTTAAACCTAATAATTATATCTATACTAACTGTGCATGTATATATCATATATTATTATGTTATACTATCAAGAATGTAATCAAGGCATGTTTGTAAAGATAATTTTATCATTATTACTATTTTACCAATACCTAAAACCTTTTTTTTTTCTTGTTTACAGAGGTGATATGATACCAATTTTAGGTAAAACCGAAATATAATAAGTTAATTTCTCAATAAATAACTGCTTGTTCTTGTTTTTTTTATTTTGTCTTGTATATGTATAATAAAGAACTCCTTTATTGACAGATCTCCAGGAATCATAATTTTTTGTACCTTGACCTATTCAAAATACAGTCCATAAAACAAAACTTACACATAAATTAATAATAAACATACATCATGTTTACGTACAAAAGTGTGGCTATAATTAGCACCAGTAGAAGTTCACTGGCATGTCATTTACCTCTCACATGATGCAGCTTTTGAGAGATTTAATTTTTAAGTTATTTATTATTTGTGGCGAAACACGATCTTAACATATTTAAGTATATCATTACTTTAAATATAGTCTTTATCGAAAGACCAAATAAGGACTAAATTACCCTATCTATTACTCCTAACTAGTCAACAAGCTTTTTGTCTCTGAACTCTCTTTCTCTTACTTTATCAGTTAGTTTCAGGAACCCCTACCAATGGAATCCCTAGTGTTCACAATATCCAAATGACAAACATAAAAGATGTATATAGACATTGACCTACCAATAAATGGACGTCGGATTCGCGCTAAAAAGTGTCCGCACCTGTAGGGCGTTAAAATCGCATACAGAGCGTCAATAGCGCAATAGTCTTCGTTGGTTCGACTGACAGCGCGGTTGTCAATCATGCAGTACAAATAATAACTTGTTAAAATTACTGCAGTAAAGTGTGAAAACAGGCTTTTGTATCATATTTTCAATAAACAAATATATTGTGTTATCACAGTTGTCATTTAAAAGTGTTATTTTGTACAGTTTTATAGTATTTAATTTATGTATAACTGAATCGTAAATATAAATTACAAAAGCACATGAAATAATGGAATAGCTAACTGTCCTTTTTCTACTCATTGCATGCACAAAAGATGGAAAGAGACCCATTACGTCAGTTTCAAGAAGCTTATATAAACTTCTTGGTTATTTTCAATTGTTCGGACCACAAGCGATTGAAATATTTAGAACAAAGAAACTGTAGAGTTGCTTTGATTTTAATCCTATTTTTAAAATGATTAATTTATTAAACGTTAGGAATAACGAACAAAATATTATTGTACTCGTTTTACGGCATGGGATTACCTATCAGAAGTCAGAAAATACATTTGCCCGAAATAACATTAGCTTGAATTTTCATAATATGTTTTTACAAAGATTACAAAACAAAAGCTAATTTTGTCTATGTAAAAAGCATCAAAATTACTGGAAAGAGTAACGGTTTCGTTATAAATCGGAATTACGGATATTTGAGTTTACGTTTAGTTAGAATATAATGTGCCGACACATTTCTTATAGTACACGCTTATTTTCACATTTGTAGTAATAATTGTATGTATGTTCTGCCCAACTCTTTCAACTTCAACTTTTGTATCCATCGTTTTGCGCGACGATTTCGGCAACGTCAGGGTTGAAAGACATGTAGAGCGGTGGCGAGATAGAATGCCGGTTATTAAAATACTTCGGCGATTATTATACACATTGACGGATATATATATATATGTGTGTGTGTGTGTGTGTGTATATATATATATATAAATTTAATGACATTACAAAAATATAATTTGAGGGCTATGTTATTTTCTTACTTTATTATACGTTTAAGTGAATTTGTACAAATTTCGACATAATAATATAATTAATATTTACTACTAAAAAAATTAATTAATATTTACGAGAAAGGCTATTCCATTACTCTTGTGTTCAAGTAATTTTCAGTTTAACTGCCTCTGTGGCAGAACGGTTACCATGCCGGACTGCCACGCAGAGGTCCCAGGTTCGATTCCCGGGCCGGGAGAAATATTTGTATGACCTACATTTATTTCTCTCGTGAGTTTGGGTGTAATTTGTGGTTGTCTATGTGTGTGTCCATGGCACCCGCGACACAGGGTTTCCCTAGTGCGGGACTATGTTGAGTGTGTGCGTTATTGTTATTATTATTATAGTTGAAGCTAAATATGGTGCATTTTGTTAAGTTTCCAGTAAAAGCTGAATATGGTGTTTTTGGGCCCTTAAATTTGTGTAAGCAAATTTAGGCAGTACTGCAATGATGTTACAATTTAAATTATATGTTTTAGTTTTTTATATTTTGTTGCATGTTACTATGGTTGTATAGGTTAACCTCGGACATTTTTTTTGGTGGTTTTTGTATAAGACCCGATGTCCATTTGTTGGTAGGTCAATGTATATAGACTACAGAGAAAATTAAAGTACTTAAAACATATTTTTTTCTTAATGTATTTATTACTAAATCTTTTATTCTTTATTTAATGCACTATTTCTTTAACCATACGTCATAGCTCAGTGGGACAATGACTGCTTCTCATATGAGGGAATGACGTTCATGAATATTTTTAACCTCTCACAAATGGTAAGGGATAACATCATAACGAAACCTGCACATCAAAGCTTGTGAAGACCTAAATCTGCATTTGCAAGGTCTTCTCTTTTAGTGGGGCATATAATGGATTGATGATGATACAACGCATAATAAACATCTTGTATACATGCCTAATAAAATTATTGATATCTCTATCAACAATTTACAAATTGAGAGGTATCGTAACTAAACTACCTAAACCACATTTAAGATTATGCATTATCATTAGCAAAAACCAACACCTGCTAACCATTCTGTACCTATTTACCAACTGATAATATGAAAGGTATGACTTTATGTACCTAGTTATTATATAAGCATTATATACTCTACAGTATATTAACGATTCATGTGACCTAATACACATTTATAAATCACTAGTAATGCTTGAGCATTACTTTTTGATTAATTTACTTAAATAAATTAATACTTAAATTTAATTAAATACATTAATTACTGATAATTTGATGGAATAATTAAGTTCTTATAACACTGCCATAACATCATAACATGTTCTTTATAAATTAATGTGCAATTTAAGCTTTATTAATGTAGTATATATTGACAAAGTTTAATAGAAAAATATTGGACAATTTCTGTAGACACCGAGTAAGAAAATTTAAGCCTTATTTCTCTGCATGAATCCATTTCAGTACATACATTTGTACCATTTAAAAAAAAATTAAGTTATGGTGAAAAAATAGAAATAATGTCCTTGACTCAATTGCTTATGGGCAGGTGTCAAGAAAATTAAGAAGAAAAGTTGAATGAATGACTATTCCTCATAACAATGAGCGGGTTACTCATCCCAGCTTGTAGACAACTCTAATAAGATACCTCTCTAATTAAACTAAACATTGGTCTGAATCCAACAAGGTCAACTCCATGATAACGGCGTAAATTCGCTCACGACTCACAAAAAACAATTAATAAAGCACACGCATGCCTGTTTGACGCGCAAAAACCAGAAGGAACTCTGATACGACTGATAAAAATAGAAAATATAGTATGACTTAAATTACACATGACACCACTACAAACACATAAGATTTTCAACGTTTCTTACGATGTAAATAATGAGATATGCCTAAATACATACAGTGTTTAAAAGCTCGTCAATCTCATCTGTGTTTTTCTCATATAACAAAGCGTAAAGAGTAAGGGACATTCCATCTCTTGCTGCGAAAAACATCCTCTCTCTCAAGGTATTCGAGGCATCTTCCAAAGCTAGCTTGTCCTCCATTGTCCATTAAATATTTTTAACACAAGTTTTATATAATTTACCACAACACCAACTTCACTTCCCGATATTTGTTTATAAATTGACAAAATTTTTTGAATGACTGCTGAAAATCTGCTTTCTCGAGATTAAAAAAAAACCAGAATCAAAATCGATTTCATTTCATTTGACAGAGAAACACTCGGTTGTTTTGGTCGTGTTTTTAAAAGCTTTAGCCACAAAAATCTATTGCACTCTTTTTGACATTTCAAGCATTCACATCTTTTCTTTCCTTAGGAATTTCTCACTCGATAAAAAAATCAAATCGATATTATTTTGCACCACTAGTGATGATCTTTTAAAAAATCGTAAACCTGGGGATATGGGGATGGAGATAGAGGAACTACTCAAAGGAACTAAAAAGTCTTAGTAGACGAATATTATTACGAATTTTTTACTAAAACCAAATAAAAATAAATTGTCTTTTTTAATTCGAATTAAATAAAACTTAGTGATATGAAATATACAATTATGGAACTTGCAACGGAATGCATCTAAAAAGTATGGCCACGTTTTGTCCAAGTGGAACAATTCGGCCAATAGGAAACTTTCTCGTCTCTCTCTCTCTCTCATAGTTTTTTTTTGTTACAAATTTTGACGTGTAACTTGCCTGTCGCTTTGGTTGTATTTACAAAAAATATTTGAGTTAGAAATCACCAACTCTTATTAGTTTGTGGAAATCACAAAATAAATATTGTATTGAGCATCATGTCGAGCGGACAATGGGAAGTTGTTGGCAAAAATAAGAAATCTCAAAATGGGAAGTTAAAACAGGACGACAAGAAGCCGCCTAAAAGCGGGCCAAAACTTGAAGACGTCGGTAAGTTCACAGTTTTACGTAGTTATTTTTAATAATTTCTTATCATACTGTGTTTATTTGCGGATATAATTTGACACAAGAATATGTTTATTTCATAAATGTCCCTTAATAAACATCCAAGAAATTTACCGTGTAAACAGCTGGTATGTACAATGATGCTGGTCCATATTTTATAGCTTTTCTGTTAAATAGGTATTGAGGAACCCCAGCTTACAAAGTTAACTTACTTAATGCAAGTCTTAAGTTTACAATTTCCAATACCAGATTTTATGAAAAGATAACACTGGTTATAGGTTAGCAAATTAACTAAAGAAGGTATTCAGGACTTAATTTGAATAAGCAAATTTGCGTTTTACTAACACTTAGTGTGTAGAAAGTGACTGAACCTTTTGCCATTAGTATCTGAACATAATCCTTAGTACCTATTTAAATTAACTGCAATTCATTACTATATATTGCTAAATAAAAGTATACAGTAACATATAATGTATAATATAGTTATTTTAAAGACATCATTTTATTTCTATTTTCAGTGCCTCATTCCCAAATAAAATCTTTCTATTCTGGTATGGAGATTGATGATGATAGGAAACCAGCAAAAGGGAAGAATGGTGATAAAAAAGGAAAGAAACAGGAGAAAAAAGAGCCATCCAAGCCCAAGCCTCCTAAAACTATTGAGGGTGCATTTGAATTGGTAAATCTTTTTTATAATTTCTACTGTAAGTTTTGCATTTTGTAGAAGGTGAACTGTACTGATAGTGTTGTTTTGTCACTCTTTATTTATAAAATTGAGATAAGTATTTATTTATAAAATAATATCATTGTTATGCAGTATATTGATAAGATAGTGAAAGTTTTGTAATGCATTGAGCATTACAAAATTTTAACACAAAAGCATCTGTACATTTATATAATTAACTGTCTTTCCATTCCATTTTGAAAAAAAATATAAATAGCATTTTCTGTTAAATTATACTTTGGTATTGTGGTGTGTGATATGTTGATCAGTCTAACAACAAAAAAATCATTATTATTATGTTATTACATTAATTTCTTTACTAGTAAAATGTTATCAATGTCTGAATTGTGCTGCATTCAACTGTTACACTTGAATGCTAAAATGTCTTCAATATTTATTTAACATTTCAGATTGACGCTACAGAGCTGGCAACAATAATAACAACAAATAAAATCCGTTTTTCCAATGCACCATTAGTTTGGCTAAAAGAAGTTGCCAATTTTCTCAACTCCAAAACCCAAATAGAAGTTGATGATCCTACTTTCTCTCAGCATCCTACTTTATACCCTTTATCAGTTGTTCCAGAGGATATAAAGACTTCTCTGGAAAATGTTTTTCAAGATGCTGGAAAATCAAATGCTCAATTGTTTTTCGACATCACACTGACTGCTTTAGCCAATGATATGAGCAGAGGTATGTAATATAACTTCATCTCTATAAATCTACAGTAGATGCGACAGATTGACGTAATTTTAACGAGGTCTTCTTCAAATTGTAATTAAACTTTTAAAATTGAATTATGTTTCCCTTCATTTTAGAAGGTTTTAATATTTAAAATATGCTGCAACAAACATTTTTTATTAATGCTTTGGTACTGTCAAGAACACGTCAAAGTTAAAACACTTTAACAAGAACTATGACCTGAGATTAATTTGTTTCTTTCTGCTCATAAGTAGTTATTCTATAAAATATGTTTTAATTAAACAAGTGTTTAATTTTATTAACAGAACTGATACTGTTTTTCTTGTATGCCAACCGATGGCCTTTTGAGATGAAATTTTATGTAAACAAACTGCAATATGGATATAAAAATATTTGCATCGAGTACAAAAATCACTTTAGATTTCTCAACTTTTGACATTGTATACAACAAAATATAATATGAATATCTTGACTCTACATTGATAAAAAGAGCACCTTTGGGGCACTCAGATATCGTCTATTATCTGTTAGCAGCAGTGCAAGTGACCTCTTTTAAATTTCTTTCGTCATTTTGCTTTCATATTGACAAATCATAAAAAAATTATTATATTTTTTTCATTAAATTGAGCTATGTCTAAGATATTTCTTGTGAAAGGCATTACGCCATTATTGTTATCTAATATTTGTTATAGCTTGAATGCTAACAAACCCAGATGTCATTATTTTCTTTACCCGTTAATAACTATCATAACAAACACAGACACTGGCACAATTAGCAGAACAAAATAAAAGTAAGAATAGAAAACAGTAATATTTATATTGAACTAAACAAGAATTAGACATACAATAGCAATTAAATCGATATGTTTTGACATCGAGTTAGTCCTATCTTTTTAAACCTTTATTTCAATAAAATATAAATTCGGCGAAACGCATTTATTGCAGCAGTTTAAAAATTTTAAAATTGTCACTGTTTAACATTGATTAAACCAAACTTTAATAATTAAAATCATTTTCGGCTAAAGTTTACAAGAATACAAAATCAACCTTGAACCACTCGATACACCTGTATTAGTCGGAAATTAAAACAAATGTATGAAAAGAATGACAGTCAACAAACTTTTTATTTTCTAAAATAAAAAAAGTTAGTCTACTTTCTTTACTCAACCAGAGTTTCAAAAAAATATTGCTTGATTTTGCTAGTGTTCTGCTAAATGTGCCAGTAAGTGAGTATGTGTATGATATATGGCTTTCAATAATAGTATGAGCCATCATGTATAAATCCAATCATATTTTTTTTATTTAGGTCAATCTGTGAACGGCCACAGAGTCCTGCTGCAGATTTTAGCAAAAATCTACCCCGAGTTTTGCGTGGCATCTGTGCCAAAAAGCGCAAGTTTACGTAATTCTTACCAAAACCGACCGCCTATTGGACTTACGTTGCTATGGGCGTTTGGGCAAGGTGGACTGAGCGACTTTGCTATTGGCATGAAGGGTAAGATATCTTACAGTCGATTGACATTGATCTTCATCATAACGACAGTCTGTTGATATCACAAACTCTAATCATGACACTCGAAGGTGACAATGGTCTAAGTACCCGTATCGGAAAAGGTGTTGTTCGCGTCGGCGCGGTCCGAGCGGAAGCGAAACGTATGTCTTATTAGCTGTTATTGCATGTACATAACTCTTTTACTGAGTGGCTCAAGTCGATTCCGCGTTAATAGATATGGTGACTCCTTTAGCCGCCTTTACCACAATTGTTATTGTTGACTAAACATAGTCACACACAAACGCAAGGAATAACACAAACCAAGTAGTGTTAACAGGCTCTGAATGGACAGGCAATATTTTTATTTTGTTACATAAGTTTTATTTGTTAAGGCAGTGGTAATAATAACACCTTGATTTAGAACAGAAAATTGAGCTTTCCTATCTATATGGATCCTAAAATTGTATAATTTTATTTGCAGCATGGCAGGATTTATTCCTTCCAGTAATCGAATTGAAGAATTATTCAAAATATGTGGTGCAATACTTATCGAAATTATTAGACAGGCACGCAATGGAGGCTAAGGTGACCCAGGACCAACTTCTTAATATGTTCGACCTGGTCAATAGTAAAAGGAATGGAATCCCTAAGGATCTGTCAAGTGACCTTATCAAACAATTAAATAAATATAAGGTTAGTAGTCATTGAAGATCTTGATTATTTACATGATCTTTCCACTTTTGTCTGAAAATAAAGGTGTACACTGAAATTTCGTTATCCCAAATACACGAAACTGACCTGAAGACTAACAAAGTACTTTCGTGTTTTCATTATGTAAATAAAGGCATTTTATAAATGCTTAAATTTCAGGATATATATTTTAATAAAAGCGGCAATAAACTCCAAGTTACATTCAATCAAATAATGAAGAAACTGCCAAACCAATACCTAAGTGGAATCACTCTGGACCCCTATAATCAGGTTCTTGTTGAAAGCTTGGTGGATTGCCTCGAGAGGGATGATTCCTGTAACGCTACATGGAGACAGTTGTTCCATAAGTGCAGTAAACAGTCTGCAACTGTATTAGAATATATTGGTAAGACATCCTATAGGTACAGATAATCTTAAAAAACAATATAATTATTAAATTATGTACAACTTTCAAACACATATGCCATCATTATAAATCTACCTCAGAAGTTATTTTTATTATACTAGCTGGGACACTACAAAAGTAACCACTTTTTGTTTTAATTGTATGTATAATTAAGAAAATATATAATTGTCGTTAATTGCATTTCATAAAACGTGTTCCATGTAATGAGTATTATTAAGTCATTTTAGGAATCTTTAGAACAATTTATCTGTTATATAGACAACCACTGGTCCGAAGTAAGCCCACGCCTCAAATCAAAGTCTCTGAAGGCCACTGTAGCTCAATTCAAGGAAGTTAGCGCCGACACACTAAGAGGCAAAAAGAAGGATGAAACCATTGTTAAAACCAACAAGATATGCCAGGTTTGTGAAATGTAGCCATTGACTTACAAATAAATGGACGACGGGTCTAATACAAAAACCACGAGAAAAATGTCCCAAGTCAACCTATTCGAAATTTAAATTGTTATGTCATCGCAGTATCGCGCTGTCCGTAGAACAAATGAAGACTAAAGCGGAGTGTCGCGCTCTGTATACGATTTTAGCGCCTTACAAGTGCGGACACTTTTTAGCGCGGACCCGACGTCCATATAATTGTAAGTCAATGAATGTAGCTTTATTATTTTTCCATAAGGCAGCCATTAGGCTTCGGCGAGTGTCAGTTTTTTCGATGTATGTTACTGGTTAATTCTGATCGAGAACGCCAACGATTAGGCAGCAACAAAGTATTAAAATGTCGTTCTAAAGAATCATCAAATAATTTTGATTGTTATAGTTTAAAAAAAAACCGGCCCACCGTAATTCCTAAAAACAATAACCTGTAAAATTGTAGGCTCATCCCTATTTTTGAAACCGTCAAATTTAAATGTTGCCCTAATTAATTAGAAACGTGATGCAATTTTGGAATTTTTAAAAATTCATTATCCTTCGGTTTAGAATCCGTACAATATTTTTTTAACCATCAAATGACTTCTCTCGTAAAATATATCTGGGGAAAGATAGCGACCGTTAAAAAACTCCAGTTGGACTTTGACCTCCGCCGCGTAGTAATTTTTTCGTGTACTTACGTGGCCACACTGATTATGCTAGTAGAAAACGATTATTCGACGACGGACGACATTTTTGTTGAGGACTAACAATTTTCTAAATTACGATTTCTACGACTTATTGGACGATAAACTTCAATCAACGTGAGTAAATATGTTTTAAAAAAATCGTTCAATAATACACTGAAAGATCAGGGCTGCAATAACTGTTGTTATTAATTTGAAATGAGTATTCGACGGTTCGTATTCATCTATGGGTGGTGTTTATTGAGTCGCAATTTATAGAATTTCGTATTTGTTAGTGAATGAAAGTGGAAAAACTACTTTCAGCCGAGCATACAAAACGTACACCCGAAATAACAGTAAATGCTTATGTGTTATATCCGTTACTCGGTGGGAGGCACTGGTTTACCTAACTCCGTTCACTTTTGTGTTTTTTACGAGTGACCAGGTAAATTTTCTGAAGCTATAAATCGTCCAAGAAATCCTTTTAGTTTTTCGCAGAATACTTAATATAATCAGAGGCATTTTCTTTGTTTAAAATTACAGTGACATTTTCCTTCTTAAACTCTTAACCTTTTGTTTCTAGGATGTGTGAATAACTTGTGGCTATAAATTTTTAGTTGTATCTAAGGATTTTGTTGCGCATGATTTTGCAAATAGTTGGTAATATTGCATTTTGATGTATTATATTTTATAATACGTCAAAATACGTACCTACTTTTATACATTTGTGTTAAATGTAGACATTTACTAGGTACGACAGTACTGACCACCATAAATTATTATTAGACTAAACGAAAATAGAATCGAAATTTTTCAGATTTATCAGTTTTTGTTCTGAAGCTCCTCAATAATTATTATTACTCATTAATATATTGGCAGCCGATGTCTGATGTACCTATCATGTCCGCATTGGAGTATTTACTATATGTAAACAGTGGCTAACATTATGTCTACAAACTTGATTTTTCACTTAGGGTTAATAGGTAAGATTTGATATAAATAACACACATGCAGGTCCCAATGTATATTGGGAATTCTCTACTTCATTACGTTGTTATGTCATTGCATACTGTGATTTCCTTTACTCCACACTTTCACTTGGTCCAATTACGCTATTGGAAATATGTCTCCACAAAAGGAATCTGAGGTGCAGTAAAATTGTTATATTTATGTATTCTTGTCAATTTCAGGATATTCTAGATAGGATGACGAGCACTAGAAGGTTCCCTTGGCTATGGGCCAGCTTCTTCTTGCTGGTGGCGATTTGTGGACTTGTGGCCTATGATGTCTCCAGAGTTGGTGGCAACTTCCCCAGTGAGTACTTTCTTAACATAAAAACTACACACACATATTTAGTGGCACACTAATAGACAACTCAAAATAGTTCAAGTTTTTTTTTTTCAAAAGACTGGCCTGTTATTTTACTTTGTCTGATTTCAAAACAAAAAATTAATAGGCTGTACTTTTTATTCATTTGTTTTAATTTATTAATAATACGGATTTGGCGAGCGTTTCAAGTTTGAATTTGCATACTTGTAAATTTCGACTAATAAGTTTAAAAAGTTTTTTGGTTACGAAACTAAAGTATTACAATTTTTAAAATTGTCAATTATTTCAGCTTTGTCACAAAATGTAAAAAAAATCAATTTTGTTTACTTTCGATTTTTTTTTTCCGATAATGGTTGAGTCAGGCTGTATTTAGTCGATTTTAAAAGTGTAATTGCTACTATGTCTAAATCTTAATAAATACAAACTTTTCTGCTAAATGTACTTCTGCATTTAGTCACTTTGCATTTGCAAGTTCCATGCCCCACAACGGTTGGTGGGCATTGGAGTCAGTAGCCACAACAATGTGCTGGCTGCTCTGCTCGCAGTATTTGATTAGCCGTTCCATTTCCTGTGGTGGTGGTACATTAGTCTCAGCCATATAGACAGAGGTAAGCACCACTTCAGGCAGGCCCGTGGCCGTGTCAGCTAAAAGCTTGACGGCACACAGGTCTCTGAAACAGAATTCTGTTAGTGCCTGTATATGTAAATTATTAGAGTAATATTTACAAGTTCGTGGTTTTTATGAGATGGTAGTTGATAGCAGCTTACCTCTCAGATGTGAGAGTCCATTTATTTGGCCGCAGGCACTGATCCTCGGTTCCTGGATCAGTGCCACGGCTGTGTTGTTTGCCTCCAACATTTCCGGAGTTGAACCGTTGCGGCCTGACTGTGGTGGAGGTTGCACTGGACGATTTGTACTTTACTGAGCGAGGGGGTAACCGCCATCAGTGGACAGCAAGTCCTCGTCCTCATCCTCGCTCAGTCGGATGTCTGCCATCCCCGGCACGCACTCGTCCGCAGAGACGGGGGTCAGCCAGGGCTTCTTCCTTTCTCCGGGGACACCAGAGAAGGTAGACGGCTCCGAGGAGACATACATCGGCGTTTTATTAATTCCCGCCTTCTCAGACGGCGTGTCTGTGTACAGGGGCCTTACCATGAACTCTTATATACCTTGGTCCCTTTTGGATCTGAACCTGAGGTAGACCGTGTCTAACTGAAAAGTGAAGCGCCGGTCATGCCCCAGGACAGCCGGGACCAGTTCTTCGGGGAGGCTCACCATCTCGAAGGTATGTCCACTTTGCTGCTGCAGCTTGTTGACAAACCAGAGGTGAACCTCCGCCCGTGGGTTTTGCCACTTGAGGATGCGGCCGATTTGGCGTGCATCCTCCCAGTGGCCAGGGATCATCAGTCCGCAGACCACCCTCCGGGGAGCCTCCACCCTATTTTTCAATGAGAGGGGCTCCCCGGACGGCAGCCTGATGGTGCTAATGGCGTCTTCTAGCCACTGGAATGTGGCAGTGTGGTGGCACCACAATTTCAGGGAACGGTCGCTAAAGACAGGCTTACCCCTGAATTGTGGACCGTCGTCCTCCTCGCCGCACTCCTCCGCTCCCTGGGCGAGGCGCCCACATAGGGCCTCCTGAACCTTGTCGGCATCGGGGCTCCGTATGTAGCCAGTTTTTGCACCGCACACTGGTTCTGGCTTGGTGGCCTCAGCGTACGCGCGTTGTTGGGCGGGCCTCTCAACCCTTTGCCGTTTATGCTTGCCTCTCGAAGACATTGTCTCGTCAAGTCGGGCACGTTTGGCATTGTTCGAGGGCCTCGGCGCGTTTACCGGTGTCCTCGGGCCACTCCCATCATCCACTGAGGGCCTCGCCTCACCCTCCTTCGGCCGTTGGTTGTTGGGGTTTTAAAGGCGCCCACGTTCCCTCAGACGATCTCTCTTGTTCTTGCGTGCAGGGCGTCCCCTACTCCCATTAAGGGTTGGAGGTGGTTGCTCACCGACGGCGACTTACCCCTTCCTTGCGGATGGGTGTCGTGGCCTTGAGTTTGGGTTGACGACTCACCAGGGTCCACCCTACCTCAAGAGATGTATTCGTGGGATTCTGCGATGCAGGACCCGGTGTGTTCACATGGGCCGCATAACCAGAGGTTCGGGGCACTACCGCTAATACTGTACTAACACCAGCATCGGTGCTTGGTTGACCTTGGGGTTTCCCCTTTGGCCTACCACTCACCGTAGGGCGCTGTTGTGTGTGTACCGGCTACATCCTTGGGCATTCTGTGACAACATTTTATCACAGAACGCTCAAGAACTTTGCACGCGTGGAGGTGGAAGAACTAACACTTAACTTCTTAAGTTCAACGCGTGTTTTATATGGGCTATTTGATAGCACACTTAATGCAAATATGTCTTCATTAGTAAGGTCTACTCTAAAAGAAAGCATATATTAGATTTATGCATATATAGAAAATCAGCATAATGTAAATTGTTTAGCTGTTCAATGTAACTTCACCTTGAACGAATAATTAACACAAGCTACAATGTATGGCGTGAACAAGAGGCCAGTTTCGACTTGCACTGCAAAAATTCAGTAGATAATTGCCATACTAAGACAGACAACGCAAATTGATAGATAAACTGAATAAATATATATTATCTATCTATACATTTTATAAATATATATCCGTATAATTTGCAGTTTCTACAATACAACGGTTATTATTAATTACTCGATGTTATTAATATACCAGACAAACACGTTTACCTTGACTAAAATTAAATAATTCCCTGTACCTACTATGAATAACAAAACAATGTAAACTCTTGAGTCACTACCGGGAATGGAACCCGAGAAGAGGTCTCTAGCGTTACAGTAGTGTAGAGGTCGCCAAACTTAGATGTTTTATATATATGAATACCTAAATAACTTTAAATATTTTATTACATACACTTACTAATCTTGTGGAAAATATTACATTTACATTTTCTACTATTCACTTGATCGGAATTGTTGTACAGCGGCATTTTATTAAACAAGTGAACTTAGCTATCTAACTTCGATATTGCCATAGTGGCACTCACACATGGGAATTAAATTGCACATGAAAGAAGTACAATACCTTTTCATAATATGACTTTCACAAAAATGGTTTCAACGTCGAGAATGAACGAAACGATTCAAAATACAAAATTACATCACAAAATACACATTACATAAAAAGACATATTATCAGATGAAGTTGATTATGTACTACGTTGTTTTCATAACACTGTATCTTGAACCTGATAAGCTACTTTGTATTGAATGTAACCATTATGGGACTTTTAACCTATTGGAAGTAATAAAAATCTTACTTTGATAAGAAACTCCTAATACAAATAGGAATTATGATGTTGTAGTGTGAATACTTAAATTAAAAATCTTAACTAGTAGAAAAAGGCATAGAAATGGTGCAGGTTCACATAGACATTTGCCACAGATACAATATTGTTGCAAAGAAGTTTCTAAAACGAAGATAAAATAATTTATTTGCTAGATAGATTTACATTTAACAAGATCTTATAATAATTGTCAACATTACAGTATTGAACCTATAAAGGTTTATACAACTTACACAAATCGTGAATTTAAATTGGTGAAGTCTGTTTACAATAAAAGTATTTCCACCCAACAGAAATTTTCATGTATATTATTGCATAAATATGTAAGTGGCACTGCCAGTAGTCGCAATCTGGAAGTGCCCAAAAGTTTTAGTTTGCAATAGAAAACTAGAAATTTTGTACAAAGTTTCATTCACAGCAGTTTAATTCATTTCAATGGTAGGGCAGAATCTGTTCTTTTCGTTTACATAATGTTTATGTAGCAACACCTTGAGGTTCTTGATCATTCTTCTTAGGGGAGTCTGCCTTACCAATGAAATGAGCAGTAAAGTTTAATCAATATGTAAGTGTAAATTGTTCCATGTGGAACTGAGAACATGGCACTACTGGGAATAAACGGAAATAAAGATGATTAGAGTTAGCAGAGATTTATGTCACTGGGGACAGAGTTTATAGATCAAGCGCATTAATTTTATTGCAATGAATTTGGTAGGTCAATGAATGAATATATTTAGAATAGACAGTACAGTTATAGAAGGTAGTACAGTTATCACTTTAAATAATAAAAAACCTGATCTAAAGAATGTCCATGTGGCGTAATTGCATTTTATGTCATCTTCATTGTTTGCGGGATATTATATAAACACGACATAAAATGAAATGTTACTAAATAGTATCTTTGCCACCATTGACTTACAAATAAATGGACGACGGGTCTAAAACAAAAACCACGAAAAAAATGTCCCAAGTCAACCTATTTAAACGTAGTAACATTTCAAGGAATATGAAAAAGCTAAAACGTTGAATTTAAATTGTAATGTCATCGCAGTACTGTCTAATTTTGCTTGCTTCGCTGTCAGTCGAACAAACGAAGACTAGAGCGTGAATGACGCTCTGTATAATATTTTAACGCCCTATAAGTTCGGACACTTTTAGCGCGGACCCGACGTCCATATAATTGTAAGTCAATGTTTGCCACAGATACTTTTGTAATTTAAATGAGTACTAAGAGAATACTTATGTAATATTTTTAACCGATTTCAAAAAAGGAGGAGGTTCTCAATTCGTTTTTTTGTATGTATGTTACGCGATAACTCCGGTATTTGTGAACCGATTTTCATGATTTTTTTTTTTCTTAGAAAGGGTACCTCTATAATGGTCCTATATAATTTTGAAGAAAATCATCCACCTGTAAGGGTGGCTGTTCACGCATGAAGTTTCATTTTTGTAAATAGCGCCTGAATTTTATTATAAGGAGCAATTATTTTAATGGTTGAGTTTGCTATTCTCCAATTCAAGGCGTTTTCTCTCAATATACTTTGAGTAGTGAGAACCGATTTTTATTATCTCCTGTGTCAAGTCCCGTAAAGTGGCGAACTGTGGGATGAATCCGGGTTTGCTCAATTTCCGGTAACCGATTTCAATAAAACTTGGTAATTATATGTACTTTTGAGGTCAGTTTTTTTTAGTACTCTGTACTGAGATTATTATGTTCCATGGACGATGTATCCAAAACAAAGACTGGATATCTATTCAGTATCATCCAGCTAAAGAAACTTATTCAAAAATTACTACCGCGACGAATTGAGAGTATTTTCAGTGCTTGATATATACTCAAGTCTGCTCAAATCCTGACTTGAGCATTGAATAGAGTTCTGGAATACGACCCTTAATATACCTTGAGTTATTATTTAATAACATTTTATCACTAGTTACAAGTTTCTAACCACGGTAAGACTTTACATTTTCTTGTTATTGGTTTGACTTTTTATTATTTTCCCAAAATTGACATTACTTCTTATTTCTTCTTATTTTGCTGATATTTTGGAACGGTTGCACTCTCACGGGTTGACAGTGAGTAATAAAAAGTCATATTATGTTATGAAACCTATAAGTAGTGATAATCAATTAGTGAAAAACATCAAAAGTATTAAAATCTACAATGCTATATTTCGATAAATGAGAGGCGATATCGATATCCTGCCAAAATGCCCCATTATAACAAAAAATTGTTTCACCAACAAAGTGCATAACAAAAAATTGTTTCATCCACAGAGAGTGCAACAGGAAAAGTGTTCAAAGACCTAGGTATCCTAGAGCACAGTCAACATGCCTGGCAGAAGACGTTATCCACGTCAGCCAGAGGATATCTATGGCTGGAGACGAACGCTCCAATATACTACACAAACACCATTGAGTTCTGCAAACCATATGGACAGTTATCAAAAGATGCCTTTTTGATAGCTTTGAAAAAAGCCAGTGTTCTATATGAGAATGTTAAAGATTATGTAGTTGAGAAAACTCCAGTGGTTGTCTCCACAATAGAGAGCTATGCACCAGGATTGATTGATAATGTACAGAGCTATACATCTGCTGGCATCACTGCAGTTAAGAAATACTCATATGATTACTACAGTCTTACGGCTGATTATTTGAAGACCAAAGTTTTTGTGTAAGTACCTTTTCTATCTATTTTCACCATCACGATGTTACACTCAATATGTATGATTTGCACATTGTGCTTGGTGGAAAACGTGTGGACCAAACCAGGTTATACACGTTAGGTTCGAAAAACTGGACAAGATTGATCAACCTGTACAGGTGCACTTGCATGGACAACAACATTATCCTTGGTTGGGTCCAGTGGCAGGATTTGGGGGAAGCTTTATACAAATGATGATGGAGGATGAGGCGATGATGCTGTTTTCATGTATAAAAAATATTTAATTTGTAAATTTTTAATCGTTTTTTTTATGCATGAAAATAGCTAACAAATATAAAATAATTATGTAATTCAGTATCATTTAAAGTAATATTGTAGAAATAAAGTAAATGTGGGTTACAGTACTTTCCAGCTGACAGCGTTTATGTCGTTCTAGAAACTTCAGTTCATAAACACATAGAATTTAAATAAAATTTGAGTGTCTTGGGATTTTTCAAGAAGTTAAACAGTTCCTAAAAATCCAATTCATCTTTTGTTTCAGCGGCGATTGGGCTCCAGAGGTTTTACAAAACAAAACGCAAACGGCACTCAATGCGACAAGGTTCCACGTGTCGACATACTTCCACTGGTTTAGAGAACAAGTGCACATATACTCGGAAATACCTTGAGCAAACGCTCGGGTTGTGGCATAGCACTGTAGTTTGTAATTCACTCTCAGTACTAAAATTGTTTACTCTTAACTTTCATAAGTGCGATGAGTTTTGTTTGAATTTGTTTGTGTGATGAGTTCGTTTGTACCCAAAATAATCATTTTTTGTACAATGTTTCGGAAATTAAAAACTCATTTAAAACTTAGGTAATCTGTTCCATGTCACTAAATACAGCACTTTGTTCTAAGGGTTATATTCTAGAAGAAGTAATTTTACTTTTAAATGTATGATATTTCTTTAGTTTTTTTGTCTTGTTTGTGTATGAAGTTAAACCACTTTAGTACTGAGATTTGCTTGATGTAATTGTATTTCTGTTACGTATGAAGGAATAAGTTTTAAAGCCGGTTTATTAAAAAACACCCATACAAACCTGTATTATGTACATTACACATTATGTGAATTTTAATATTATTAAGACATGTGATCATTTATTTTTTGTGTATATGTTATTGTTACTAGGTACAGCAACGAACGAACATGTAAATGTACTATTAACAGATTTGCTCAAATACGAGGGTACACAACATTTTTGTATTACTAGGGCCTAAATTTCATACATGAAATTGTCCTAATTCAAATTCATAAAAATGAATTTGGAAATAAACCAGTGAAATGCTTTATTTTAATATTTTTAACTTAGTGTATAATTATTGATATTGATTACAATACCATATGTTGACAACTTCATGGCATTCTAACTACTACTATTTTGCAGTTCTAACATTATCAGAATGCCACTCTTTTTAACTACACCATTTGTCGACTGTACTTTCTTTGTGGACTTGGATATACGTATACACAAAAAATAACAACATAATATGCGAATAAATATAGCTGATTCAAGTTTCTGCAGAAATAAATACTTCTTTTTCTTTTTTCATGTCACACAAATCATATATTTTAAGGCATAAATCATATATTCCTTCAGACGTAAAGTTATTTCGAACCTAATTTATGTACGATTCACGTGACGGAGAAACTATTTTAAATCGAGTACAATAATTCATGCATTCATACAACGAAAGAGTCGATCGGTTGTAAATATTAATGCCACATTCATAACATCATTTAATCTCTGCCGTACAATAATGTCATATCATCAAAAATTATTTAAAAGAATAATTCATGACAATTATTTATTATTAAGAAAGTATTATTTTTAACATTGAATATTTGAAATTAATTCACATTCCTGCAAGCATTTATTACTCGACATTTTTTCCCCGACTTTTGTCATGTAAATTATTTTACTTTCAAACTGTGAGATCTTAGTTTTTGAAGTATTTTTTTATTTACTAGAGTCTATAGTATCGGGTGTTTTAAGTGACTGTGTCTCGCGAAAATATCCACTTCTTTACATACGAGGTGAATGTAAAGTGGCGGCTATTGGTTGAAGCCTCTCAAATAGGTTAATGACTCCCATGCCTAGGTTCACAATCGTGTGAACAGCAGTGTCAATATCTTTACGGGAGTATCTAAGGCAGCCCTACATCCAAATCCGGCAATATTAAAAGAAACACTATTTAAGTAGCATGCTGTCATAGAGCTGAACTTTGGTTGTCAAGCATTCCATTTGTATGGAAAATAGAATATGCGTCAGGTAAAAGAAGGTATTATTTTCATACCTCGTCTCAAAAGAACAAGTTCTCTGTAAAGTGTTACATTATTATTTACGCATAATTCTATTTTATCCCCAAAACTCATGATCTGAACCAGTGTCTCGAAAATTGCTTTTTTTATTTGTTAAGACAAAGATGACCTTTATTCGGTTTTATCAACTCGAATCAACTTCAAAATTATGAATATATATCCTTTAAAATGCCAAAATAATTGTCCCTGTTTTTACATTTTAACTAAGTATCAATTACTTACCAAAAATATCATGAAACAGTGAGTTTACAATCGTGTGTATTATATTGTATCAAGAGTTAAAACAAATTAGCATTTTGTGTGCATGCGTTAGTTATTCTTATGTTTAGATGTGTGCGAGCACACAATATACATTTTACTCGTTTCATAAAACTGATTTTTTAAATGAAATCTCGAACAGTCCGAAAGGCATTGTTCTACGGATCGTATTCTAGACTGTCTTCAGTAATGATGGACGAATATTCGTACAAAAAAAGACAATAATCTCTTTTCTCTTTTGCATAACTGCAACCCTGCCAAAACGTTTTATGAATCAAGTAAAATGTATTATCATTTTAGTGCAAAATTATCACAAGTTCGTATCGTCTTTGGGCAGAAAATGGTGAATATTGTGTTGTATGAAATTATGTAAGGAGTCACAATAAAACATTGTTAGAGACTTTTGTCTTTTTTTTATCGTAACCTTGCAAGTAGCAAAACAGTCGTAATATGGCGTCAGCTAGAAACAAAAATTACACATAATTCTTTACTAGTAAAGTTTATTTCAAATAATATCTACATCTCATATCAACAATGCAATAATTGAAATTTCTTTGTAAGACTAGAATACATATATAAATAATAAAACTACAAAATGTATGCTATATAAAAAGAATCTTAAACAAAATGTAAAGAAAAAAAATATATTTTAATATTTAAATGCAAGGAGGACACATTACCTGAAAAATAGTAATGTTGAAATAATAATAGGTCGCATAGTTTCATACATGCAATAGAGAAGGGTTTTCTTGAGATCTAATTCTAGATCTTTGTAGTGACCACCTTGGGCTGTCGCCCACTGGGGCAATATCTGAAGGGCGGCAAATTAAGTACCCTATTTTTCTATCCGATCAGTGCTTATCCCAAACAATGACAGACAGACAAGTGTTCACATGGCTCTACAGCATTCAGATATATATTAGTATAACCGCCGCAAGAGGCTACAGTTCTTACTCTAGAGTCGCGGCAAATTGGTCAGACCCGCATCCGACCCTGGACGAGCCCAGTTGCAAAGCAGTGGGCTATATGCAAGTTGATCAGGATCCAAATAAACCTTGTTTTGTATGTTAGACAATCAAAGCTTGTTATTTTTAATTATTATATTAAATTTATAGTCTGATTGTGTATCAAACACTAACGCGCAGACGTCACTCTCCGCGCATGAAATAGTCACGCATATCATTTACCTTTACCGCACCACTTTGCACACACTCGAGTATAGCAAGCAACAATCTCATTATTTTATGTTTCGCAGCAAATTCCAAAAGCTCACAAGCGTTCTGCGCCGTCAAACTGTTCACCAATTTGTCCACACACTTCTGTTCCAAATCTGGCATTATGTAATAGGAAGCTAACAACAAAAGCTGCTCCAATCCCGATTCGGGCAAAATGTGCAAATAAACGTAATCTTTGAGATGTTGCAAAGTAGCTTTCGATGTTCCTGCCACATCGACATGACCTTCGGTTGTTTCTCTCCAAGTGCCCCCAAACATTCTACGAAGTACAGGACTGGATGCAGCCAAAACTGCTTTGTGTATGCGGACGGATCCGTCTTCCCCACGCAACTCGATGTCCGTCAATTCCACATCACCGTGAAGAGTAGCGAAAGAACTCGAGTTTGGAAGTATGTCCATGTGAATGTCGACATCGAAAGTATACTGTTGCTTCTTATTATCATGCACTAAATGCCAAGTCCCATCGTCGCTGACGAAATTTTTGTCTACGACACCAAATTCGTTGCTCGAGAACTTAATTGAGTACGAAAGTTCGTCGTCTTGTCGTTGTTTTTGGAATTTGATGAAGATCAAGTTGTTGTAAATATTTGTGTGACCATTGTTCACTTGGGCAGCGATCACTTTGACCTGAAAGATGGCCGCACCACTGATAACGTATTCAGGGCTAGTTTTCGTCGCGAACGGTGTGTTATAGTTGGTGACAGCGAATTTCACTTGAAGCGTGTTCCCTCGTTGTACCAGATCCTTTTCTTCCATTCTGCGAATAAAACAAATTTTTGATTTCGATTGTTGGTACAAAAAATATTAAGGATAAAATGTTAAAACAGTGAACTGTAAAAAGCACAATAGCGAAAGAGACAATTTGATAAATAAGACAAGATCAAAGTGTCAAAAGCGTAATCGCTTCTTGAATAATTTCAAGAAGCGTCAATGAGATCGCACTACACTAAACTACTACAGAATTTACATTTAACCTGTACATAACAAAAATTACAAATAAGATTTGTACTCTCGACGCCCTGTTATGGAATTTGAAAGAAGTAATTTATTTCCAAAATTCGCTACGCTGAAGCCGAAAGGGCTCACGACCAGTGCATTGGCACGCATACAGGTAATATGAATTAGAACCGAGTACTCCCATAAGACGGCCACTGACATTGGGGTAGCTCCCGCAAAAGGCATTGTGATGAATCTGAGCAGCTTAGTCTACAATTAGGCGCCGCGCAAACGTGTGTCATGTGTTGCTTTCAAGCAACCGGCAACTAGAAGCAAAAATATCTATTTAAACGACAGTGTTCGACTGCCGCAACCGGTGACTGTGTCGACTTCATATTCATTCTACGAAAATAGAATATTCGCTTCTAGTTGCCCGTTTCATGTATCCAACACATGTTTACGCGGCGCCAAATATTTTCGTGCTCCTAGGCACTAGGAGTGTATAGTAGGAGTACGCCCCCGAAGGGGTCATGTGCTCCTACTATATACTCCTACTACTAGGGGCTCGAAGACATTATTGTCCTGATTCTCATACACACACATTTGCTTATTCCCTGTCGTGACCACTGGCGACAAACGGGGAAAAACCCCATACGTTACCAGGTGGTGACAAAAGGTATAAAAAAAAATCTGTTGTTGCCAGTGCAGTGGTGACAAATTTAAGAATTAAATTAAAAAATCCTTGTAGTTGACACTAACAAAAGGGATTTAAAATTCGAGTTTCATGATAAAAATACAGAATTACAGTTTAATGTTAAGAATAAAGATCTGTATTTCTATCATTAAACTCGAATTTTATTTTATTCCCGTTCGATGGCGGCAATAAACAAGGACTCTTCAGTGCCCACTGGGGGTGCGGCAGGGGCCACTTTGGGAAACTTAGAGCATAGTCAGAAAAATTCAACTGACAAAATATGTAGGAGTTGGTAGCTAAACTTTATGCTAATCTCGTAATATTTGATATAAAAATAACGTTATTACTAAGTATGCTAGAGCATACTCTTTTGCTTTTTTTTTACTCCTCGATATATCGGTATTGTAGGTAAACAGAAGATCCACCAGTTAGCTGAGGTTAGTTCCACCTGAGGAGTATATGTATACATTGTCCCCTTACAAAAATTATTTTAATGATGAAAAGTACTTTGAATAACACCTTGAGAGAGAATGTTCGACCAAAAGGTTGGTTCATAATTTGTAAGTGGTAAATGAAATCATGGCAGACCAACATATAATGTCTACTATTACTCAACACATCTTTGGACACAAACTTACGTTTTCGTTTCGCTACACTCCTTTTATGGACAGCAATTTGTAGAGTGTGGAAACAGACCACATCCTTTTTCTATTGTACCCGAATAATAATAATACTAATAACGCACACACTCAACATAACCCCGCACCAGGGAAACTGTCGCGGGTGCCATGGACACACACATAGACAACCACAAATCACATCCAAACTCACGAGAGAAATAAATGCAGGTCGTACAAATATTTCTCCCGGCCCGGGAATCGAACCTGGGACCTCTGCGTGGCAGTCCGGCATGGTAATCGTTGGGCCATAGAGGCAGTTTAGAATAGACCGCTTCTTCCTACAACAACTCCTTTGTTACTTATTTGTGTACCTCCTAATGTAAACTCCGTAACATTATAATTTTTTACATTAATATATTAATAAATATAATGATATAATTTTGTTTATATAATAATATTAAGTGACGGGACGAACAAGTCGTGCGCCTAACGGTACGCTACACGCTTGTCCACAACAGTTGCAGTGCCACTCCCAAGCTTAAATCGCAAAGATCTGAGGGGCACTGCCACTGCGCCTGTCACCCTGAGACATAAGTTGACAAGTCCCATGTGCCTGTAATTTCACCAGCACCCTTACCCTGCAAAACTGGAACACAGTAATGCTGACATTACTGCTTGGTGGCAGATATAGGTAAAGTAGCAGTACTTCCCTGGACGAACTCTGTCACAAGGAGCTCTACTGCTATTTATTTATTTAATAGATAATGTTACTCATATAAATTATATAACATATCAATTCCATCTTGATTCTTCTGATAATGTTTCTTTCCTTTTTGGTTTCTCTTCCGGCTTTGGCATTGGCACAAAGTAATCTAGAGCCATTCATATGAAAACTAAAAGGATACTGGCAACCCATTATTGTAGCTATTAATAATATATATATTCTGGCTTCCATCTTCTAACAATACACTTTAAAACATTTGGTATAAAAATGCTGATAATATTTACAACTTTAACTGTTATTGTATATTATATAACATATATTATATGACAAAATATGCATTTGTTCAGTTTGGGCCAACCAGCAGCTTTTACTTTGGGGAGCCCTGCTCAAATCATAAAAATATATACAGAAATGAATGACGCCCTCATAGTAAAAGTTGTTCTTATTGGTAATAGAATCACTGCCTAAAATATAGTGAATAAACAATGCCACTAGTACTGCACAACAATAACACCAGTATCTTTATACAAGCCCATAGGACTTATTATTATTTTTTATTATTAGGGTGGCTTCAATTAGGGCCTATACAACGCCTCATTACTTACCATTACCATTACTTACCATTGACTGATCTATTGGAATCACCACTAATTACACCTAAGGAATAATTCTTATCAAAGGTAATTATAAAATTATGATAAAGTTCTTTGTGCAAGCACCTAATCTTTTTAAGCACAACTGAGTAAAAATATAACCATTAAAATATGACAAAGACTTTTATAAAAAGGGATGACTGCAACTACAGTAAATCATTTAATAAAATAAGTTTACAAAGGATGCTGGATATGGGAAGCTCATTACATATTACTCCAATTACTTTAAAATCAGTGTCTACTAACATAATCCACTAGGTACCTATCTTTTCAAATTCAAAACAAATAAACAACAAACTTAAGTAAGGTGCTGTTGTGATGTTGGACCATAATAATGTTTAACAGTTTAAGGTCTGTAAACATAGCCACACACTAAAGTACACAAACTGCGCTCAATTCGTTCGGGCTAAGTTCAATATGAATTGAAACTTTTTTTAAGTCTAAATTTGTTTTTTCAAACAAATGAACTTTACGGTTTTACGAGTCAGCCGCGACCATAGGATCTGTAAAGGGCTCGAAACGTTGGTTTCTTTGAAAAAACAAATATAAGTACGCTATTTAGATCCGAAATAATAGTTTCATTTCCAATTTGCAACAATCGTGGAAACCTAACAATTCTACTTCAATTTTAAAAAGTATCCTATTGCGCAGTATGCAATTGATAAGGTCAAGGCAACTCAGGAAGTGTAGTTGAGCAGTGGCAAAAATAAAATCTACAAAAATTTATTGAAACAAAGGGCTACCTAGGAAAACAAAACAATGGAAATTATTTTTACGCTCTTACCTTTCGATCCTGGATTGGTATATAAATTTATACCTCGCTTTACGATTTTTATTTATGTTATTGTGAAAAAGAAAAAAAAACGTAAATTTTTTCAGGTACGGGACAATTCAATTTTAGGTTTACAGCGAATCCACTCCTTAGATGATTTGTTGACAAACAACGTCGCAAATCGCAACATTGCATTTGTTTTTTTTTATTCATTGAGCGTTGAGCCACAGATTACAGGTTGAGCGCAGGCTACGGGGTATTGCTAAAAATTTACTTTCTATAATATCGATTTAATCACACAATACACCGATCGAGCTTGAGAGCCACATTCAAGTCTTACTCATTAGTTGTACGTTTATGATAGCCGATGATATGTGATGATGTTTTACCATGGCTCATGGTGTTTTACCATCCTCTAAGTTTTATGCACGAACACTATAGGGTCGTATTCTAGAAATCTACTCAATACTCAAGTCAGGATTTGAGTATGGTTTAAAGCACTCGAAATCATACTCAAGTCCCAGCCGTTAGGGTCGTATTTTCAGTGCTTGTATTTCCAGTGCAATCCTGACTTGAGCATTGAGTAGAGTTTTATAGAATACGACCCTAAGGTATAACACAAATAAAAAGTAATTTTAATTAAATTGTGAACCGACCTCAAAAGTTTGCTTATTGGCTTTTATATAGAAATTATGCATATTTACTCATTTTATTGAAATCAGTTAAAGAAAAATGCGTGAAATCGGATTCATGCCCTAGTTTGCCATCCTTAAAGGATTCGTCCTTATTATTATTATTGGTTCCATTTAAATTAGAAGAAAATATTCGTATTTTCTTCTAATTTAAATGGAACCAATACTGATTTCCTCTCTTTCCAACAAAAAAAACCATTAAAATCGGTTCACAAAAAACAAAGAGTAATCGTGTAACATACACACACACAAAAACAGTCGAATTGAGAATCTCCTGCTTTTTGAAGTCGGTTAAAAATATGTTTAAGTAATATAGTCGTCGTGGTCGTCACAATAAAAGGCGATTAATAACCAATTAATCACCAACTTCAACAAGTCAACTCAATTTTACTTAGAAATCATACTGACTATTTAATTTTCGAATTTTGACTTTGACAAAGATTGTACAATACAATATGGTAATATGAATGAAAATAAAATATTATTACACTTAGGTACTTTGATACAATGAAAGTGAATAAAAATTTAAATTATGAAGTCTTTTTTGTTTTCCATCATAAGTCCTTGTGAACTCTGTTAATGTCTACACTTCAATAACAGTTACAGGTTGTCATTGTGATCATTTAAAATACTTAGGTTATTATTTATATTAACTCTATATTGCATAAATGATTGTTAATTATTCTATCTAGAACTTAAAACCTGTGACCCGAAAAATAATTTAAACGATCATAGGACTCATAAAACTTCGAATCGATTTCTCATGAGAATCGTCTAATATGGTTACCGATAGTTTTAGTCTACGTCCCTGTTAAGTTATGAGTACAGTTTTTACAGAGATTATTTTAATTTTAAGTATATTATGAAGAAAAAACGAAGAAAGAAGTAGTGATGAAGAAGCCAGAACTATATTCCTTATTTTAAACCAAATTACAAAAGACTTTATCCTGAAAATTCCACTAATTACGAATTCAATGCTTTTGTTCAAAGTGATTGAAGATAATATGATTTAAGTGAAAGTAAAACATAAACATTGACTCCCGCCGCTTAAAAGACTATTTAAAAAACCCAAGCAAGTGAACTAAGTTATTTAAGAGAAAGTGAAAATGGTATTAGAATTACAATTTTAATGGAAAATATTGTTGAGCATCTCGATAATGAAACGTAGAAATGGCTCAATAGACACGTATCCAAGCCGAAACTATTAATAAAAAAAAATATTTATGGAAAAAAAATGGGGGCTTTTGAACTGAGTACAGTTTAAAGATTAATTTTATTTTAAGTATATTATGAAGAACATACAAAGAAAGAAATAGTGATGAAGAAAGTTAGAATTATATTCCATTTAAACTTAATTACAAAATAGTTTACCCTGAAAATTCCAATAATTACGAATTCAAAGTTTTTGTACAAAGGTACAAAGGGACAAATATAATGTGATTTAAGTGAAAGTGAAAACATAAATATTGACTCCCGCCGCTTAAAAGACTAGAGAACCAAGTTATTTCGGATAAATTGAAAACATAATGTATAACCACAATGGAAAATATTTAATGAGGATCCCGATTATTAAACGAAGTCATGGCTCAAAGAACTTATATCCATACCAAAACTCTTAATAAAAAAAAAATGTGCATCAGCCGATGTATATGTATGTAAATAACCTGAAACATAGTACATACTTAAAATAAGTTCTGAAAATTATAGAATATAGCTAGGTATCAGTTTTTTAGTGGTTATTTTGCAAGTTTTAATGAAAAGAATGGCGTCTTTAAGAAAATACATAGGTGACTTTGTTCGTAAATTACGAAAATGGTACTTACATATGGTAAACACTCATGGTTGAGTTTTAATTGCAATACTTAATCCACTCTTCAGATATTGGTGCTAATCTCACCGATGAAATGTATCAGGGTGTGTATCATGGTTCAAAGAAACATGAACCTGATCTGGACAAAGTTATGCGCCGCGCGTGGGACAATGGTATGGATAAAATGATTATAACTGGAGGAAGTTTAAATGACAGCAAAAAAGCAATTGATTTGGCCAACAGTGACTGTAAGTTTTTGTATTTGAAATGCTGTGGTTTGTACTGAATTGAGCAGTTGAGTCATTTATGTTTTTTTTCTCTAGAAAATAAAAATAATTGACACTATAGTCACAAAGATGAAAGAATGTTCTTAAATTTGTATTGAATTGATATTCAATTATTTGTTGGGAAATTATTCCACTAGTTTGTTATAATTATTAATACAAAGATTGAACACTTAGAAAAAAGTTCTTTAATCTGGCCAGATTCAAATGGATGTGTCCTAGCAAACTGTGCTACACACTGCCTACTAAACCACGGAACAAACCAACGGACGTCACGAATTTCGCTATGTGGTTGTTGTAGGATCTTTGTATTTTTGGTATTTCAATGACTTTTTAGCCGTAGCGCCATCTATAAAAAATATATGAAATAATTTTGTTACCCAGTTAGGTAACTTTACAGCTACCAGCTCTGGCTAGAGATGTCGCTATTAACTGTATTCAAACTGTTAAGAATGTTCTTATACAATGATAGATAAATAATAATTATATAGTGCTGTCTTATTTATACGTATATTGATTTACATGTGTGTAGAGGGTAAGTGGGTCGGTTTCACTTTACTTTTTTGAAATGAAATGTTGGAATAGTCTTAAAATTTTAAACTTACATGGTATTATTGAATTCAATATAATACTTACCTATACTTAATTTAGTATATATTTGTTTTATTTAGTTTAATTTAATGTCTAATTTTAAAGAGTATTGGTACAACAATCTAGAGATCAAAGATAATTTAATTTAATTTGATATTCGATTTTTTGGTTGTTATTGTTTATATGTTACAAATTATTCTGTTATTTGTTGTTATTTCAGTTTTAATTTCATTTCAAGTATTTCAAACATTGCAAAACAATAATTCACAAAATTTATATGATGTGTAATGAATAATTCAGAAAATATTATTAACTTGTATAATAAACAATATAATATTATGTGTACATAATACAGCTTTTCAGAGCAATGTACATACATTTCAGCAAGACTCTTTGCAACTGCAGGATGTCATCCAACACGATGTACGGAATTTGTAGCAGACCCTGATAATTATCTCAATGCACTAAGAGCACTTATAAAGGAGAACCATGACAAAGTTGTTGCAATAGGAGAGTGCGGTCTAGATTATGACAGGCTGCAGTTTTGTGATAAGGAGGTACAATTAAAGTAAGTGTATGTACATGTATCATCTCTGTGTTTTAACATCAGGAAATCCCTTCCAGCTGTTTGCTCAAAATGTCATTGAGTACTCTTCAATATATTGTTCGACACTCAAAAATCCTTTTTTCCAAAATGACTGATTTTGTAGATGTCTTTGTTTTTAAATGTGTCAGCCAAAAATATTAGACAACTTATTAGACAAATCTGTAGCATAATATTTTCCATTTCTGGCTACAGTTATTTTGTGTCAAATACATATCTTCCGTGTTACTAAAAATATAATTCGATCTAAAAAAAAAAAAAGGTTTTCACAATTGTTACACATTGGAAATGAAACCATTTTTCTGATAATTCGTTAGTTTTTTGTTTGTTTTTGTGTTTCGTTAGTTTCGTGATACGTCGTCGTATGTTCAAGACTGCGGTTATTCAAACTATAAGAGTAAAAAATAGTTTTATAGACCTTGCGTGAAAAAGTCCTTAAATACATTTGTAGGGGTTAAGGTTATTGTTCAGACAGTCATCATCCAGACGCGATAGCAATAGCGCATTAGCGTCATTAACAGAAGTGATTTTGGCATACATTTTCATGTCATCAGCAAAACTATGTAAATTGGAAAAACGGAAACAATTACCAATGTCTGTTATAATTATTAATACAAAGATCAAACACTTAAATTTTGAAAATCTTTGTATTAATAATTATAACAAACTAGTGGAGTAATTTCCCAAAAAATAATTTAATATCAATTTAATTCCAAATTAATAAAATGTCATTACAAATATATTAAAAAGGTGTGGCTCTAACTATGTATGAACCTTGAGGAACACCATTAAGTATGGTTACCCAACTTATTTAATTATGTCCTACTTTAATTATTAATGCGTTCCTTATTTAATTTTAAATTAATTACGTAATTATTACGTATTTGATTATTACCTATTTTAATTAATTACATTATCAATTCATCACATATTTAATTACATGACTTATTAAATAAATTGGTACTTTGAATAATACAAAATAATTAAGGGTTTAATTGAATAATAAAATTAGTTGAAAACATGATAATTAAAAATTTAATTAATTAAAAAACGGGTATTTAATTACAAAATATTATGTAATTTAATAAATAATTAATGATGTAATTTTTTTTTAATACTAACGCACACACTCAATATAGCCCCGCACTAGGGAAACCCTGTGTCGCGGGTGACATGGATACACATATAGACAACCACAAATTACACCCAAACTCACGAGAGAAATAAATGTAGGCCATATAAATATTTCTCCCGGCCCGGGAATCGAACCTGGGAACTCTGTGTGTGGCAATCTGGCATGGTAACAGATTGGCCACAGAGGCAATTAAATTACTTAAAAAATTAAATAAGAACTTTTAATAGTATAATAAAGTTTTTAATTAAATAATTAAAAACGTGATTAATTATTAGTGTAATTAATTAAATAGAAGAGCGTGCTCTAAGGTGAATCTGCGCGAGTACACGCTGAACTAAAACTATTTTTTTCGGATTTTTTCAATCAAACCAATGTTTCGGGCCATTAACATGTTACGAAAAATATTTGTTATGGAAAATTTTCCTTGACCCAACTAAGAATATCTGAATTTTTACATAATAATTTACAAAATATGTTTACATGATTGCGTTACAGATATTTCGAGTTTCAACTAAAGCTGAGTCGTGAATTCAACCTTCCACTATTTCTTCACTGCCGCGCGGCTGCTGATGACTTAGTAGATATACTGCAGAGAAACAAAGAAGACATTGTTGGAGGTGTGGTTCATTCATTCGATGGAACCATAGAGGCATTGGAAAAGATTCTTGCTTTAGATCTATATATTGGAATCAATGGATGGTTAGTATGTTG
>NW_020653852.1:15819602-15860353 GCF_003589595.1 Hyposmocoma kahamanoa | reverse complement strand
ATGACATTCAATAAAATTAATATTCTGATAAAATCCATTTAGTTTCATTTAAATTTTTTCAGAAAAATTTGGTAAGTCGATGTCGAAAGATGAAGATTACTACTTTATTTAAATTTCTTATTTATTTAAATATAAATGTTACTACTTTATGTTCTCACTTTTTGTCCTTAAACCTTAAGTCTTTGAAACCTTAGGCCGTAGGGAGAAATAAAGCAAACAACTAAATTCGTTCTTCATAGATTTTAAGTTTTATATAATATATGTATATGTTACATTGGAATGGCTGTGAACAATTTAAATATATTAATTAAAATTTAATTCTTACATTATTATTCTTCTTTCAGCATTAAAATATGTACATTAAAAAATCTAGTACAAAATAGAAAAAACAAACTTATCATAAATCAGGAATCAATGCAGGACTGGGAAACATTCGTAATTAATAGAAACAAAATTGCAATAAAATAAAATAGTAATTCGTTTCTTATACTTTACTAGTGCCATAAATCGGCGGCTAGTCGAACTGTACATGTGACAGGATTGAGTAAATTTAATAACTAACATGCTGGGTAGTGAATGGGAATCTTTAAAATAGTTGAAAAAGTATCAGTCACCATTACCTATCTGTGTAACTCGTCTCCATTTATTTACGTATAATATTAAAGTAAAATGTAGTAGTAATATGATGGACAGTGAAAAAGCTGTTTAACACCAGTCTGAACTGAGTCGTGTTGCATTATCTCTGTGTCGGTCAACTTACAAGTTGGAATTGTCAATTGTTGTGTCGATCCGTCCACGCATTGGCTAATGAATGGGGCGCTTTAGAGTAACCATTAGTTGTGTCAGTCAGCCTACACTTTGAATTAAATCAGTCATATTGAATAGAAAATGGGGCGCTTAGAGCAGTTCCAGTGTGGCGGCGATGTCGAACATGGATCTGGCGTCGTCGAGGGGCTGGCGCAGAAGCTGCGCGTGCTGCCACGCCAGCTCACCTCGCCCGCCTCGCAGGCTAGCCGTCAGCGTAGCCGACCGGCACTGCGCAGCGACCTGCATCCACGCATCTGAAAGGCAGAATATCGTTACCTATCCAAGCTTTACTTTTACAGCACTAAGTGATGGGACGAACGATTCGTGTGCCTGGTGGAAAGCGACACGCCATGTCCCTAACAGTAACAGTGCCACTCAGAGCCTTAAATCACAAAGATCTGAGGGGCATTGCCACTGCGCCCGACACCCTGAGACATAAGTTGACAAGTCTCTTGTGCCTGTAATTTCACCAGCACCTTTACCCTTCGAAGCCGTTACGCATAATGTTCACACTACTGCTTGGCGGCAGAAATAGGTAAGGAAGCAGTACTTCCCTGGTCAAACTCTTTCACAAAGAGCTCTGCTGCTAGACGTTTTCATATTAAGCGTTTATAGGTGAAATTATGTCGTGACGTAAGCTGGTGTGACGTTAAATATTCGGTTTTTATCATTGACTTACAATTATATGGACGTCGGGTCCGCGCTAAAAAGTGTCCGCACTTGTAAGGCGCTAAAATCGTATACAGAGCGCGACACTCCGCTTTAGTCTTCATTTGTTCTACGGACAGCGCGATACTGCGATGACATAACAATTTAAATTTCGAATAGGTTGACTTGGGACATTGTTTTCGTGGTTTTTGTATTAGACCCGTCGTCCATTTATTTGTAAGTCAATGGTTTTTATACAATTTTCTTATGACAGGCCTCAACTTTATAGCTCAACACTGTGCTAACAGATTGGAACTAAACATCGATTATGGTTAACTTCCGTTAGTCTTTAGCAGGGTGGAGGCGGCTAGGGCCGTGATTGTATCAACACTACACTATAGTCTGTCTTTTTTGAAGATAGCGTAAAATGACATTTGTAGGGTTGCCAGTTTTCATAAAATATAGTTATGCAGTTATTGTCGATAGTTTTATCGATAGATAGTGAAAGGTAAAATTTGTCAAAAATGTCTGAATTGTGAACGTTACGTCGTTCTAATGATTACTAATTGCGTCATTGAATTCTTTATTCCTATTTTGACAGTTGGCCTACTAGTATGGAGATCAATTTTTATTCATATATATTTTAACAAGAATAGCCGGATTTATTAACTAAAAATAACGGATAACTCACGTATTTAAGTCGAATTTTTGCTCGACATGTTTCGAACCAATTCGTGGTCCTTAATCATGAGATTCCGCGGCGGTGACTCGACGGAAACTGCGCGCCAAAGCCCTGGCAGCCCGATCACTCAGTACGGCAGCGGGCGCAGGCGGCGTCGGCGAGAATCTACCCTCGCTTGCTTCATTTTTATTAAAGTCATATACAGGTGCATAGTGCGTCGAATCCGAATCCAATGAGTGTTCCGTCACTGCAGAACCCCGATTGTCCCGGTTCTTAATAGTACATATGTGTTCCGTTAGTCATGTGGATATGTTACGGCCGGTCTTTCCTATGTAACTCTTGCCACAGGACCAGGGAATCTTATATACACCGGGAACATTCAATGGCTCCCGGTGTATATAAGATTCCATTTTCATTCTAGGAAAACAGTGCTAGGTACTACGTCAGTGGTTAGTGTAGACGAGACTTTAGAAAATGACGTTGTTAATGCAGTGTGCAATCCTGCATATGACTTTAATAAAAATGAAGCAAACGAGGGTATCTTCTCGCCGACGCCGCCTGCGCCCGCTGCCGTACTGAGTGATCGGGCTGCCAGGGCTTTGGCGCGCAGTTTCCGTCGAGTCACCGCCGCGGAATCTCATGATTAAGGACCACGAATTGGTCCGAAACATGTCGACCAAAAATTCGACTTAAATACGTGAGCCATCCGTTATTTTTAGAGGATGGAAAAAAATAAAGTAAATATTTACAGAACTCCAATTTGCTTACTTGTCGTAATGTTGTTATTTTGTCTTTGTCATGTCATTTTGCAGAAGTATTCAGAAAAAATAAACACACACAGTACGTTACTCTTGAATGTAACTAACTTTGCACAAACTAAATAAGCATAGTTAAGAAAGTTTGTAAATAACTATTTGAACGCTCGATCGAGAAACAGCCTCCCGTCGGGATGTTCCCATTTCGTATATTTTTCAATAATGAAACCCTGACGTCACATCGCTGTCGGTACGCGTGAGTTGCAGTAACGATTTTCGTTATCGTGGATTTCCAGAACAGTATAATCGGTAAGTTGTCGATACGGCAACCGACGACTTTCGCTATCAGAGTCATACTGAATCATAACGATAGCGATTACAGAATACCGCTCCTGATGGTCATTGTGACGGTTTCCTTCCTCTTTTCAAATCCATGTGAAACGATAGACTTTAAATATTTAATTGATTTTGAATTTTTGTTATCATCATGTTATTTATTGTAAATAGTAAGTAGCTCGAGTATCCCGTCTCCGATTACTATATATAAACCCGCATTCAGGCAATTTGGTTCGAAACAATCGACCAAAATGGTCGGTTGATTCGATCGATTAATGAAAATAACCCATTACGGCTTTCGAATAGGCAAACAAGAATAAACAAGAATATACATAGGGCGCACTATAAGTTTCAGGAACTGGCCACTTACACAAACAATTATTTAAAAAGTAATTATAACATTTGAAAATGGAACTCTTTGGCTGTAGAATACAGTTTGTTTCATCTGATTGTCACTTGTTTTTGCATTGTGGCGTCATTTTAGAAATTGGTTGTCTACATCACCATGGATTTAACTCGTGAAAATTTTCGTAGTATGATTTTCTACGAGTTTAAGGGTCGTATTCCGGAACTCTACTCTATGCTCAAGTCAGGATTTGAGCAGACTTGAGTATGATTTCAAGCACTGGAAATACAACCCTAATGGCAAGGACTTGAGTATGATTTTCAGTGCTCACTGCAATACTCAAGTCCTGACTTGAGTATTGAGTAGAGTTCTGGAATACGAGCCTAAGTGTAATTTAACAGCTCAGCGGAGCTTCGCTCGGCTTCAAACTGCTTTTGGCAATGAAGCACCATGCAAGATGACTATTTATAGCTGCTGGTTTTCAGAATTTAAACGCGGTCGTGTATCTCAGTGACAAATTTCGTTATGGTCGCCCGTCCACAGCTGCGAACAACAAAAACATCGATGCTGTGCGCCGTATGATCAAAACAGACAGGCATGTGACATACCATGAGATTCGGTCATCTTTAGGCATAGGCATGAGTCAACTACAATCAATACTACACAAACATTTGGGTGTGAAAAAGCTGTGCTTTCGGTGGATCACACACAATTTGACTGAGGCTCAAAAAACGTATCGCGTCACTTGGTGCAATGCCATGCTTTCCAAATTCAAAGAAGGGGCGTCAGATTTGGTGTGGGACATAGTAACAGGTGACGAAACATGGATTTATGTTTACGATCCCAGAACAAAGCAGCAATCTAGCGTATGGGTCTTTCGAGATGAGCCGAAACCAACCAAAGTGGCGCGCGTGCAAGTTGCCTCTAAGCGGATGATTGCTTTTTTTTTAATAAAACTGGACACGTGGGTATCGTTTCTTTGTAGAATCGTTGTACCGTGAACAGTGATTGGTACACGACCATTTGTTTGCCGGAAGTTATTAACAAACTCGGTAAAAATAACTGTAAACGCCGTATATCTTGCACCACGATAATGCTACTTCTCACACGGCCAGACAGACAAATGAATTTTCGAAGGTGAACAACGTTGACCTTATGAGCCATCCCGCGTACAGTCCCGACCTGGCACCTTGTGACTTTTATTTACATATTTCCAAAAATTAAGAACCAGTTACGTAGTCTAGGATTTTCATCACCTGAAGAGGCTGTCGAAGAGTATGAAAAATATGTTTCAGAGATTGTCACGGAGGAGTGGCATAAATGTTTTCAAAATTGGTTTATTCGTATGAAAAAGTACATTAACGCCAACGGAGAATATTTTGAGAAACAATAAATTCATTTCTGACTATTTATAGTATTTTTTTGTTATTCATTCCGGAAACTTATAGTGCGCCACACGTAAATACGTATTCTGTGGATTAGTGGTAGCTACGGAGGTAAACTTACCGGAGAACTGGCAAGGTTTGTGTGGCGCGTCGTCCACGCTGACGGTGCAGGCGACTGTGGCGTCCTCGTACAGCGTGGCGTGAAGGCGCGCGCGCACGCCGTGCAGCACGCCGCCGGGGCAGGCCTCCACGCGCCACGACACTGACCCCTCACCACTGCCTTCTGCGGTGGCGAAATATAGTGACACTTTGTTGGCCCAACAGTTTGCACGGAAGGTCCCAGAGCCGATTCCCGGTAAGACCAATTTGGGAAATGAACTAAATTGGTTCTGATCTGGGTGTTCTGGGTATTGTTCCGGAGTAAATTCCGCTAGTTATGATTTGTATGGCAAGTCGGTTTATCTTTCATAATGGACTGAAACGAATTGTATAATTGCCCATTAAAATACCGTGGAATTAAAAACTGGCACTGTATAACAAAGTACGGGAGAAAAAAGGTACTTACCCTCTCTAGCTAAGTATACCATGCGCCAATCATGCTCGACCTTGCGAAATACACTTTTCGCGCTGTATACGCCACTGGCCCACCCGGACAACTCGCTTTCCGCTCCGCCTGTCACCGTGTACTTGTCCGATGCCGTGCAGTACTGAACGCTGCATGGACCCGGGCAGACGAAACGGAATACGTGGCCCTATTGTTAGCACCAACTATTTAATACATTGTTTTAATTTATTGAATTTCTAGTCAAAGGTACCGGCTGCGGCAAGAAGGTTCTAAAATCTCTCACTAAATGTCACTAGTGACGCTGAATGCCGAAAAATCTAGTACAATGATCTATAACATAAACACATAGGAGAACTTCAACAACTGGATAACTTGGCCTGCAGCTCAGTTGGTTAGAACAGCGTTACGGCGCAGTGTGGTCATGGGTTCAAGTCCCATCGGGTCGAAGAAATTTTTCTAATTTTTTTAATCTTTGTAATAAATAACCATAACAAAAGTAACAAAAAATCTCAGTAATAACTACTTGTCGATTTGATTTCTAGTGGAATCGATAACAGTATAATGACAACACAGGTGGCAGTGATGGAGGGGGAATTCGAGTATGCGGATAGAAGAGTATAACATACGATTTTACGTCATATAACAATTATTAATAAAGATTGAAAACAAAGATAAATTATAAAAGAATAAATAATAAAAGATAAAAAGACAGGACTCGAACCTGTGTCTGTATTATGCCAATCTAGGGCAGTGGCTTACCAACTGAGCTACAAATCAGATCAGCAGACCTCAAGAAATTGTCTATGCGTTTGTTACAAATCTTTCATTTTTGGTTTTTAATAATTTTTTGCCATAGCGTCACCTGTCAGAAATATAAATTTCTCAACTGACTGGCAAAAATGGGTTTCTCTTCTCTTAACGAGGTACCTTAAGGCGACAAGAGATGTCGCTTTTAGATTCGTAATATTGATATTAATTAATGTTATGTTTTACTACCCTGAAATTCATTTATATTATGCTAATAATATTATAAAAATATGGACAAGTGATGCTGCTTAACATATGCTTTAACAAAGTAACTCTTAACATTTTTGACGAACCCTGTCGCCCAACTGTCTCCAGCAGTAATTCAGTAACGTATACAAAGATGAGGCAACCACGTACTATAATATTATAGGGAAATAGGCAACCTCGTACCATAATATTATGGTAACATATGTTAGACCTGTGAAATTGAAATTATTTATAGGTTAGAATACCTGAGTGCCAATTTCACCGCGTTCGCGTCGCCACGCCGTCGATCCCGAGATCCTGCCTTGGGTTTCACCATCTTCAGGTTTCCTGCAATGAACAAACAATACATAAATATTGCTTACCGGCTAACCGCTGAAGGCATTGACATTCTACCTATATGACTCAGTTTATTACCAATTCCGGTTTCGTTCTATTTTTTCAATATCCTTGCTTACCTAACTTTGACATTGGCTAAATGTTCTACGCAAAGTCATAATACAAAAAAAAAAACCACCGTTTCTATTGATTATTTTGTCAAAAGTTTTACAGATAGATATTATTAGCAATAGTGGTTTAAATGGCAACATTTTCTAAAGGTTGACAGAGTTTTTTACGAACTATGGAAGATTAATAAACTGAGGCAGTTGTTTAAACGCTGTCGAAAATTGTCAGGTAATAACTAGACGCAAACTTTCATAGATTTCTCAAAGGTGGCTTTACGGCAAATAAGCCGTTAAAAAAAAGAACTGCAACGGGCATTTGGAGAACTTTGTAAAGTCTGCTAACTCGTTCCGTACTAGTAAAAACATCGTGATATTCAATAAAATAAATAGAGACAGTTTTAATTAAATTTGTATTGCATGGGTAATCAATTATTTTTAGTAGTTTGCTATAATTATTATTACAAAGATCGAACATTTGTTATGAGTACATATCTCTCAAGTATTTACTTTTTTTAAACTTGTTTGCATTTCTTGGCATTCGTAAACATATCTTTATGCAAATGTACAGGTATTTTGTTTAGAATGTCAGGCAGTATGACTCTATATAAGTATAGAATCAACTACTTAGATAGATAGAATCAACTGTCGAAAATTTTACTACAGATTAAAACGAAAGAACGAATATCAACTCCCACTCCCATCGGAACCGCTGTCGAAAAAACGCACACAAACAAATGATGAACACTATGAAATCTTGGTAATAATTCATCATAGTTTTAATTTCAAAAGATTTGACAAATTCTGGATTGTTAATATAATTAAAACTTTAACCAGTCGCTGTCTCGTCGAAAGTTCAATATAACCTTTATTGCAAGTTACGACGTTTTGATTTTATATTGAAATTTTATTCAATGTGCTGCCATCTTGCGGCCCGTAGCTAGACTACGACGAACAATTAACATCTGAACTAATACAAAGTAGTATCTTCACGACAATAGGGTCTTCTTTAACGCTCACATAGCATAATGAACTTTATTTTGATCATTTAAGATGAAGGATTTTTTCGCTAAACGTTTGTTCGCTACTAGCGTGGAAAATTCGAGATGTGTACTTAGATCTCCAAAAGATGAAACTCGACCATATAGCTCTGGGATTATGTTTACTTTCGTTTGTTACAATACAAGAAATCAATTCGATACCTAACAGAAAATTGAAAATTTATTAAAATAAGACTTACCGATGATATGACATACTACTACGGGTAACATTTTTGGTGCGGCTATCATTTTTGCACTCCAAAACAGCACAATATTTTCACACAACACAAATTTTTCTAGAATTTTTTTAGAGAATTTGCGCGAAAGAATGACACAACCATACCATGCAAAGCGAAAATGGCGGACTAACAGTTGGCACGCGTCAGCCACTAACTAACTTCTACTGTATTTATTGTTCTGTGGGACATTCCCTCCAAGTTAAAAACAATAGTTAAATATTGTAAACAAATAATAAAGTCCGTGTGTACATACTTTTCAACCATTAGCTGAACGAGTTCCTCGAGGCATCGTTTCGCGAGGCAGCGGCGCCTCGGCTCGGAGATCTGCCTCTGCCGCGCCTCGCGTAGAAGCAAAATGGTACTTGTCAACTCCTGTTCCGTGCACAGTGTTCTTCTTTTTAAAACCTGAAACAAATACAGGGTCACAAGGTTGTATTTTTAACAGATTATATTTAAAGGAATGATATTATCTATTGTTATGTGAGTTACTAATCATAAGATTATTAATACAATAATAACGCACATACTCACAGCCCCGCACTAGGGAAACCCTGTATCGCGGGTGCCATGGACACACACACATAGACAACTTTCACCTAAATTCACGAGAGAAATAAATGCCCGGGAATCGAACCCGGGATCTCTGCGTGGCAGTCCAGATTTTTTTTATACTATCAAGTGACGGGACGAATAAGTCGTGCGCCTGATGGTAAGCTACACGCCTGTCCATAACAGTTGCAGTGCCACACAGAGTTTTAAATCGCTACGATCTGAGGGGCACTGCCACTGCGCCCGTCACCCTGAGACATAAGTTAACAAGTCCCGTGTACCTATAATTTCACCAGCACTCTTACCCTTCAAAACCGGAACACAGTAATGCTGACATTACTGCTTGGCGGCAGAAATAGGTAAGGTAAGGGAAGGTAAGCATGGTAACCGTTCGGCCACAGAGGCAGTTAACAACAACAAAGATCGAACACATAGAAAAATTTCTTCGACCCGACGAGACTTGAATCCATGACCATGCTGAAAAATGTTTTTTTTCAAAAATCTTTCACAAGATATCACTGGCGGCGACGAATGCCGAAAGCCAGTACAAAGATCTATAACAAAAACACATACAATTTCGACAGCTCGGTAACTTGACCTGTGGCTCAGTTGGTAAGAGCAATACTACGGTGCAGCATGGTCGGGGGTTCAAGTACCACCGGGTCGAAGAAATTATTCTATGTGTTCGATCTTTGTATTAAGAAACATAACAAAATTAGTGTAGTTATTTCACAAAAAGTCTCAATGATATGGCTCACATTTTGTTCTGGTAGACGGAACATCGTGTCAGTAACAGAGTTACTCAATGAGATTAAAGGTAACTCTTGAGATCTACGAATAACACTCAAACCAGAATCAATTTAGAAAAGGTCGTTGCTTAAAATGATCCTGCTGGAAAATGAACCAGAGAGCTGACCGCTGAATACCGAGGTCTGTATATAGTTTTATTTATCAGTTTAGTTTTAGATTGAAACTTTAAATGCATTTGTTTATGGCACCTCTTTTTTATTTGTCTGCTTTTCATGCTCGTGCACTTCTAATCTTATAGTTTAAGTATATTGTTTTGGTATTGCTCCGCGTTAGCACGGGAACTAAATTTTTAACCGACTTCAAAAAAAGGAGGAGGTTCTCAATTAGGCTGTATTTATTTTTGTATGTACTATGTTAAGGGATTATGAACGTTTGTGAACCGATTTTGATGATTCTTTTTTGTTGGAAAAAGGGTACCTCAGTATTGGTCCCATTTAATTTGAAGAAAATATTCCACCTTTAAGGGTGGCAAACTATGGGACGAATACGGTTTCGCGCACTTTCTGGCAACAAATTTCAATAAAACTTGGCAAATATAAGTAATTCCACGAACTTTTGAGGTTGGTTTTTTTAACACTGTACTGAGATTGTTTCAATCTTTTTTACAAGATAAAAAATTAGGAGAAATAGGAATCCCGAAATTGGTTCATTTTGAGCGTTCGCGTGAGGTCGCAACAATTTGCATTAGCATATGTTTTTAATTATAAAAATATAGAATCAAGAAGCTGACCTCTGTATGTTGAGTGGTGTACCGCCAAGTGACGTCCTGGAGATCGTCTCTGGAGAAGGCGATGACGTAGGCAAGCTTCTTGCCCCATCCGTGGGAGTAAAGAAGTGGGGCGTCCAGCTTGCCCTCGCAGGGGTCCACGTGAAGCCAAGCGTTGCTGTCGTAGTCGTACACCTGTTTGAGTAAAAAAAAAGTTAGTATAAAATAATAATAATTATTATTGGGAATTCTTTGATAAACCTTAGAGCTGAGGCAAGATAAAAAAATTTCAACGCCCACCACCACAAAAAATAATTAAAAACACGTATTTTTCATATAATATAATTATGAAGTGGAGTAGTTCCGAAGCCCCTACCGCCACGTAGCACATTCTGGGAATGCAGCTGCCCAATAAGATAAAGAACTGCAGGTTTTTTTTATAAAAAATAAGTTTGCAGTTGACCTCAATCTCACCTGATGGAAAGTGACGTGATTTATCCGTCCCACTACTGGGCACGGGTCTCCTCTGAGGCGAGGGTTTTTCACACGTTTACCGAGGGTTGTGAACCTTCTTCGATTATTCCTTTACCAAAAAGCTCATCGGTAAATTTCGCACAAAAATTCTGAGAAACTCAGAAGTGCGAACGTCGGATTTGAACCCTTGGCCTCTGTTAGAGAGGCGGAAGGTTAAACCAAGGGTCTACTCTCGTTCTCCATCTGACGTCCGTCCGAAAAAATAACTGTCAAATAAGTAATATTATACCAAATTAAAAGAGAACGTCGAGTATGAAGTTTCACTCGCATCATGCGTCTTTTAATTTGGTCGAGTATTACTTATTTGGCAGTTATTTATTAGGACGGATGTCGGACGGAGAATGAGATTAGACCCCCAGGCTAGCATGACAATGGAGCATGCACACCTTAATAAGTGGCAACACGAACATTGTAATAGTAAATTGTGGATGATATTGTTGGTAGTACATAATTATGTATAAATTAGTAATAAGACCGTTTCTTACTTGCTTTGTATTGCAGCGTTTCTGTCCCTAACAAGATAAAATAAAAAATGCCTATTCATTCTCGCCTCGAAAAGGGCCAAGTTATACCGTACAATATAGCGATGTGCAACTTTGAACATTACTAATACTAATCATTCGAATGGGCAAATCATTCGCCAAAGTCGAATTCAAGCACAATCATTCGACTCGAGTCGAATGATTCAATACCGAATGCCAATGCCATTCGGTCGGGTGCACGAGTGGAATGATCATTATATCGGAACACCTCATTCATCATATACATACCAAATATCGAATATGAAAATTAGTAGGTTACTAACATTGACTTACAATTATATGGACGTCGGGTCCGCACTTGTAAGGCGCTAAAATCGTATACAGAGCGCCAAACTCCGCTTTAGTCTTCATTTGTTCGACTGACAGCGCGATACTGCGATGACATTACAATTTAAATTTCGAATAGGTTGACTTGGGACATTTTTTTCGTGGTTTTTGTATTAGACCCGTCATCCATTTATTTATAAGTCAATGGTTACTAATTTAACATTCGAATGACAGGATTAGCGATTACTAACGAGTCCAATAACGAAAACATTCACAATCGCGCATCGCTAGTACAACAGTGGTTGGCCGCACCTCGCACCAGACGTGGTCCGTTGTGTCGTAGACATAGCGCGTGTCGTAGCCCAGCGCGCGGCAGAGCAACGTGAAGCAGTTGGCCCACTCGCCGCAGCGGCCGCGGCGCGTGCGCAGCAGCGTGCGCACGTCGTTGTAGCGCGGGAACTCCGCCGCGCCGTCTGCGCAGCGCGTGCACTTGTAGTGCTGCCGTCGGGGGTTTGCGTTATTCATGCTCTAATGTCATTCCACTTTCTACAAGCGTAGAAGCAACCCAAGTACCTCAACCCGGCAAATTTCACTATCCGTAACGATATTTGAGTTTCTGTAGTGCTTGGTGGGCCCACCGCAAGTCTCGCACGGTGGCTGGTCTACCCACGAAAAGAACTTGTACTTGAACCAGCCCAATAGTTCCAGCAGCAACGCTTTGTCGAACGGCAGGTCCTGACCATCCATTTCCCCTGAAAAAATACGTTTGATATATTAGTACTATCCCTCTTATTGCTTCGTAATCCTTAGCTATAAAGATTAATTACTTACTATGTAATGCGTTTGAAATAAATTTCCCAACTTAATCTTTTACACAATACATATAAAAGTAATTCTGGCTTTCTAAAGAAGATTAAGCAAACATGTAAAAAAAAATTAAATTAAATTTAAACTAAACTAAATTTAAAGATTGACAAAAATTACACATGATTGCTGTTAGTTAGGAAATCAATAGATTACTTGTATAGCGATTTTCCTTTGATGTAGGAAAATTCTTTCATTCGCAACACCTTTTTACATTTTTCTATTTTTGGGAATGATTCTAATCATTCCTAAGATAATAGTACCAAACTGACTGACCACATGAGAATGTGATCATACAACAAAATAACTTAACTGACTGAAATGATAATTTCTTCCACTAATCAATTATGTTGGAAGGAATGTTTGACATGAACTGCTTATGACCCCAAACAAGAATAAATTGCATATTGACAAAAATATATAAAAGAAAACTGGTGAATGCCACCCCTACCGCCTTTAACGTGCTGTGGACCCCTCTGGTGGGGCCATAGCTACCAAAATATAACTTCTAACCAGCCTTCAGTTTCCTCTGGTGTTCCCGACAGGAGTCCAAGGCCATCAACTGGAGTGTCATTATAGGTATTTGATCTCGTGCTAATGCCTGAAGTTCATCATTCTCATAGTCTAAGACACCGTTGAATAAAGTCTGTAGCTTTAATAGGAACGGGTTTGTGGTGGTCTATAAGAGACAAAATTATGTTTTCATTAGGCACATCATTTCTCTATTATTACATGTGAAAGAAGGATGGCGACATCCTGTGTATTTTGTGACGACGTGCATTAAAGATACCTATCAATACTTGTGATTCATTAAAGGTACACACACATACACGCACACGCACATAGACACACACAGAGACACACACAGAGACACACACAGACACACACACACACACACACACACACAGACACACACACACACACACACACAGACACACACACAGACACACACACATAGACACACACACATAGACACACACACACACACACCACACACTCACACACACACACACACACACACACACACACACACACACAAACACACACACACACACACACGCACTCCGTTTCACTGCATTTGGGGAAATATGGTGAATATGGGGGAAATATTTTACTTTCATTGTTTATAAATAAAATTGTTAATCTGTTTTCTGTAATATTTACCATTAAAATAAAAATTATAAATAAATACTGTTAAATACCCATATTGAGATGCTTTCGACACAACTGCTGTTACAAAAAAAATTTGAATTGAACAGACAAGTAGATCTTTATACAAACTTTGATCTAAAAAACTATTCATAAACATACTAATTCTGACAACAAAAATTAAACATTGGACCCACATAACTGTCTACTCGCCTTCAATTTCAATGTGTTGATAACTGAGTATATATTTATTTGATTCTAGCTGGACATTTTGGGTACTTATAATAGTAACATTGTACAATATTGTGCATAAAGATTTGACATGGTCTGCACATAGTAAACATACAAGTTCAAACTCAAGTGGTGATCCATTTAAGGGTGCGTACAGATCTGGCGAATGAGCTTGTTTGTGATAGGCTCGCGAGCTGCACAAATGCATTACGTAGTGCAATCAGTTCACGTGCCATTCCCGTGCCATCTATGCTAGCTTGCCTTGTGTGAAATGAGATTTAAAAAATAACACGCATGCAGCACGCACGCAGCGCACACGTCAGATTTGTTCGGTCTCTATGAATACAACATTAAACATCATACGTACCAACACTTTAACAGGCATTAGTTTTTGTTTTCTTGCTAGAGGTATTGTTACGCCAGATTTAACTCTGCCCTCACAGTGATTCAAAGACCCACAGCAGAAATAGATTTTTCTCTCTATTGCTGCTTGGGCCATCCGTAGTTTGCTCAGAGTCTGCTCTTTTGGGTATGTGTAGTTATCCCCAATCTAAAAAAATTCAAGGATTGCAATAATATTCAATATACTTGACAAGTATGTATGTACACTCGCCCCCTTACAACGAAAACCAGTTAAATCATAAAAAGTGCAAACGGAGATATCGCGATTACAAAGTTTGCGGGTTTGAAAATACCCTTTTTAGTATTATATTGTTATTTTTGCTTTATAGCATCAGTACATTAATAAAACGTTCTATTTGAACATGTCCATTGAGGTTTAAAAAAATTATTGCTTTGTAATGAAAATTTCAATAATTGTCACAAGGTCACCCATTTAATTGGTTTTCCCTGAGAACTGATAAATGTCTATATCTTTTAAGGCAATAGGAATACGGCAAATCCCGCGAAATTACTTTTTACTTTCAGTAAATTAAGACTAACCATGATAAAAAAATACTAAGCTGTCCCTTGTGAAGTTACAAGTGAAAATGTATCAAGATAATTGGTTTTCCCTGCAGAAAATTTAAGAATCTAAAAAATTAAGTAAGTTGTTTATTAGAGTTTCAGTACGTTCCTTTGTTATCAACTTTATAAGTCGAAATAATTAATTAAGTACAAATTAGCTTGATTAGTTCAAATAACAATAAAATCGCGTTTCAATTGCCAGTAATATGTACCAAAAAAAATGTAAATAAAGGAAAAACTGACTTATTATTGAGTGACCGACTGACTGACTGACATACCAAAGCAAATCCAATATTATTGCGCTAGACGTCTAAAATTTTACATAAATGTACCTTTGTGACCTATGATAATCTTACTTGGATAAAAAAATTCCCGAAATTTCCATGGGATAACATTTTTGGGAAAAATTTAAATATGCAAAGTCCTGCGACTTTGCATATTTTCAAATTCTAAATAAAATATTATCTTTAATGCGCATCTACATTAAGCATTTACATATGCTAGGTATCGAGAACAGGTAATTGAAATAATAATCAAATTAGAAAATCAAACAAGGACTATTTTTACTTTGATAAACTTAATTAAATTCTAAACAAAATTATCTAATTTGTTTATGACTAAGCATTTTTATCTTCTAGTTAGGTCAAACTGAGAATAATATGTCATTACAATTATAATCAAATATAATTAAAATTAAGACAGTAAAAATAGAATACCAGGGTTAGGTAGGTACTTAAAAAAATTAACTATTTTGTATTGGGTTGTTGTTAGTCATCATCCGAAGATATTGCAGATTCGTCATCAGAGACTGTGCAATCAGGTACCCTGTCTTTACAATCAGCATCGCTATTCAAATTGTTGAACCAGGGATGGTACCCCTCTGGTATGACGCCTTTGCTGCATAATAGCAGCAAGTCTCTCTTTTTTGCAACACTTATAGATAAAGGTTTTTTTGTAGAGCTGCAATAGTTTATCAGGAAAATATTGCACGTCACTGATTTCTGATCTTTCAGAAATCACGGACATTGCCGCTTCGTCCACAGTCCTTTTCTTTCTATTTCTTGTTCCGTAATTATGTTCTCTTTGTTGCTCAGAATCTAAGTTTTCACTGGCTTTACTTCCTTTTCTTTCATTCCTTTTCTTTTTTTACTAACATCAATTGCAGAAAAAATTCTCTGACATAACGTAATTATAGAATATTTTGTTTTCTCCTTTAATATATCTCAGTCGCTTTATCTTTAACCACTTAACTTGCTTTTCTTCTGTGTCTATTTTTGTATTTAACAAAATTTTGTTGGACAGATCTTTTAAATCTTTGAACTCATCATATTTGAATTCTTTCACAACGTATGGGTTCTTAACAACTTTCTTATTTTCTTTCTTAATATATACTTTTTTTGATCTTGCTTTCTTAAATACCTTTATCCAATCTGGCATTGAATAGATATCTGTATATTTTTGTTCCGTCTCGATAGCGCTATGCATAGAGTCTGCCTCCATGTGTGAATGTCCACTTTCAAGGAATTTTTGTTCAATGATTTGCAAGTTTTCTATTTTTTGAACAGCCCAGAGTAGAATTGCCGCTACGTTCTTATTCCGATTCTGCCCGCCACAGGTATCAGAAAAAAGGCTTACTTCAGTCACAGAATTTGGAATGCAATTCGACAAGTAGTGGTACAAAATAGTACCTATTTCCGCGCTACCTTTTTTGCCATTTACTTCTGACCAAATTCAAATTCAAATTCAAAATAATCTTTATTTCATAGGTAAGCATTATTACACTTGAAATCGTCACAATGGTTAAACTCTACCGCTCATTCGTAAGGCAGATTCCCCTGAGAAGAATGAGCAAGAAACTCTAGGGGTTGCTCTTTGTAAATAGCATTTACAATATTTTTTTTTATATTTAAAACATCAGAAGTGAAACAATATGCATGGTTTGGAAGAGCACTCTCGTATACTGTCAAATTATAGACAGTTAATTTGCGCGTGTAATATAGAAGACCGATGTCTACACCAGGTATCTGAAGTATGGCTTGTAAATCAAAAGAAGCAGATAAAAATTCCTTATTATCACCGGCTCTTATCTTATCATTTTTCTTTTCTTTATTACAAGCCTCTTTCCTGGCATTGTATTCAGCAAATTGTTTTTCGAGTTCCGTTTTATCTTTAGTATCACTTCGTGCATATTTAGTGCAAATCAGACATTGGCCCTTTTTCGGTTTAAAGAATCCCAAATTGAAATCATTGCAAAACATTCTCCGATATGTTATCTCAGAGACAGGTTTACTGTTTTTCTTTTTACATTCGTCAACATAAAGACTGTACATCTTTGCAATAGATAGTTTTCTATCCAAATATTGACGTTTAGACTTCTTTCTTACGTAATGACTCTCCATGGATGGAAACGATTGTATGTGGTCATGGACCTCTTGAACTTTTTCAGGTGTCTTATTATGTGCCACGCACATTCCACGAGGGTCTTTATCTTTACTGTATTGTCCAACAAAATCTTTATTTTTTACAGCATTTTGTACCACGCTTTGACTGATGTAAAGGGTAGTGCAAAAAAAAACTTTTGCCACACAATGACCCTTTCATTTTCTATTTCAAAAGAACATTGTGTCCAATACGCTCTTGTGGTTCTTCTCTTCCTATCTAGGGTTAAAGTTTTAGTGTTTGTCCGTGACTAGGTATCGTCTCAGAGAAAAACAATTATCTAGATATACAATATTTTCGTTACAGTTAGTTAGCGTTACAATCTTGTATTGATTAATATGGAATTCTTCAGGTAAAACAAATTAATCAGGTTAAATCATTTTTCGCTGTAGTAATTAAGTTGCATCCTTGAATAAGTATTATCAGAGAAAAACAATTATCTTGATATACAATATTTTCTTAGCCGATTAGATTGTAATGTTAAAATGGAATTCGTCAGGTAAAATCAATTAAACTTTTTTTTTTTTTTTTTTTTTATACCTGACAGGCAAATGACTCCACTCCACCTGATGTTAAAAGGAAAGTGGTATCCAAACGCGAAGGAACCTAGTGCAGCGATGGAATCCTCACTGCACTAGCCGCCTCCACCCTGCCTGCCTACAATATGCCTCTTCACGCCTCGTTTGAAGGAAACTGCTATAATAGCTTTTGTTTGACCATTTTAATCTAGAATGGAGATTTAAATCTTAGTAAATGATTGTTACTGAGGGAAAAATTGAGTATTTCATGAGCTCTATCTGAAGAAAACCAAATTTTATCAGATTAACTGACAATCATTGGAGACAAATATGTCAGCAGTCAAGCTAATTATGCTTAATGTTTTGTATTTGAAAACAAACCTTGGTAATGGTTGAAATAATCGTTTATCTTATTAGGTAGCAGCGAAACTATAAGACTTAGCGATTAATCGGTTTTCGCAGACGAAAAACGACAAAATTTTAAGTACTTTGGCATTCTTAAGTCATTTTCGTCAAAATTTCGATTTAATTGGTTTTCGTTGTAAGGTGACGCACTGGTTCAACTGTAAAATAGATGTGGACTGTTAAATTGGTTGCATAGTTTTGGGAATAGACTTAGTCAAAAGACCACTGATGCATAGTTTTAGGAAATCAAAGATTTTTTTATGGTAATGATTTCAAAACATATTTTAAAAAATAATTAAAAAATCAACTAAAGTCTGTTCCAATCCATTTTGAACAAAAAGTAAACAAACCTGTTTGGTTAAAATTCTAAAGTAATCACTCAATAAATTGAATGAGTAACACTTTCACTTATATTTCGAAGATTTCGACTTGATATATCATCACTTTTTTCAACAATATTCATTTGAATAGCATAGTGAAATCATATTTGAAAAATGGTAGCCCAAAAGTGAGGTTATTATTCACCTACACTTATATGACTTGCCTATGGTTGCATAGTGCTGTTCGAAAAAAAAACATTCAGTTCAATCAATTACACTTTAGTAATTGATTATTAAAGCGAACATCTCAATCGCAATCAAGCGAGTATCTAAGTGTAAGGATTTGAAGGAGGATTTAAATTGAAATTTTAAATATGCTTATATAGGTTATATAAGGAAAATTGCTAGTATGACTCAATTGAACAAATTGATTTAATCATTCAATTGATTAATTAATCAATTTGTAGTTGGCGTTACAATTGGCCACCACTAATCGTCTATGGTTGGGTCAGTGCCTTGTTTGTTTACTTTTGTTCAAAATGGATTGAAACGAAATATAAGTAAATTTTAAAATGGTGACACCACCTTATCAAGTAAGTTTTGAGGTTTGGCTGCCTCAAGCAGTCGCTGCACCTTGCCACAATAATACAGAATGTCTTTCTGTACTAAAAACTATATCTGTTATTTGAAAATTACTGCATAAGACAAGTTTTGAGCCAAATTCACTCAGCTTGACATGGATTTAAAGACTAAGACAGCCGCTTGGACTTCCCAGGTAAAATTCAACAGGTTAGACTTCAGACGAGACTAGTATCTTAAAAATTGTTAATGTACTCACATCCAAGTTTACATTGTTGCTCATAACTTCCTCCCCCACTTCATCTCTCCTTTGCAGTCAGCTACTCAACAGTTATTAACTTTTAAAGGGATTTCTCTAAAAAATCTCATTCTACTTACTATAAATTCCATCTCTGTGGACTTACGACTGTTGGTTTTGGACTAACCTTTAAATAGCCTACAGGTACCTATATTTTAAATGCGGGTACAGGTAAAACAACCATATTATCAAGTTGATCTGGAGTGTTGCAAAAAACGCTTACCGGTTGAAAACCAATAGATTTTAGGTAATCCACAAATGCTTCATACTTCAAAACAGTCTTCAGAACCTCGCTTCTTATTATTCTTAGCTCATAATCATGGGGATTGTCCAAAATATGGGTAATGTGTGTCAGAAGTTCGTACAGTATTTTACTAAATGTCTCTGCATCTTGAACGTTTTGCTCGACCAGAGCAAGCCGAGCCATATCCTCCATAGTTAAATTAATAGGACACAAATGCAATTTTCGCAAAAATCACTTGGAAATTTAATAACTTTTTGTAATAATGATAAGATAAAGTTCTATTGCAACTTGTCAATTTTTGATTTGTCACCGCCGAATCGTTCGGGAAATTTTTAATTTGCTGATGAACGTAAATAATTTTACGATGTTAGTTTTTGAACGATATTTTGTATTTGTTACGTTAAGATTAGATGTTAATGTATTGTATTTATGTATTCCCAATACATAGGTATCAAAATGTAATAAATTTATCTTAATAAATATTATACAAGTAGTATCTTTTAGAAACATATATTTAATATATGGATACCTAAAATTTATGTCTAGAAATGAGTGTACGCCGTAGTTAGTCTGTTATTCGTTACCATAGCATCTGGGTTTCAAACAATGCTGTTGCAAATGAAAACATTTACTTATTTATTTAATTCATTATTCAGTATAGTAAAATGAAAAAGCACACTATTTCAACCGAAAAAATGGTTGATAACGGTTGGTTTCTCGTAGTTTTTTAAAGTTATGTTAATAAAGAAAAAGTTAAGAAAAATTAAAGCAACAGTAACTAAAAAGAAAGTAGTTACATTTGCTATTGCTACTGTTTTTTTTATTGTGTACAGTCAAGAGCACATCAAGCCTGACACTTTGGACTTTGAACAGTAGTTATTGCAAGCGCCATAGAGTTGAATTTACCGTAGGGGTCAAGCTTGAGGTGCTCCTAACCCTGTACAAATTTTAAATAATCGATTCTAATACCTGATGTTGTTGTAGAGTTCGGGCGAGGATCGCGGAACTGGTTGCTTCACGCGCGATATGTTAGAGGCGAGCACGCGCAGTGTATAGATTTAGCGGATGATTTACAGAGACAAACCAGCAATACGCACAGATACGCGCATTTTATAAAGGTTCTTAATATTGTAAATATTTCAATGTTTGTAACCTACTAAAGGAAACAAGCTCCATATCTTTCTACGTTAGTTTTGATTATAGTGACCCTCCCTCCCTATCTAACCTATGCCTATACGAGAAGGGCACATAACCTGTGCGCGCACAGGAACTTTATAAGTTTAGGTTCTGACCCCAGATCAGCCAGTGTACAGAGTTGTCACAGACCTCTGTCACTTGACTTCATCCGGTTCTTTGAGAGGCTAGTACCTCGGGTGAGCCGCCCCGGGTGCACGTACAGTACCCTCCCTATTTTCCAGATAGGTACCGGAGCTGTAGACACGCTCACTTCCCGTTGCGCATTGCGCAACTAGCGGTTGCCACCGCTAAGCCGTCGACTCTGAGTCCATTACTCCTCATTGCTGGCGGAGCTGTAAGGCACGCTCACTTCCCGATGCCGAAAAACGACGTCTCTCCAGTTCCCAATAACCTAAGCGGTTGGAGGGACCGAAGGATATCTAGCTTATCCTCTACTAGCTCTCCGGGCTAGTGCCGGAGATGCCAGTCGCAGTGTCCTGCGACAATGTTCTGACATAGCTTCCAACTTAAAGGGCAACTCACGTGACCCGCGCGTCTCCTCGCTTTAGGCCCTCAACTAGACCGCTACTAAGACGCGCAGCTGCTCACGAGAGAGACGCCCCGGACACATGCAACCGGGGCCGGGCAGACAAACATGTCCATCGCTGCAGCTAACCACAAACCCCAGAGAGTTCATACCCAAGTCCGGGTCCCCCAGAGACGTAGGCAAAGGCGTATCACCGGCGGCTTAGCTCGGACGGAAAGATACCGTTGCAAATGCAGCAATGTAGCATAAGAGAGTCATCACACTTAATTATGAAGCCGACACGGATTAAGCCGGTCAGAAACAGCTTTATGTCTGTGTAATGAGATCGAAGCAGACGTTGCGTGTAAGGTTTGCTCCCGAGAGTTTACTTTATTATTCGGTACGGGTATGGTGAAAATCCAGACTAAACTCGACTCATTCGTGTATTAACGCTTGCTTGATGTGGTGTTATATTCAAGGGAAGATGAATTGATAATTGAATTAGTACAATGACCAACATTTTGTGTTCCGCGTCGGTTCGAGCGGAATCGAAAAGCGCAATCTTTTTCGCTCTTATTGCTTGGATAGGTATATAGCTTTTTCTGACCAGTTCAAGCGGAAATGTGTGTTGATTCCCTAACAATCTCTTATGCATATCTTGTGCAGCCAAAATCTAACTTTGAAATATTTGAAGAAAATATCTTTTAAGAACAAGGCCGCTAATATTTGATAGGGTTCAGTTTTGGCTGACGCAGGCCGACTTCAGGAAGCCTTCGAGAAATTCCACAGCTGCATCAGGCTTCAGCCACAGGACCCTGAGCCTTTGAAACAAGTCGCCAAATGCTTGTAAGTTAACGTTAGATAAAGTTTTTAATTGTCAAGGCGGTCCGGTCTGCGGTACTGTCAAAAGCACATCAAGCTTGACACTTTGTACTTTGGACTGTTTGTATCGTAAACGGCATAGAGTTGGATTTAAGTCTTAAGTGCCAAGCTTGACGTGGTCTTGACCCTGTACTTAAATTATTTGGACTAACCAAGTGTGCTTTATATACCTAGATGCCTCCCAAATTAGTTGTTAAATAAACTCTAATAACCTTAAGCGCCCAGTTACACGACGCGAAAGTTTTCGTGTGGACACCGCGCGGTAACCGTCCAGTTACCACGCTTTCATGTACATTAATAGCGAATCTGAATTCTATTTACTAGGCAATAACATTTAAATTCCTCCGATAATACAACCGCGCGTTCGCCGCACGGACGAACGAAAAGACGAAAAGACTAGCCAGCCTCTCATTTAAGTTAAAACGTAAAAGCTAAATAAATAGAGCGTATTTTTAACCGACTTCAAAAAAAGGAGGAAGTTCTCAATTTGTCTGTATGCTTTTTTTGTATGTATGTTACACGATAACTCCGCCATTTGTGAACCAATTTTGATGATTCTTTTTTGTTGCATTCCAGATGTGGTCCCATTTTAATTTCAAGAAAATATTCTACCTCTAAGGGTGGCAAACTAGGGTATGAATGACTTTTGAGGTCGGTTTTTTTAACCGGAGGTTAGGTTATGCCATGGTGGCCACACGGTCTCCGCGCGAGGTAGCGCGATGAAATTCGTGTTGAAGAAACGCGACCTAAAGTGTACCAAAAATTTCAGATTTCACCAGAGCCGTTTTCAACTTTCTCTAGAAGCTTACCTCGAGGCTGATAAGTTAACAAAATATCCGGATGCCGATATCTACAGCGCTCTCGGTATGCATACTTGTAAACATACCTACAACATTTTAGTTTTACTTTCTTTGTCTAATTTTAGTGTACTAACACTAACCAGTTCAACGCAAATGAAAAATAAGTAGCATAATAGCTTTAAAATACTTAGTTGTGATTAAACCAAACTCGTGAATGCAAAGGTCTGGAGCACGTGAAGGGTACCCAATAACACCTTCACGTGCACCTTTACGTGATACTTTAGATTTAAAACCAACTTAATGCCGTTTGCGATGAGGCTACCCAAAGTGTCAAGCTTACATTAGAGCTGTGGACGGTACAAATAATTTGCAATACCCTGTGTAATGTTTTTATAATTTCCATTACATTTATTAAAAACCTTAATATTTTATGGTATCTACTATATGTATAAAGAACACTTAGTTTCGTAGTTCACGGCCATCGCATATATAACCAGAAATAGAGACGAAATGTCATTTAATTTGTTTGAAAACTATTCTGCCAAATCATTACGATGACAACTGCGCTTCGATTGGCCAGCTCTAATTCGACTTTGTTCGTAATCAATTCGAATTCAAATCGACCAGTTTAACTTGAGCTTTGCTATAACGGACTAAAATTAAAAAATTTAGGTACTTATTTAATTGCCGATGAAATGTGATTCCGTTTGTTTTGTAATTAGATGTTTTGCTTATTTTCCCACACCTCCGAATGGAACAGCCCGCCATAGTTAGAGATTATTATCTTTGTTACAATAAATACAGGATATTTTTGGAATATACGGCGACGTACACACAGGTCAGTTGTTGGCGCTGTACTATTTCAGCTTTCTAATTTGTGGTTTCGTCTCTATTTCTGGTGATATACTCGATGTTCACGGCTTATGATTTCAGCGGAGTGTGCATGGAAGCTAGGAGATATTGAGCGTGGGGTGGAATGGGCACGATCAGCAGTGCAGGCGGGGGGAGGCGAGCGTGCGGGATCTCTGTTGGCGCGATTGTTATTATCAAGTGGGGATGTCAATGGCGCGCTGGCAGCCTACGATCAGGCGCTCACGTTAGTACCTAACTTCTTCGTATCACATGAGCAAAACCTAGATAGATAGAGATCTTTCCTGTAGCCCTAGGTGGATATGGTTTGTAAAAAAAAAGATTTATTACGTTTACATCCGGTATGAATCTTTAGATTATATTATATTCAACTGATGTCAATTTTAGTGCGTGTTTGGAAAATTCGAATGGAAGACTTACTAACTTTATACAATCATTTCAACCCAGTACGAACGGTATTGCAAAATCAAAATCCAAATAATCATTATTTCATAGGTAACCATTATTACACTTGAAATCGTCACATTGGTTAAACTCTACCGCTCATTCGTAAGGCAAATTCCCCTGAGAAGAATGAGCAAGAAACTCTAGGGGAAATGCGAACAGGCAATGATCTTATAGATAATTACTGATAGGTATAAATGTATCAGTTGTTCAAGGTAGGTACTATTATAACACAGGAACTCAGGTATTAAGTCCAGGCCATAAACAAGATTTGTTGACGCGTGAAACTTAAGCGTTCAATTTTAAAAATTTAACTGCCTCGGTGGCTGAGCGGTTACCATGCCGGACTGTCACGTCTCAGGTTCGATTCCTGGGCCGGGAGAAATATTTGTGTGGCCTACATTTATTTCTCTGGAGAGTTTGGGTGTAATTTGTGTCCTGGCACCCACGTAGTGCGGGGCTATGTTGAGTGTGTGCGTTATTATTATTATTAATAAGCATTTCAATTGGATAAATAATTAATAATGCCAGGAGTGTGGGCCGTTGTTGGTTGGTGATTTTTTTAACAAACCTCGAAAAGATGTCTAAAATTTAGTTACACTTTCAGTGTAATGATCGCAAAACAAAATATTACTAAGTACTTTTACAATGTCATTATATTTTTTTATTTCAGTGCTCACGCATGTGGAGCAGATACACTAGCAGCAGCAGGAACTCTGCAGCTTAGAGCTGGTGACCCTCGTCGCGCCTTTCAGCTCTTAGGCGCTGCATTGGCTCAACAGCCGACTCAGCATGCTGCAGCCCTAGCTCTGGCTGCTATGATGCTGCAGCATAAAGACGTGGACGCGGCTCTCGCTAGGCTGAAAGCTGCGTTAACTGCGCATCCGACTTGTGTTGCTGCGCACACCAATCTTGGGTTGGCCTTGTTGGTTAAGAAAAAGTATATTGCTGTAAGAATTTTGTATGATATGAGATACATTAACATCTGTTATAGATTTCGTACAAAATGTGGTGGTAACGACAAATCTTTTGAACCAACGTTAAAGAAAGAAGGAGGTTCTCAATTGGTCCCTACGATCTATCAAGTTTTTACGTCAGTAGAATCCTCATGGAAACCCTCCACCCGGAAAGTGGCGAGGTTGGAGTCTCAGACTTACAATCTAACGGCATTGTAGAATGAGAAGATGTAGGTATTGTAACTCTACATTAAACGTCGTAGCGCGACGTATACGTATTTGTGCGCTCCCGCCGCGCTGTTATGGGTACGGAGTTGCCTTACTTGTTCTTATTCTACTATGCTAACTACCGCGAACCCGCCAGCGACCGCAGTCTCCGGCTCCACCTTGGGAAATTACTTAACGAGTTTCCCTCTATGCCCTTTGCTTAGGAAAGGATGTACCGAATCACAAACGATATGTAGCCTAACCATAATATAAATAATGTAGAATATACAGGCTGTCTATTAAGTCGACGTCAAGCCGAGACGGGGATGCCAAGGATCATGGCCTACAAAAAAGTCTGTGGTACTATGGTATAATATTCCTAACGGGTTTTTTTTAATTAAAGATTTTATGCACATTACGATTTTTACGTTTTTACACCTTTGGAGGCGACTGTACGCAAACATAATTGTCTTTTTGTATCCTTCGTTGTCTTATCTTAAATCAATCTGCTTTTTAATGAGCTATGTATTAAATTAAATTCCTCACTAAAAGTTATTTTAAATATATCAAGAAGTATGAAAAAAGATATCAATTTTTTTTAACTATTTGAATGGGTATGTTAAAAAAATTTAAAATGTGTGACACCGCATCTGCACTTAATTGTAAAAACTTGTCTACTTATTCATCTAATTACTAAAAAAAATTACGTACCTATCTACTTTAGTTAGGTTTTATTCAAAATTTCATCAAACAGGTCGTCATTACAGCAATAAACGGAATATTTGCTAAAGTGTAAAAAACCTATTTTTTTTTGTGATTTTGGTGTCTAAGATGGTTAGTGCCGCTCATGGCGGTGGTTTCTGACTTCAAACTAAGGAATAAAATATTTGAAAATCAAAACTTATATTTTTGTAACAATTGCAATTTACATTTTTATATATTTTTCACAATAAATGTTCAAAATGGCGGCCGCCGGCCCTAATACACAGTCTGCACCGCCTAATCATGGCCCTATTAAGCGGCCTTCCGCAGCATTTGAGGATTCCCACGGAGAGCTGCGAAGGCGCTATTTAAGCGGTCTGCAAATTCTTGCCTGGACTGAGGAACAGTCTGATACACAGTTTCTTTTACAAAGCCCCATAAAAAATAATCTACAGGATTAAGGTCAGGTGACCTGGCTGGCCACGAAATGGGTCCACCGCGACCCATCCACCTATCGGGGAAAACTTCGTCCAGGTGCCTTCGTACAGCTATACCGAAGTGCGGAGGAGCACCATCGTGCTGGTAGACTAATAGTTCTTCTGGTTCTTCACCTCCTAGTATCTCATGGTGGTGGTTTTGCAGATGACGCAAGCATATTGCAGCAGTTACTTTGGAAGGCAGCAGTGTAGGCCAATCAGTCGAGAAGCTGTGAAGCCGGCCCACAAGTTCCGATTCAACCACACAAATTGGTTTACTGAATCAAGTCACAATTACAGTTTAAGAGATAAATCCGCGCAGGTACACACAATGGAACCGACTGACTAGCACGGGAACTGCAGCTAGATCGGACCGTTTTGAAAAAAGACAATTATCTTTAAGTACAGTCGCGTCCAAAGGTGTAAAAACGTAAAAATCGTAATGTGTGTAAAATCTTTAATTAAAAAAACCCGTTAGGAATATTACCATAGTACCAAGGGCTTTTTTGTAGCCTATGACCTATTTAACATCCCCGTCCCGGCTTGACGTCTTAACGACTTAATAGACACCTTGTATAAATGTGTAAGCGACGTCTGACGCCAAGAGACCTAAGGTGGTAGACGGAAGTCGGGAGGGAATGATTTTCTCATTGTCGGTCAAGTAGGCTTACAAGATTGATCGATCGAAGAGTGTTTTAGTCACAATTTAATTTCTCATTAACAGGCACTCACATGTCTTCAGCGCGCAGTATGGGCGGCGCCATTAAGCGGTCGAGCCGCTCATAACTTGGGACTTGCTCTGTTGTTGTGCAAGCGCCCGGCGTCCGCCTTCTGCAGGCTTGCAACTGCCGCAGCTTTGCAACCTACACAGCATTACACTGTAAGTCCGGCCGTTTTCATCAATTGTCTTCCGTAGTTTGTGCTATTCACCACGATCCTGCGCTATATAGTCTCGCCCATTCTCGACTTTGGATATTGTTGTCTGCCTATCTCATTGCAGGACGTCACATTTATACGTTTATGTACACTCCTCTTGCCCACCATTCGGTTGTCACCTTACTCCATATTATCACTACTTGTCTACAAGATAATATTTAATGGTTTATTGTTCACTGGGGAAGGTAAATACTATGAACCCGTTACGCAAAAAAACTTTTTTGTTTCTTTCACTCGCTTCAAACACGGAGGTTTATTATTGTTACTTTTGACTTGGATTTGTTTAAGGACATTCTCAATTTGAAATGTAGACCCCTCGTTCTATAGTCTCTTCCTGACCCACTGGGAGACAGGCATAACAGCATGTATGTGTTGTTGTTCACTATTATGCAAGTTGACTAGACACGACAAGATTTCAAAATGTGAAGTACCTGCCAGCTTCAAAAACTGATGACAGGCGTACTGCCTAATAGAATACTGACGATGCGTTAGCGACGTATATAGACGTTAATTATATTTGCAATATCTATTCATTAGGTACTGCTGATCGCAGTAGCTTTAGAACGTCTAGGGGACAGTCGAGCCGACGCCGCGTACGCTAGGGCGGCTGCGCTTGGACCAGATGATCCTCTCATCAGACTAAACCTGGCTGGGCGACACGCGCGAGCAGGCCGATTGAGTAACGCAGTTGAAGAAGCCGGCATTGTTGCACAGCTTTTGCAAATTGAGAAAAGTGATGCACAGGTCAGACCTAAAAATATTAATTTAAAAAGTCCCTAAATTTTGGGCGGCTATAAAATGGGCAATACTAAAACGTATACCAATTTTCCTTACCAGTTCAATTTATAAATCCTTGTAAATGGATAGTCAGCTACTACCTACTAAAGTAAAAAAAAGAATGTTGTGGCTTTTCTTTTCAGTTAATTAGTGCTTTAGCGACGTTGTTGGCCCTCCTTCGAAGCGCCGGCGTAGAGTTGTCAGATTTGCCAAACACCATTCCGGAAACGGATATAGAGGTGCCAAGCACGGAAGACGTTAACACGCCTGAGGAAGAACAGTTGGCGTCGGATGAAGTTTAATGTATGATATTTATATAATGTTGTTAACCATGTGTTGAAATACCATGCCATACAGGTAACATGCCTAACCAACAGGGATAAAGATACATGTAGTCGATATAAAGGACGTACCTACTTTTCACAAAACACTAAGCAAAAATAAACTTTTAAGTTTTATACATTGCCTTGGACGTCTCGGTTGCAATTAGTTAGGGTCAATTTACTTTGCGGCGGAACGGAATGGAAGCGAATTTTTGTAACGAAATTGTACATTGTAAACTAGATATGAGCCAAAAAACAAGTCGCGCATGCTCGGGAATGCTCGCGCATTCGCGGGAATTTCCTCAGTTGCCTAGGTGACGCCTGGCGAGTCCGCGGGATGTGACGCGAAGGCAGACGCAGTGTGACGTCAAACGTCCACGAATACTAAATGCTACAGCCTCAAGGCGCAGTCGCGAGCATTCCAGTGACAGCGTGTCTTCTCGCGCGGCGAGGCGAAATTGACGCTTCCGTCCCGCGGCAATGTAAATTGAGCCTTAATTGAAAGTTGTAGTTAGTTTGGGTGAGTTTTGTAGAAAATTTAAAGATTTATTAAAAGTTTAAAACAAAAGTTATAACGGATGTTAACGTGACCAATAGCGACTGCGTAATAACGTCAACTGAACTAACATTAAATTGGCTACGCAAAGCTTTGCACAAATAGAAACTTGTACAGTCAAAAGCACATCAAGCTTAACACTTTGTACTTTGGATCGTTCTTATCGTAAGCGGCATAGAGTTGGATTTAAGTCTTAAGTGTCAAGCTTGACGTGCTCTTGACCCTGTACGTAAACAGTACATTTTTGTTGTACTATCTCCCACTTTGTAGATCTACGTTTGGTAGTAAATTCAAACGTGCAAGCGTCCCCTCAACAACCCTCAACCTGCTCCTTCGTTTTGCATCGGACTGCGTTGGCTTTTGTTACTACAGAGGTTCCGGTTAGAGCGATCTATTTAAATATTTTTATTTTTATGTGAAAGTAAAACCACATGAATTATTAAAAGTCGTGGAAAAGAGTTATTAAGTGTTGTATACTCAAAGTTGTTTATGATATTAGTAACATAGTCCCGCAAGGTTGACAGTAGAGGTTGATAGTATTTTACAAATAACCCTGTAAATATATGTAGGTGTATATGTTTTATGTATATACATATATGTTCTGAAAATAATGGCGGCATTTAATGAGAAACACGGGCGTAGTGACTACTATAATAGTTCAATTTACATTTAACATTTTATAGCTTTATGGTAAAAATAAATATATGTATATAAAGGCCCATACTTGCCTAACTGCAAGTCATAATTGTACCTGTCCTTACATTACAGCCACTAAGGAAGTTAAATATCTCGGTGTAACTATTGACCAAACCCTCAGTTGGCGCAATCACATAAACTCTTTGACTACACGAGTTCGTAAACTGATCTGTTTTTAAAAACCTCCGGCACGTAGCCGATGCTGACACCCTCCACATGACTTATTCTGCCCTATGTGTGTCCTTGCTTACTTACTGTCTTACGGTTTGGGGTGGGCGGCTAAACCATTATGCTTAAACTGGAAAGAGCTCAGAGGTCAGTCTTAAAGGTTATGTTTAAAAAGCCTTATCGGTACCCAACTTCTCTATTATACGACGACTCCTCAGTTCTATCAGAAAGGCAGCTTTACGTACTACAGGTGATCTTACGGAAACATATGCTATTAAAATATGACCCTACATTCTTTCGGAAACGTAGATGCAATTATGTATGCCCTTACAGGCAACATAGGATTACCTTGGCTGGAAGGCACTTCCATGTTCTCAGCGCTCGTCTATATAACTTCATTAACAGTAAAATTAATATATACTCTCTTTCCCGTTACGAAATCAAGAAAAAATTGACAACTTTGTTAAAATGCCATGATTATGATGCCACAGAGGCGATGTTATTGTAATCTCACAAATTTTATTTAAGTGAATAATCAAACAATTAGGTTGTGTACGTTCATCTAAACTTTTTTGGTATCCGACTCTCCTAATGTTAAGACCTTATATGCATCCAAAAGCAACAATTATAACGCACCCTCAGATATTTTACACACATACACTGATTGTTGAACCAGTATCACTCACAACACACTCTACACTTACACTCCACTTTCTTGATATACACTGCGATTTATTTATGTAACATAGTTTAAGGGTCGTATTCCAGAACTCTACTCAATGCTCAAGTCAGGATTTGAGTATGATTTAAAGCACTAGAAATTATACTCAAGTCTTTGCGTTTAGGGTCGTATTTCCAGTGTTGGAATCATACTCAAATCCTAACTTGAGCAATGAGTAGAGTTCTGGAATACGACCCTAAGTCCTCTATAAACTGTACTAACTCTTTGAACATCTTTCTCATATTTTATTCTTTTCTGGGTCCCAAATAAACAGTTTTATTGTACTGGTTTTGGGCTTACAGAGATCCTTTTAGTTTGCCTGTAAGCCATTTGCTGATAAAAATTCGATTGATGCTTGCCCGCCGCGGCGGCAACGGTACTGTCTGCTAACACAGGTTAAATCCTTTGTGGGGTCTGGATGTTGCCTGACTGGTCAGCAATCAATCAATAACTAATAATTACTGTATTATTTCTGTACTATTTGTAATGGCCATCAATAAAGTTATTATTATTATTTTTTTTTAAAGTAAGCAATGCGACCCGGAGGGAAAGTACTTTAAATATGCGACCCGGAGGGAAAGTACTTTAAATATTATAGATGAGTTATTTTGCTACATGGGAATGAATATTATATTTTGAAAGTAAGTAATACTGCACTCAAAAGACTTTTAATAAGTTGTTGGCCTCATTTGAGAATCGAAGCGACGAAAGGTGAAAAAAAAAAGTATTTTTAGTATGAAAAGGTCAAATATAAGGATTGATTCCTTTTAAATAACATAGTACCTATCTTAAATTTAAAAAGCACCATGAAATTTTACGCATGAGATTGGGAATATGAATTATAATGCGAATTACAGTCGATATTCGATGTTTGACGGCCTCAGTGGTAGAGCGCAAACCACGGGTTTGCGCTCCGGTTTTCATCGTGTCGCCATCTCTGATCTCCGGGTTCGACACCGGCCGGCTCAATGTAGTAAGTAGCTTTTCTAATTGTCTCAGGTCTGAGTGTTTGTGATATCATCGTTACAAAGTGCTTTAATTACTTACTTTAGGTTCAGAGCAACGTGTGTGATGTTGTCTAATATTTAGTTTAGACATTAAACAAAAAGATGTAAATTTAAAAAAAAAGTTTAATATTTCACAAATTTTTGTTAAAATAGAATTCGGGTCTAAATCATGTACCTATATTTGTCTTTTTTAAACTAGCCAACGTCTCGGGCCCGTCACAAGGTCCCATGGCCACGGCTGTAGCTATCATTTCTTATGTGTAACAATCGCGAAAACCTGAGAACTCAATAAGTAATTATTTTATTTAAAAACTTTTAACCCTACTGTCAGTTTTCATCAATTGAGAGTCACTTGGATTCTGCCGTCAAACAGTATATACAGTTTTGTAAGATTATGTTTAAGTTAAAAAAACACCCCTTTAAGTTCTATAATAAAAAAAATGTATAGCGAAATATCGACGAGACAGGTGCGCGAAGGTGGGTTGTCATTGGGTATGGTATGTGACTGTCGGTGAGGCCTTTACTTATTGACAGAATCACGTTTTATTCAATAGAGGGCAAAATCTGTTGGAGACTGGAATCTAAACAAAATCAAGACATCCTTGAAGCCTAAGACACATCTTAGGATTCCAGGCTCCCCAAACTAGAACGTATTTTTTTTTATTTAAAAAAATGCGTTTTTTCATTTTGATTTATTTTCAATAACGCACACATTCAACATAGCCCGGCACTAGGGAAACCCTGTGTCGCGGGTGCCGTGGACACATATAGACAATCACAAAAAATATTGTTATTAAAGTAGTATTGCTATTAAATGCCTTTTACGAATGCGTCGATAGTCTTTTGTAGAGAGACTATATAAGTCCTGTAATGAACTTGTGCAAAATTTGTTTTTAAGATATGAATATTATAATTGTTTTTAATGTTCCCAATGTTAATCTTATTAATTGTGTAAAAAAATTAATTTTACCCCAATTTTGACAGAGATGTTACTAAAAATATTTTAAAGTATTTTAATTAAATTATACATATATAATAATATATAAAAAAGGCATCAAAGAGCAAGTTTACGGAATCGAGCTTGTTTAGGTGTTCGTGTGTAAGCTTGTATGTGTGAGTGTGTATGCGTAGAAAGGAACGTATGCGTGGGTACTTATGTATATGTAGGAAAGTGTGTATGTGAACTCCAGGAACTACATTACTTCAATTAAATTTTCGGTGTCTATATAATTGGAAAGAAAAGAAATATAACTATTGTATGATAACACTGATGTTAATTAGTGGTAGGTACTATGGTACAAGATTAGTTTGGTTGGTTGGGTGGGGTGGTTACAATTTGCTTTGTTAATATTTTCGTGGTCATAAGTAATTAGATGGAAGGTTTAGCTTGGTTGACTATTGTATCTTTTTTTTTCTTTATAATACCAAGAGACGCACCTAGGGGAAAAATTACGATTTAGCCGGCCAAAAACCGATTTTACAAAAGTCTGCCCAGGTAGAAAAAAACTGGTTCCTGATAAAGTGGAACAGGCAGAGAACAATAAACCCTTCATGACAACCGCATTATCAATTGGAACTTAATGATTGCCCGCAGTGCATGTATCGACTCGCGGCGTTCCTTGCAAAATCGTTTATTTTAAAAGGGAATATTACTCGTGTGCATGGGATTTTTCATAAACGCTATATGGATTCCAGTATAAATGGTAAAAACGTACCTACATATTTTACTTATTTTATTGTGAATTTGTCTAAATTTACTATTAATTTGACACGCTAAAATCAACACTAATATATACTAGGATAAAAATGGTTTTTGACATATTTATTCACATTTCTATGCGATGATACTACTATAATTATAATGGCAAAGGATTTAGTATACTAAAAGCACTAAAATTAGCTGCTACATTTTGCGATAATGAATTTTAGATGTATTTAAAAATATTATTTTACTTTAACTTTCTTTTATTTTAGGGCTGGGACAAGGCTTGGGATATAATGTAATGATGTGGAAGTCTCTTTTTGACAAATAGCAAAAAATATCTGCCTAATTTTGACTAAAAATTAGATTTTTGTTAGCAGCATTTATAGTAGCAGTAGAGCTCCTTGTGAAAGAGTTCGTCCAGGAAAGTACTGCCATCTATTTCTGCCACCAAGCAGTAATAACAGCATTATGTCTCAGGGTGACGGACGCAGTGGCAGTGCCCCTCAAATCTTTGCGACTTAAAGCTCTGAGTGGCACTGCAACTGTTATGGACAGGCGTGTAGCTTACCATCAGACACACAAACAAGTCGTGATTGTTCGTTCCGTCACTTAATATTATAAAAAAAAAGTATTATGTACCTACAGCCGATATTATTGAATTTCCGTAATAAAATTCATATTACACGTTTTATTTTGTCGCACTATAAATACGTGTGAGTAAAATTGTAACAGTTGCACAATGAATTTTGTGTTGCTCGTGTTGTTAGCACTAAAAATTTTGGCGATTTCTGTGAGTATATTTATTTAAAAGTCCGATCAGGCATATTTTTAGCTTGTACACATGCCAGCACATCAAGCTACATATTGACGTATCTTGTTCCGTTGCACTGGAGGCGATTTTCGTACAAAAATGTGTAGTCTGATGTGCCGTTGTCCGTACAATACCACGATAATTTATATAATTTCCAGGGTGAAGATGAAAAAGAAACTCGCGAACGCGCCGCTAGTTTAGTGGTTCTGCCACCTTTAGTACTAGGTTACGAAGAATTATATGTAGACAACGATGATAACCAACCAGCAAAGAAAGATATGGATTATCCTAACGAAAATGGGGGAAATAAGGTCACACAGGAAACGACGCCAAAGGATGAGAAACAGCATCATGATGAGTTGGAGCAAAGAGAGAAGATAAATGAAGAGGTTACTACAGAGCAACCGAAAGACACCAAAAAAGAAACTACAAAGAAAGAAGAAAAAAAAGATAATAAATATGTTGCACAAAAGTTATCAGATAAGAGTCCAGGGAAGAAAAAAGAACCAATAAAAGACAAAAAGAAAAAGAACAACAAAACAGTCAACAAAAAAGACACAAAGAAAAATAAAACGAAAAAGAGTGCAAAGAAGAAAAAGAAGGAAAAGAAAAAGGGTAAGGGTAAGAAAAAGGGCAAAAGAAAGGGGAAAGTTGAAAGTAGACAAAGCAGAAGCGAAAGCAACAGCGAAAGCAGCGGCGAAAGCAGCGACGAAAGTCAGATCCTAAGCGAGCTAAGTTACCTTTACGATACAGTAGAAATAAAAAATTTACATGAATTGCTGAACAGTCAGCCTTCTGTATATGGTGTTGAGCGTATACATCCCGCTTTACCCACCAGGCCACGAAGTATACCAACACGAAACAATAATAATTTTAATCTAGATTTAGGATTGGGTAATCAAGGCTTTACCAACAATAAAGCAATGATTTTAAAAAATAGAATCACGAAAGAGACCCCATTGATTAACGACAAGACATATGTAATGGGACTAAATTTAAAGCGGACTACATCCTCGCTAAATAAACTTATCAGTTTATTGTCACGAAGAACGAATGACTCAAGTGGTTTTATAGGTGAGAAAAAAAGTGAAATGCGTAGTGACGACAAAGGTGTAATTACTTTAAAAGGCCAAGGTGAAATTGGCGAGGGCAAAGAAGTTTTGGAATTCACTGGCAATTTCCGAGTGCCGAAAAAAGTATTAGATTGCCCATGTTTTAAAGAAATTTTACGGAACGAAAAACCTTCGTTCTAAGCTGAAGATTACCCCTCGCAGGCTGTTTCAGCATTGCAATGAAACAAACAAAGGAATTCAATTTCTTTTTATAATTGTTTTTACGCACTAAAATATTCCTTCCATGTACTGTCCAGTAAAAAGTGGACTATCTTCGAATATGATTGCGAAGAAAATGGGCGATTTATCCGCTGGTGTTGTTTTAGTAGCATTGCAGCTTAAAGGTTCATCGGACATATATAGACCTGCAATGAAGATATCGAATTTAGACAAGTTCATGAGTAAAATGAAAATTGGATACATTTGTCAAAATTATAAATAAAACGGTAGTTAATAACTAGTACGGTTTGGCTGTGACTAACTTAGCAATAACATACGAATCTTGGCCCTGTAGTCTTGTTCTCCGTAACAATTACTGTGAAATAAGTAATACTCGATTAAATTAAAAGACGCATGATGCGATTCGACCCCTCCTACGTAAAGTATCGTATGTCGAAATTTACAGGGGAGTGTTTTAAAGTTCTCCGTTTTATTCGACAAAGCTCGTTACTCACATAGAATGATCATCTAATAGATCATCATAGATCATCTAACCGATATCTAGGATTTTATAATACTCTTTGTGAGTACCGAGCTTTGCCGTATAAAACTGAGAAATGCTAAAGTCACGTATTTTGCTTATTTCAGTGAATTCAGAACTTTAAAAGGCTTCCTTGTAAACTTGGCAATTTCAACATACGACACTTTATGTAGGAGGGGTCGGAATGAGGCTTCATACTTAACATCGTCTTTTAATTTGCCAGTATTACCTATTTGACAGTAATTGTTTCGGACGGACAACAAGAGTAGACCCTCAGACTACAAAAAAGAACTCTATCGAAGGAACGCGTCTTGACTTTTTGTCAAAGACTTGTTTGTGATTTCAACAAGACCTGAAAAAACCAATCCAAAGGTTTTAGTGTACAATCAAAAGCATCAAGCTTCACACTTTGGAATTTAGACCGTTCTTATCACAAGTGGCATATAATAGAATTGAACTTAAATGTCAAATTTGACGTGCTCTTGACACTGGACCCTGTTACTAAAAATGTCACAAAGCTTGTTATATTGGATGTTACATAGTATAAGTACACGCATATAATTTTAGAATAAAATAATAGAACTATAGCAAACATTAATTGTAATCTCTTAAAATTCGTAAAAACGCATAATAGGATAACTTTTCGCCTGGTAATTCACTCCCATTTCTCTTTTTTTTTTGACAATCCTACCATTATCTTTTAGTATGGCCATTTTCTTTATTGTTTATACCCAAATCGAATCGGTAACTATTTTTTTTCAATCGGATGGTTATTGCAAGTAGTAATAAGCATTTTAAACTAAGTAATGACTATTCAGGGTATAATCGTTAAGTGTGCCCAGGTGATTATACCGTAAATTTTAGAGATATCAATTGCCTTTAAACTTGAAAAGGTTGTAAACCCTAATGTGCCGTGACCAGGATCACGGCTATAAAATAGGGTACTTAACTTCGGTACACAAAAAAATATTTGATAGTTTGTAGGAAAACAAAGGCTGTAACAAGAAAAGGTATTTAAAACACAGGTACAATACTATAAAACACTCCCTAATTTAATTACATACGGATATGCGTATGGATGAATGTAAAGTAGACTTACCCCAAAAGGGCCGTGTTATACAGAATTACAGATTGGTAATAACATTAAAATTGGCACATGATTAGGTTGAGAACTGGTAAAAGGATCAAACTTAGACGCAATTAAGAATTACAGCTGAATTGGTCGCTAACCCGATTGAGCACGGAGTGATGATGGAACGACACAAAAAGAGAATGGAGAGACAAAGGAATTAAAGAACGATTCAAAGTTTGAAAATAAGTGGCCACGTACCAGAGAGAAGGTGATAAAAAGGTGTGATGATGATGTAAGGAAGTCACATCGTTACTAACTGACATCGAAAGTACGTTACTTAATGAGTAAAAAGACACCAATAACTTTTAAAAATAAAAGTAGAAATATCTAAGAATGTTTATATTAAATGCTTTGATACATTTAATATTCGTAGAGAGGCTTTATATCAGTTTATAGTTTTATGATGTCTCATATTTTCATGGAACAATAGCCTGGGCACACTAAACGATTACACCCAGTACAATTTGTATGTGTGAGTTAAGAACTATCAAATTTAAATAAGCACAATATCTAATCAAAAAGCCAGCACCACCGGTTTTAATATGATTGACATTGTTTTTATTAGAAACAGGAATTTTGTTAAAATAATGTTATTTATGATACTGGAAACAGAGGCGTAGTGTTGACTTCTGCCGCTCGAGGCCAAACTTAAGGGCTTTAATATTTATTCGACACGAATTTCGATATCCCAATGAACACTACGCCAACTTTATTTTTTGGTCATTTCTGTTATTTTTGAAAACGGCCATATTTATTTACTAACATTATGCTCCCCGAATTTTGTGAAGAAAAAATAAAGAAACAAGAAACAAAATTTGAAAAAAAAAAAACAAAAAGCGAATTTTATGAAAAAAAAATAAACAAAAACAAAATAAAAACAGAACAGGTCGAAAAATTAAGTTGGCGTAGTGTTCATAGGAGGTATCGATTTCATCGCACTCATCCCGCGCGGTCGAAGAGCCCGCGTGCGTCTACCTGTTATAGCAAAATACGTTCTATTTGTTTTGCTTTTACATTTAAGTTAAAATGAGCGTCCCGGGCACGCGGGCGAGGTTGGCTTGAATTTGGTCTACGCGGCGGCCCGCGCGGCAGTCGCGCGGTTGTGTTATTCAGAGGAATTTGAAATGTTTTTGCCTAGTAAATAGAATTCAGATTTGCCATTAATGTCCATGAAGGCGTGGTAACTGGGCGGTCGCCGTGCGCGCAAAACTTTCGCTTTATGTAACTGGGCACTAAATTTGTTGCCCTCTCTGTTTTCACGATTACAAAAGCAGTTCGTTCGGGCGGGCTCGGCTTGTTTGTTTTTGCGTTAGCTTGCTGTTCGCCACCTTTGTGTTGTTCATGATACCGTTTTCTTAAACAGTGGGAATTGATTTTCTAATTTTATGAACTGCTAGAAACAAATACATTGTAAGGTCATTGGATGAATCTACTTACAGGTTAGAACTTTGATACTGACGCCAATGTTATCCACAATCACGTTACCATGTTGAATAACCGTTTGATTCAGGTTTCTATTAGCCTGCAAATTAATTTACAATTAAAACTTAAAATAACTTACGCTTATAGCTCTGTAGTGTTTCTTTTTTAAAGTTTTTTTTTTGCTACGGTTGCAAACATTAGCTTCTTCTCAGTGGACACAGATGGGTAGATTTTCTACGACGCATTGGTCTATTTTTGTATTTCCCGCATCCATATTTAGCAATATATTTAAGTAGCAGTAGAGCTCCTTGTGGAAGAGTTCGTCCGAAGTACTGCCACCATACCTAAATAGGTATGACGGCAGAAATCTGCCGCCAAGCAGTAATGCCAGCATTACTGTGTTTCGGTTTTGAAGGGTAAGGGTGCTGGTGAAATTACAGGCACATGAGACTTGTCAACTTATGTCTCAGGGCGACGGGCGCAGTGGCAGTGCCCCTCTGATCGTTGCGATTTAAAGCTGAGTGGCACTGCAACTGTTATGGACAGGCGTGTAGCTTACCATCAGGCGCACGACTTGTTCGTCCCGTTACTTGATATTATAAAAAAAAGGTATTGTGAATTTGAGCACTAAGATCATATTATACACGCTGACCTCTTCGAACCTGATGCTAGTTTCAGAAGAAATCTTTATGTTAGGTGGTCTCAAAATTGATGGCGCTGTGAACAATGGCTGCACGCTGGCAAAGGACGCTGTCAAACCTTCGTTGGTCAATCGACGAAATAATGTATGGAGGAGATCCACTTTGTTTGGCACCAGGACTATTAACCTGAAGTTTTTGTCTTCAAGGGGTAGTTCTAGAATCTAAAATGAAAATTGTTCAAGATGTTATTTTTCAAATATAGTTATTTCATTAACTTTCGAACGACATCCATAAAGACTCTCGCTCTTTCCCTCTGTAGGTATATAGCATATAGATATACGTATTCAATTTTAAGGTCGTATTCTAGAACTCTACTCAATGCTCAAGTCACGATTTGAGTATGGTTTAAAGCACTCAAAATCATACTCAAGTCCCTGCCATTAGGGTCGTATTTCCAGTCCTTTAAATCATACTCAAGTCCCTGCCATTAGGGTCGTATTTCCAGTGCAATCCTGACTTGAGCCTTGAATAGAGTTCTAGAGTATCAGCTCGAATTCAAGTTTTTCCTGTACTAATACGGTTCATTTTGCTTGGGTCGAACGGCAGAGCGACACTAGCTTTATTTCAGATTTTTTTTTAATGTACACGTGTCCTATTTAGTTCAGTTGATATAAAAAAAAACATTGGTATAATGTAAAGTACTTATTGAATGCAGCGGTTTTCTTATAAAATTTCGAGGTAAGTTTGTGTGTTTATTCTATCGTGAAAATTTTTAGGAATCGTGTTTTCACACCGTGTAGTAATCAGTGTATATTATCCTTATTATATGATACTCTGTAAGGGCTTAAGACGGGCAAGTATAAATAGAGAGTAAGATAAAGGCAAATTAAATTAGATTTCCTAAGCTAACTTTTTCGCATAGCATGTGCTTACCCTAGGCTCGTAATTAATGTCTTGCGTGTACGTAAAAGTGTTGTGGACTTTCATCCCCCGGCCGGATGAATTGTTCTTCTGCCATACACCCTGAAAAAAATACCAGTATTTGAAAACTCTCTAATGGCGAAATTGGGGGTACTAATAGGGGTTAAAGTATGAAATTGCCGATTTGTACTGAAAATCTAAATTGTTTATTTTTTAAATTTTTAACAAATTTATTTAATCAAAATAGTTGCCATTATTATCTATACATTGCTGCCATCTAATGGGAAGGTTATTAATGCCTTTGCGATAGAACTCCGACGATCTAGACTGCACAAACTGTGTGAAAGCATTTGTACTGTCTCCTGGGAAGAAAACTTCTTGTCACGTAGATAATTGTCCAAATCAC
>NW_020653852.1:15804912-15819202 GCF_003589595.1 Hyposmocoma kahamanoa | reverse complement strand
CGAAACGTCGAGGTAAAATATGTTTTATACATGATTAAGTCCCAAAAAAAAATCAAATAATGTGCGAAAATAGTGAAAGTTTAAATCAAAGTAGGTACAGTAAAATTCAGTGTTTATATTACTCGATAAGTGTCTATGCTTAAACAACAGATTTTATTACCATAAGATTTATAATACATACATATTAAAGCTCGTATCAAAAAAAGCATTCTAACACTTGTCTAGACCTCAAAAATATTTCATCATTACATAACATTTCAAAAAGCTTTGCTGTTAATAGAAGAAAAGAAAAAAAAACAGGTCAAAAAAATTACAAAATGGTGTCGCGTTTTGAGTGGTGCGGTTTAGATAGAATGGAAATGGTAGCGCGACGTCCGCGCGACCGTGACGCAACGTCAGCGCGGCGTATACCCGACGTTCGGCACTATTCAGTAGTTGCTCAGTGCTGGCCTTGCGTCAACAAACAAGTTAGGGATACTAAGTTGCGTCGCGCCGTGTGGCATTCGTGTCGACACTGTGTGTACGCTGGCAAGACGCTGACGTTAACATCAACGTCCAACACTATTTCAACTTTTCTAAAGTTGAATATTTAGAGGAGACTCGTGCTCAGGAGTGGGATTTAATATTGCAGAAACTTTTATGGGCTTGGGCACAAAATTCACGAGTTTCATCGCAATCGCATTATATGGCCTCCCTCTCCTTAGAAGAAACCTGTGTTCAGCAGTGAGGGCTCATTCAGAGTATAGGCGCGGGCGCGGCGGTGGATGCGGGCGCGTGGGTCTTGGCGTTTTCCCCTTCACAGTGCCGAAGCGGCTAAATGCGGGTAGATCCATACGTCGAAATCGCAAACAGACGCTAGACCATGCACTGTGAAAGGTACGGGCGGACCGAGCCAGCAGATTTACCCGCGTGACGCGCGCACCCGCTTCCGCGCTCGCCTCGAGACAGGCGCCGGCGCGCGCGTCCACTGTGAACGCAACGAGCGTCTACGTGCATTTGATTTACACGCACCCGCGCCCGCCACCACTCTGAATTTGCCCTGCGATTCAATACTTCAGTGCACGGAACACTGTTACTCCCTTCACAGACTTGCGCGTGGGCACAACAACATAATAATGGAATGAAACACATTTATTTTTATATAGAGACTCACGTAGGCACAACGGTAAGCCTGGAACTTAAGATGTGAATTCAACTTAATACCGCATACAATAGCAACGGTATAAAGACACTGACTGTACTTCCATAATACTGCGTAATATGCGAAACACCGGCTATAAGGCCCAAAATCTACGTACTTGTATCTATTTAAGTTTTTTATCTAAAGATACTACTGTTCTTTATGGGTAATACCTGACGTAGCACTGCGGACATGTTAATTTGGCGAATTGACACAAATAAACACTCAATAAATTATTTTAGTATACATTTCAGGCCGACCAATGCTCAAGTGCTCAACATATCTTTCTAATTTGTGGTGTACAAGTCCACTATTACATTTGTGGCGCTCCACCACAGACTACTTTGTGCTCAACTAAATCGCACTATTCGCACTAAACGTCATACTCTATTTTGACATTTTAAGGTGTCGTTCAGAAAAAGTAACTGCAGTTTTCAGCACGACTACTCAGAGGGTAACCACAAATACTTAGGACAATTAATAAAAGCCGAAAGTGAACTAATCCCTAATAAGTAAGCAAATGCGAATACGGAACTGCACGATCATTGATTAGTGTGACAGAGATCCCATTTGAATTTTTTTAATAATATCTAGTGACGGGACGAACAAGTAGTGCGCCTGATGATAAGATACACGCCTGTCCATAACAGTTGCAGTGCCACTCAGATCTTTAAATCGCAAAGATCTGAGGGGCACTGCCACTGCGCCCGTCACCTTGAGACATAAGTTGACAAGTCTCATGTGCCTATAATTTCACCAGCACCCTTAACCCTTCAAATCCGGAACACAGTAATGCTGACATTACTGCTTGGCGGCAGAAATAGCTAGGTTTGTTGGTACTTATTGGTCAGGTTATGGGATAAAAGAAGAAACTAGTATGCCGTTTGTTTTTATTCTAAATGATGTCGGTTATATGGTTATTTCTTAAATTTGGTTCTTAATATGCTCAACGATCACCAAGTTTTTAAACTGACATTGATTTGCCCATGGAAGAATTTATTATAGGAATGTTTTGAGACATTATTCTACTGACACAATGTTATCTATTGTTGTGTCGCTTAACAGTCAAACTGTATTAGAACAGAACCATTTCTTTCTCTAAATTACCTATACCATACCTACTAGACAAGTCACAAAAGGTATTCGACTGAAGTGATTTGCTAACGTAAAAATAAAGAATTTTAGTCAGGAAAGAATAAATTTAAGTGTGAAATTAAGGTTGATATAGCTTTTGGAGGCAAATAAAAAAAATATTCTTCAATTATTTTTATTGAAATTATCACCTTCTTAATACCAGCACTGAAACGTGTCCACGTTTTACGTACCACACAAATACAAATGAATCGACACGAGTAATTAAGACAAAATACTTGAATACATAGAATAATCTAAATGTTACGTTTAGAAATGTTTAAATTTTGCCGGTCTGAAGCTAGCGACTTGCCTAAAGGCACTTGAGGTCATAATTTACTTGCTTGGAATCTCAACTTGGCAAGTCAGTTCTAAAGAATGTAGTGTCAAGGTAAGTAGGTAACTTAAATTTAAAAAACTTATCGTATGTTTTACAGACAAAATAATAGATAGGTATTTTCATTACAAAGTTTAATTCACGTAACAGACCGGCGAAAAGCTACGAAATTATTCCTCGATATAGATATTTATTTGTAAACATATTTTAAACACTACGTACTTGTGGTATGTTTAACAATTAAACAGAAAACCGTGTAAATTACTTTCAGCCAAATGATTTTATTATTTCACTACGTAAAAACCTAACTTGAATAAATAACAGCCCAATCAAGTGTATGTATTTATGTTAAAATTTAATATTGTATTGTGTGTATCCAGTATATCCAGGGTCTCGTTAAATTATACAGATATTGTCAACTATGTTGTATTATCATATCAATAGTATTTTTGTAGAAACGTTACAATCTCATAATGGGAAGATAATAATATTGGAAGTTTTGTCTACGATCTTTCAGCTTCTAACTAAAATTCAATTTAATATTTACACTTACAAACGTATTGAGGATTGAGAACTAGTTTCTTTCCGATCGCGTTTTAGTTCACTCACATACTCTGATTTGACACTTTTTAGGGTTGGCAATTTATATTAACGAATCTGTTGCTTATCAGTCCAAAGTGTTAAATGGCAAGAAAATTACCTTATTAGTTATTATCAAAATAATCATCAATTTGCACAACCCTTCTGCATACCTCAAAAAGTACAAAAGTCCTTCAATATAAGCTTACGTAACTATTCATAATCAATTCACCTAAATTCTGAACACTATCCGAACGTCGCTTCTAAGTTTAAATATTAAACATTTCTATCTTTATAAATGCACTTTTTGTTAACGTTATATCTACTCTAGGAAAGAAGAATAAAAAATTATTATGAATGTATCGTTATTTACTGGTCATTTATGGAAGTGATTGGTATTTACCGCCATTTTAAAATACTTCTGTTTAAGTGCTTATTGTAACTTAAAATTCCTTTTTATTTCACAATTGAACTTAGAAAGTATTTATTATTTTGTTTATAAAAGTTTGTAAAAATCGCATGAATAATAATATATATTTTAAAGGTTTCCCTGTACTAAGGGTGATGAAAGTGTCAGTGTCGTTTTGATTTGGTACGATAACATGTTCGACTGATGGTATATATATATATATATATATATCATTCAAAAACATTGCACTTGCTATTAAAAACGGGAAGTCTAACTTTTGGAAAGAAAACTTACAAATAATGAATACTCAAGAATACTGAAGGAATGATGGCATCGCTTATCTCACACTTTTGGACTTATTCACCTATGTATTCTTTGGTGTTGTGTCATTTTAACAATGATTGATTCATTTTCTATGGACGCTATAATAATGGCTTAAGTTTACTTACTAAAGATTTTTACGGACTGTACAGATATTTAAAAAACCTGACATTCAAGAAATACTGATAAGAACTTTCAGTTTCAAGTGCATATTTTTATACATAATTTAAATCTTGCACAGTCCGTAAGGTGTTTTCTAGATACTTATTGCTTCTAATTTCGTACTCTATATTTACATCTAAGTCTATTTACACAAATGGAATCATTGAGATCATTTCAATATTCTTACTTACGCAGTACAAATGATGTTTACGAGGTCAGTTAGAGTTACAATCTAGTCTACACGTTAAATAAAAATAATACTTTTAGAATAGACTGGTTTGGTACACGATGGCCACTAAATTGTAACCAAACATGAGGTAATAATTGTTACCGTAACGGTAAATCCTTTAGAGAATTATATGAAATGTCTCCTTATTCTTTCAGCATAATTCAATACAATCAACAAGGCGCACACACTATTGCACGATTTCAAAATTAAACATAAACAAAAATGGAATGGAACAATTAATTGCACATTTCATATGTACAAACACCATTGCATTGTCTGAAGTTGCTTTTAGTAACTTGCATTTATTAGCCTTGTTACAGGAAAAAAATGATTGTCACCCTATCTTCTGAAGGTTATTAAAAAGGTCGAATATTTCGACGTCTTGTTTTTGGTGACAAAAGGATTTAGAAAATAATTATCTCGCTATTTTTTTAGGCGTCTTCTTTTTAATTGTGCTTTTTTTCATCCAAAACGCTCTTTGACGAGAAACATGAGTTTCTTTTTGCCTTTATACTTGAGTTTGATCTCTTGCAGCAGCGCAGCGAACTGGTGCGGCCCGTCGTGGGCCAGAGCGAACGTATCACGAGCTTTACCTGCGAAGAAAGATTTTAAGTAAGTTTTTGCCTGCATCGTCGTATTGGAATCGTAGATATAGAAACGCTGAATCTTTCTTTTTCTTAAAGGTACAGACAGCAGGACATTAAGCTACACATTGACAGATTTTGTTCCGGTGCATTGGAGGCGATATTTGAACAAAATCGTTGTAGCTCGATGTGCTGTTAGCTGTACATAGTATTGTAATGAAATTTACAACTCGGCAATGTTGACATCCACCTAGATAAAATTCTTTACTAACCCAGAAAGTCGACGAAATCAGCATAATGTCTAGGCGAGATATGCGCGAGACGCGCATGCGTAGTGGACGCGTAGGCGCGCAGCGCGGCCTCCAGGAGAGGCCTTAGAGGCGTCGGTGGCCGCGGTGGTGGTGGTCGCGACCGGGAACAACCCGCTGCCGCTACGCAACACCGACGTAGGACGTCAGACTGTAAAATAAAGTTGTAATTTTTTAATGATGCCTATTTCAAACCATATTTGAGATGAAAAGCTTATATACTTTGAGTTAAATATTTAAATAAAATATTAAATATTAGACAACGTCACCAATGAGTGGAATTGAGGGTGTTAATTTACCTAAAGCATGAACATTTTCTTACTACGGACATCCCCATTTCGTCATCATTGCTTGTAAAATTTATTTGTTTACTTTTATATTGTACAGAATGTAGGTTGTCTCATGTTTATTTTTAAAATGGTGAAAGTATTTAAATACGTAAGTGCATACAGAAACACAATTACAATATTATTTTTTGAAACAATAATTTGTAACAAAAATTTAATAGGAAAATTTTTTTTGCCAATGTACTCATATTTCAATTAATAATACGCATATTGAATATGATATTTTCCGAGAATTACCGTGATTAGTAGAAGGTAATGTCCACATTATTCTTTAGTTAACTTTAATTCGTACATACGTTGCTCTGATCCCAAAGTAACTAAAGCACTTGTGTTATGGAAATTGGAAACAACGACGATACCACAAACACCCAGACCCAAGACAATATGAGAAAAGTTAGTTTTTCTACATTGACTCGGCCGGGGATCAAAACCGGGACCTTGGAGATAACGACACCATGAAAACCGGTGTGATAGCCACTCGACCACGGAGGTTGAGTGCTTACTGAGAAGGCAGCAGGTTCGATCTTTGATCGACTTTCCGGCTCGTTCATTTGGTTTTTTAAATTGTGTTCAGATCAGCTAGTTAGTTTTCAGTAGCAGTAGATCTTCTTGTGAAAGAGTTCGTTCAGGGAAGTACTGCCACCTTATCTATTTCTGCCACCAAGCAGTAATGTGAAGCATTACTGCGTTCCGGTTTTGAAGGGGTGTTGGTGAAATTACAGGCACATGCGACGTGTCAACTTATGTCTCGGGGTGACGGGTGCAGTGGCAGTGCCCTTCAGATCTTTAAGCTCTGGGTGGCACTGCAACTGTTATGAACAGGCGTGTGGCTTACCACGAGGCCCACGACTTTAAAAAAGAAAACAAAGCTAATTAATTAGCACTTAGGAAATGAAACTATTTTTTCGGATTTAAATCGCGTATATTTGTTTTTTCAAACAAACCAATGTTTCGGGTCCTTTACAGGTCACATGGTTACGGTTGACATAGTCAACTATGTGTAACAATCACGAAAACCTAAGAACTCGATAATTAGCACTCGTTTGAAGATAACCAAAGAGATAATTCTCAGTCATTAAAAACGAAACACCCTAAACTGCATTTGGATAACGACTTAACGCCTTTTTTCTTAGAGAAAACCCTGATAGTTTCTGGTATGTGCATTGATAGATCTAGAGTACTAACCAGTACGGGAGCGCATTGCACGTTCTTGACGAGGAGCGGTAGCATGGCTTGAAGCTCGGCACGGCCTAGTGAGTGTGCTAACGCCACCGCCCAGTGGATGTCTGCGATTGCTGGGTGGCTGTCCTGGAAATCAAGTAACATTGACTTAGGGAGAGTCTTTGAGATAGCTACATGCTAAGATTACTTAGCAAGAACGAACAACTCCAGAGTACTGCTAACCTCCATACTACTCCAAAAGGATTCGTATTTCGATGTATTACGATAATATTAAGTTTCCGAACAGACTCGAGTTCGACATTAGTGCTCGAGTCTATTCATGTAATAAGTCACGCTTAAGTTCGAGTCTGTTTATGTAACCAGTGAAGCTCAAGTCTGGTAAGTACCTACTGAGCGGTGTTGTGGTGTGGCGTGTTAAACTGTAGAACAATTACTGTAGTATAATTAAGTATTAATTATGTACTTTTTTAAAGTCAGCACATTCGGTTTTTGTTTTTCACTTTAATTCGTGAGCAATAGAAGCTGTTTGCTAAAATTGAATCCTGCTTGTCGTACTCAAGACCTTGTAGGGTAGAAATCGCTTCGAGTCGTGTTTTCGAACTCAAGTTTTGTTCACAACTCGAGTTAGGTTTACGACTCGAGTTCTTTTTGGACTCGAGTCCGTGCTCCGATGATTCGCGCTCGACTCGTCTCGGGCTCGTGAGTGTTTTAAGACCACCGAGCCGCCCGTAGAAAACTGAGTAGTTTATAAATGAAGCCTCCCGGACTCGAGTTTTTTACAACACTATCTAGATGGTGCTGATGAGTTTGGAAATTGTTGTGGATATCCATTAATTCCTTTTTTTATTACGAAATATAAGATTGTTTTTTTTTTCTTGTAATATTATTCAGATATTTATCATGAGCTAAAATTATTTTCTGAATTTTGACAAATATGCGTAACAATAGATGGCATCGTGTATTACTAACTAAAAATTAACGCTCCTAATATAGGCAGATGGCGCTAATCCTAAACAAAATAAAATAGCTGGCAGTATCCGTAAGAATTTGTGCAATAAGCGCCATTTAGTTGATTGTTTGTTATCACTAGAAATTAGAGTAGCTTTGATAAATTGCAGCTCGTCAATGTAAAATTAGTTATATATATTTAGTATATATATATTTAGTATATAAATATATATTTAGTACACGTCACGACATCTGGTGATCGAATAGGTATTAGATACTCGACCACGCGGTTTTGTACTGCAATTAGCAGTCTCTTGAGTAATTGGTCCATGATACTTAGCAACAATTTACTTCATGAAATAAATAAACAAACATAAATAATGCACACACTCATAGCCCCGCACTAGGGAACCCTGTATCGCGGATGCCATGGACACACACAATGACAACCACAAATTACACTCAAACTCAAGAGAGAAATAAATGTAGGTGGTACACATATTTCTTCCAGTCCGGGAACTGTTCGACCACGGAAGCAGTCACAGAGAGATCAACAACGGCTTTCCTTTTTCTACAGTCCTGTCATGCCTTTTGCCTCATATTTTTCGCCTCATCAACACGCATCAGTGCTTTCACACATGCTTATCGGTTAAGAGTATTTGACCTGACCTTTCTTTAAGACATCTTCAATTTAGTTATGGTAAGTTTGTCCTAGTCGGCCCTTACCAACTATATTCTACAGGATATATCACGGAGACTGTGCGATGGAATTGAACGATTTGTTTCCGCCTTGCCCTTTCCATCATCGGTGGACTAGACGTAGGCTGGGGTTCCACCCTTATATTGTGGATATTCCAAAGATTCCCACGAAGCGTTTCGCTTCCACATTTATATGGCGAGCGGCTAGGGAGTCAAATTCCCTGTCGGCGAACTTGTTCCCGAAAAGCTATATCTTGGGACCTTTTCAAAACGAGAGTGAACAGGCGTTATTTAGGTGTGCATGCTACATGACCTCATCGCCAATTTCCATCAGGTCAAAGAGATGGAGGTCAAATGCGCACTTATTTTTATATATGAAAAAAGAACTTGCCCGTTCTCACTCGCCTTTTAAATCTGTTTAGTCAATTTTCTTTCATTCATTCTTTCCACATTTGCGAACCACCTAAGCATCCCTATTTCTATCTTTGTCACTACATCTTCCACGCCGCAACGCTCTCTATTTATCCACCAGAGTCGCACCAGCCATACTTCTCAAAGCTCTCATTTCCACTGCATTATTTCTACTTTCGTGCTTCTTCTGCCAGTCCCAATATTTCGCCAATTGGATGTGATTGACTCTTAAAGATATTAAGAATTTAAGAAGATAATCTGCAAGCTGCTGTAAGTCTAGGAAATTTACCTGGTTGTAGTGCAGATGTAAATTCCTCATAGCGAGAGTGGCCAATCGCATTGCTCTTGCGGGTTGACCACGTTGCTCCATGTATCTCGCGACGGCGAAGAGCTGACTGCTGGCCAGTGCTCCTCTAGCGGCTGCGCCCCCCACTGCTGCGCAGGCGGCTTCGAACGCTCCTGCTGAACCTTCGCATACTGAAAGTGCGCTTAGAGCGCAGCCCGGCGGATCCTGGAGATTTTAAAGTGTTTGGTTTGAAATTTTCTATAGTTATTGCTATAAATGTGATTGAAAAACCAAAAGGAGAAGGTTAAAGCGTTTGTTTGGGCATACATGGTTATTTTTAAAATACTTACAACCTCACAAGACGTCAGCCTGTAACACTTTTAATAATTTACTTTCAAATAAAAATATTTAAATAGATCCCTTTGAACGGTGATAACTCTTTGCGGTAACAAAAGAAAGCAAAACGCAGGAGCGTCGGTGAGGGTAGTCGAGGAGGACGCATGCATGTTTGAACTTACTACCAAATATCGATCTAAAAAGTGTCAGGTAGTACAACAAAATCTTAAGTTTATTTTTGGTGAATTTATTTATTATTATATTAGGTATTTATTAATTAGTTAACTACAACAAATTTTGTTTCATGACTTGTTATAAGACATAATATATTTTGTAAAATGTCAAGTCAATTTGTTGTTTATGATGTTAGTACTATAGTCCTGCGAGATTGTTAGTATTTTACAAATAACCCTGTATATATTAAACTATAAAATGTGAAGGCGCAATAACCTTCTACGGCACCGTGTACATTAAAATGTACATAATATGAGAAGTGACTCAGACCTAGACTATATAGAATAATACTATTTCTATGATCACGTAAACTCTCAGTGTACATTATTATAATGATTTACAAAGTTAACACATAGTGTCTAAGATAATACGTTTTCCATACAAAACTCATGTGATAGTAACTTGCTGAAGTCTGTTTGTTTAGTGAATTTTAATGTATACATTGGGCGTTTAGCTTTTTCCCATTATAGTTTACTCGGTGTAATGGAGGCACAATGGCCTCAATATGTTGTTGACAGACAATTTGCATTTACCGATAAGACATTAAACATTTGAAAATAGATATTGTGCAATACCTTAGCGGCACACTGTAAGGCTAGCGTCCTGGCACAGGCGCTAAGCTTCTCCTGCTGCTCGAAAGTGAGGCCTAGTCGCAGTGCAGTTGCGTGTGACATCGCTGCCGCCGCGACCGGACCAGTCGCTTCCGTTGGTGTGAATAATTCGTACCTGTAAATTATTTATCAGTTACGTAAAGGGATAATATTATTTGATCCTCAAAGATATAATTGATCTATTGTAAACATGCATTTTTTTAAATAAACGATATTTTTTTACTGTATTTACGCATCGAGTTTATAACCAGAAATAGAGACGAAATAAGGGCCATATATTCCTGGTAACACATTAGCGATACAGCTCTTATAAATATCAACTCCCGTTTGCACTGAAATATAGACAGGCCACTACTGACCTGTACGTACGTCTCCGTATATTCCAAAAAATATTCTGTATTTATTGTAATAAAGATAATATCTCTAACAATGCCGTGCTGTTCTATTCGGTGGTGTGGGAAAAACAGCAAAACATCTAATTACAAAACAAGCGGAATCACATTTCATCGGTAATTAAATACTAATTATGTAATTTTGCAATTTTCGTCCATTATAGCAAAGCTCAAGTTAAATGGTCGATTTGAAGTGAAACAGTTGACGACACCCGTCAATTGTTTCGAACTCGGGCTAGCCAATCGGAGCGCAGTGGTCACAGTAATGATATGGCAGAATAGTTTTCAAACAAATTAAATGACATTTCGTCTCTATTTCTGGTTATATACTCGATGATGTTACGCGATAACTCGTATTTGTGTTGTGTGTAATTTGTGAACCGATCTTGATGATTCTTTTTTGTTGGAAAGAAGTTACCTCAGTAGTGTTCCATTTAAATTTGAAGATAGAAAGGGGCACTAACACTGCGCCAATCACCCTGAGACATAATACGTTGACAAGTCCCATGTGCGTAATTGTGTGTGATTTCACCGGAAAACCGGAACACATTAATGCTGACATTAGTGCTTGGCGGCAGAAATAGGTAAGGTGGCAATACTACCCTGCACGAACTCTTTCACGAGGACTCTACTGCTACTAAAGTCTTTACGATTTGAAGCTCTGAGTGGCTTGGCATTGCAACTGTTATGGACAGGGGTGTCGTTTACCACCAGGCACATGATTTGTTCGTCCCGTCCGTCACTTAGTATTATAAAAAAAACTAAAAATGCAAGGTGGATCGAATTGTGTCCGGGAGCGTATAATAAAATGACATTTTGATGACCATACCACGGGACCTTCACTATTATTGAATGTTAGCCTCACTTACCAGTTTTGCATGATAGAAAGCAGTGCGTCTAAGCCAAGTTCGGTGGCGCAGGTCACAAGCCACCGGACCATTTCACGTCGTCGCCAATTCACCGATGATAGTGTCATCCGTAATACCTGCAATTGATAAACATATTTTTAAGTGCAAAACAAGATTGATTGGGCATATCATTACGACTCTGATAAGACTGGCTAAAAGAGGATTGTAAGTTGTATGGCAGAATTTGAGAAAACTTTATTTCCCAAATCGATCTTACCCGGAATTGACCCCGAGAACCTCCTCATTCAGCGCCCAAAATAAAAATAATGTAAAGTGGTTCTTAGTGTCGATATAATAGCCATATTATGACTGACTGTTGTTATATCCGATTTTTTTTCGAATGTCCTCATCGCGTATTCGCGAATTTTTCTGTCGCCGTTAGTTAAAAGGTTGTAATAAAAACTCAAAACTGAGACCAAAATGTTTAAAGAAATGAAATTAAAAAATATATCTACTCTTCTCTTGCGGTAACCATACGTAATTCACCTAGGAAAAAAATAAAAATAGTGACAAATAGGCCTCTTTTTAAAAAAAATAAATTTACTGATCATCACCGCAGTATACATAACAATTTTTTCTGAAAAATGTCACATGCGCCCTTTCAATATACTATAGTTATGTGCCACTTCTTTCATCGTCATCCCACCTTTTTAACACCATTTTTTCTGGTTACTGGCCATTTTTGAAAATTTGAATCGTTGTCTAATTCTTTTTCTTCGTCTTTTTTACTTTGCTTCGTTACTCCTTAGAAAATTCTCGAAGAGAAAAGGCGTGTCCTTCAATCATGTAAAAGGGCCTGTATTCCTTATATATATAGGCCTTATATATATAAGAATACAGGTCCTTTTTGGGGTATGTGTCAGCTTTATATTCATCTATAAGCATATTGTATCTGTGTTTTTATACCATTATTTTTTGTTAGAGCCTTTCCTTTCTATCTTACCTTTTTCTTTGTTCCTACCTCTACAATAAAAATTATGTGGACTGAGACTTCCCCTTAATTTCGCCAAGGCTAAGCTACAGGTCCAAAGCCCATAGTGCAAATTGTCGGGCTACCGAGGTCGTCAATATTCTGTCATCCGCTAACGCGGTTAAGCGATAAAATAATTTTTTGAGATATCATATAAACCATAACCCCGTTTTCAGATTATTGAAATTGTTTAATGATATTTTAGCTATGCATCGTTAGAGTAAGTTCCGATAAGTCGAACAAGTTAACTAATTTTAACGGTTTTTAAAAGATAATTTTGTGCTCTTTATTTTTTGCTGTTTAAAATGGTTATTTCACCATTTTGTCGCCTTACTTTCTCAAACTCGTATCTTAAAAGCACATTTCCTTCATATTTACACACTAGCTTTTACCTATTCTTAAAGTATTGTATCCAAATTAACACCCTTGATAAGAAATTCAAAATATATAGAAAGTTTTGCCATCTCCTGAACAATCACTCTTTGTAAGATTCGTGTTTGAGAAAGTAAGACATCGATTTGTCACTTAACCGCGTTTTAGTAAGTCGACGGCAGTATTAATGAAGTGACGAACCTGTAAGCCCAGTTCGAAGGCAGCAGCCAACAGGTCCCGGTGATGGTGCGGCGCGTCTGGCGGCGCGGCGTGTCGCAGCGCGTCCTGCGCGAGGCGGAACAGCTGCGCGGCGCTGCGCACGTGGCGCTGCGCAGCGCCTAGTGCTGCGCGCAGACGACCCGGGTTGCCGCGAGCTGCGCCTGCAGTAACAAAAAAATACATAAATGTACCAAACAACGATATCTATATACTAGCGTACTTGATGTGGCATTCTATACACACTTTGTTTTTCACTGTTGTGCGGTGAAAACACAACACTTCCAATATCATAGATTAATAAGCAATAGTGTTCTGACTACACTATAATAAAGTAGCGTCAAATAAACTATAAAAATAGTAATACCGTATGGTTACTGTACATAAATAAAAAATAAATAAATAAAAGATTAGGCTGCATGGTATTGAGATCTTTGCCTTTCCGCAAGGAAAAGTAACGCAACATAAAATCAATAATTTCAACAACTCGACTGTGTTTTTCTTTCTTTTACATAATTTGTTTTTCTTTTTAGTAATATAATAATTATAAATAGTAAGCGGAAGGTCACTTCAATTCAAAAAAATCATTCATTTCATTTTACGGTACAGTTTATTAAATGTTCATAAATTACAACTTATTACTATAGTGACTTACCAAGCAGTGCACTGGCTAGAGTTGCCTGCTGTTGCTCAGCGTGCTGCAACGTGTGCCACGCGCCCGCGCCGCCTCCGGCTGCGCCTGCGCCGGCCCCTCCGCTGTCTAGCGCGTACGCCTCCTCCACCATCGGTAACCTGGCAGAATACATTTGCTGATATTATTGATAATACTAAGGGAGTATAAGTATAAAATCTATATTTACGGTGTTTTTTTTTAACTATAAGTGCGCATTTGACTTCCCTCTCCATCTCACTCAATGGAAAAGGAAGATGAGGTCGACGAAGGAGTATGCACGCCTAAATAATCCCTATTCACTCTCGCCTTGAAAAGGTTTAAGGTAAATGCCTGCAAACTTATTCCCTGAACGCCATTTCAGGGAATAAGTTTGCAGGTAGGGAATTCCCTTTCATAGCCGTTCGCTAATGCTCCGTGTGAATCCTTGGAATATTCACAACATAGGGTTGGAACCCCAGCATATGT
>NW_020653852.1:15780781-15799912 GCF_003589595.1 Hyposmocoma kahamanoa | reverse complement strand
GAATCCTTGGAATATTCACAACATAGGGTTGGAACCCCAGCATATGTCTAGTCCCCCGATTATGGAATATTGATAGCAGCGCGACAGAATAATAGACCCTTTTTACTTCAATGTCAGATTTTCATTTCGTCAGATTTTTTCTAAGACAGATTTCTATACGGTCATTATTGTTAGTTAGTATATTGTTATTTCGTTAAAGTACAGTTACAAATGAAAACAGTGTACACCAAATTAAAAATTTTATTACCTTTCAAAAAAGTATTTGATTGATAATCTTTTAATACACTCTAAAGGCAGTATGTTACCCGTAATTAATTATTTTAAAACATTTTCTCCTTGCATGTTTTTCTTCAAGTCTTTTGAACGCCTTTCCTTTGAAGTACAACTTCAGGTGTGCTTGTTTAATTTTGAAATCGGCAAATGTTGCTTCTTTTCGTAAAAGATGCACGAAATTAAATTAATGTTAAAGACTTGTCGGTATCGCCCACTACATAGATCAGACAAGTTTGGTCCTAACTAGTTTTTATTTGGAATTTTACCATTGTATTGTTCTATAATCTATAAATCTGCTTAGGTATTTTTATGTTGTGAAATTACGTTTTAGAAATTTTTATATTTATAAGTATAAGAATATATAGTAGTTTACGATATTCATATATATGTATTGGTTTTATTATTTATTTATAAATATATGTATATTTGCATTTGTTTATCAATTTTTATCTGTTGATTAGTAATTCTTCATACACCGCCGTCTTTTTCCTGTTAATTATATAATTACTTCCATCCAAAGGTTGTCTGGCAGAAATCGCTTAAAGCGATAAGACCGCCCATTGTACCACCGCTTATTTTTAATTTAATTGTATTGTATTTGTTTCCTTTTTTGGTGTACAATAAAGAATTTTTGTATTGTATTGTATTTGTATAATTATTGAAGTGACAAATATATTTTATGAATTTAATAAAAAATACATGTAGCCATTACAACCTGATCCTACCTCAATCTAAATTAGAAACATACAGAAACAGTCCGTTGTACATGGTTGTACATGTCTATTTTAATCTATAATTAAAATCAAAAGAAAATACCGTTGTTCCCGTGTGGTACGAACAATTAAAAATGACCAAGAAGTTTATATAAGCTTCTTGAAATTGACGTAATTGGTCTCTTTCCATCTTTTGCGTATGCAATGTGTAGAAAAAAGACAGTTAGCTATTTAATTATTTTGTGCGCTTTTGTAATTTACATTAACGATTCATTTATATATAAATTAAATACTACACAACTGTGCAAAATAACACTTTTAAATGATAACACAATATATTGGTTTAGTGAAAATATTATGATACAAAATCCTGGTTTTACACTTTACTGCAGTAATTTTTACAAGTTATTAATATATGGTACTGCATGTTTGACAACCTCGCTGTCAGTCGAACAAACGAAGACTGTTGCGCAATTGACGCTCTGTATGCGATTTTAACGCCCTACAGGTGCAGACACTTTTTAGCTCGAACCCGACGTCCATTTATTGGTAGGTCAATGTATAAGACCTTGTAAATGTGCATGTGCAATATGGAAATAAATAAATAGATGAACAATTGCCTCCGTGGCCGAACGGTTACCATGCCGGACTACCATGCAGAGGTCCCAGGTTCTATTCCCGGGTCGGGAGAAATATTTGTATTGCCTACATTTATTTCTCTCGTGAGTTTGGGTGTAATTTGTGGTTGTCTACGTGTGTGTGTCCATGGCACCCGCGACACAGGGTTTCCCTAGTGCGGGGCTATGTTGAGTGTGTACGTTATAAAAATTGTGCGTTTGTGCATTAATTGTATGTACTAACCGCATAGCCCTTAAGCCGACTCTATAAGCCAATTCAGGGTCCGTAGGCAATAGTGTGAGGAACAGAAAGCGCGCGAAGGTATGCGCAGGCGCCGACCGCGGGTGGACTTGAGCGCCGAGACAGGAGGACGGCCCTCCTTCGAGGAGGGATTTGGCCACTTTCGCGCACACACCCGCCGCAGCTTCACCTTCTACGCGTTGTAATTGTGCTATTAGACGTTCTTCCTGTGAATGAAAATGATGATACAAGTGATGGAACGAACAAATGGTGGGCCTGATGGTAAGCGACACGCCTATCCGTAACAGTTCGTATTTTTGGTATAAGAAAGCCGCATGTGACCATACGTCACATGTGGTTTTCTTATAAGAGGGAGAAATATTTGTATGGCCTACATTTTACAGTTGGGGTGTAATTTGTGGGTTTCTCTAGTGCGGGGCTATGAGTGTGTGCGTTATTATTATTAATTAATATACAATACTGGAGCGTCATCGATAAGCAGTCCCCTCTATCAAGGTCCAAGTAAAAAAATACCATTGCACAATAAAAACTATTTTTGAATAGATTTTTTTCCATTTCCATTATCAAATTCACCACGTCAAGTGCTCCACGAAATATGTCATTTTGCTCCATACAAACATGCAAAAAAACTCTGCTACATTCAGTCTAGCCAAGAATAGAATAACATTACATATATAAGTCTATTTATTATACTAATTGCTAGTTTTCCATGTTAACATATTTTTTTCACGATGATCACATTGATTCAATTCATCTATTACATAGAAAATATGTCGAGTCATTCGAACATTTTCTAAGTATTGAATTATAATTTTGAAAGGTCCTAATTATTATTTTTCTTCACTTTATTCTGGACCTTACGATCCACGTGCTAGAGATTTTAATTAACGAGCGTCAAATCGTGACGTATACGTATTCCTCGTGAGACAAATAATAAATATAGGAATCCCCTATACTATCTACTATGCTGTGCAGGTTGTCAATAATGTCGATACCGATAAAATTGTTAAGTGCGAAATTAATAAATGTTTTTATTTAGCACTTTGAGCTGTATTCCATTTGCCTTTAAACTATGAAAGTATATAGTTAAAATAAACCTACATTGTTGAACGTTTTCCATTTTTTTTATCACGTACATTGCAGAGTTCATGAGAGCTAAAATATAAGGTAATGGACTGTCAAGAGCACGTTAAGCTGGACATTTTGAACCGTTGTCAACATGGGTCGCCACTATGTAATTGATGTGCAATAAAGAATATTTCATTCATCCATTCAATCACTCATTATGTTGAGCGACATCATACCTGCTTGCAGTATCGTTCCTGAGCATAAAGTCCGCTAGGCAACATCCTCTGCATACCAAGACCTAGTAGGGCCGCTTCTAACGCCAGAGCTAGGTATGTTTCGTCGGGGTTCTTACTGCCTGCTACTGGTACATGTTGATACCTATCGAAAAATAAGTTTGCACTAAAAGTACTATTTCGGTTTATAAGTTCCAGGACTTGACCCTGACTGGACAACCTTCCATACCCCAACATAACATATATTTCAAACTAAAATAATTCTGTCAGGATCACAGCAAGTGAAGATTTATCTATTTGTCATTATGGAGCTAAAAAAGAAATAGGATATTCAAACCAATGACAAGTTTTTATTGAATATCATGATGTTTTTTTACTATCATGATTCGCACCTCTCATGGAAGAATGGCATAAGTTATTTCAAAAATGTTTATTGCTCCATTAGATACAGCAAAAATATAACCCACATCCTTTCTAATTCTTGTAACTCTATTGACTAATATTGTCGATACAGTTACAAGAATTGCAGAGGATGTGGTTTATATTTTTCTGTATCCAATGGAGCAATTAACATTTCTGACGTAACTTCACTTATGCCATTCTTCTATGAGGGGTGCCATTTCATATATTGAAAAGCCGTTCAAACCCAATACAGAGATGTGTAATAAAGAGAAAGTCATTCGTAAAATCTGCTGATTTGGTCCTTAGGTCAGTCGGTTAATAGCGATGGCCCCGGAATGGCAACAGACACTGGTTCCAATTCAGTCAGATCTAACCTATAATATATATAATTATTTTTTGTGTTCGTTCTTTGTATTAATAATGAAAATAATGACAAGTTTTTAAATTATTCCCGTCGTGTAGATTCTCGAGAATGTTTCATTATTATATCAAACCCTCCCTTCTCATGACCTTAACAACTGTTTTGGTTTTTCAGGGTCGAATCTTGGATGATACAATAAAATAAAATAACGGCTTATTTGACATGCAAAATACATAAATAATTACAAACAATTATAGAAAGTAGAAAAAATATAATAATAAACTTAAAAGACGTCAAAAGGGTTTATGACTCAGCGTATGAAGATTGTGCTAATGGGTTATTCTCCCTCGCTGTTATTCTGCTATGGTTCGTCGTATATTGGAACACCGTAATCAAAATCTATTTTTAATAAACAGGATTATTAAATTTGTTAAAAATAATAACCTCACAAGACTGTATTACTAACATCATAAACAACTACTTTTGTGATGAATTTTTACTAAACACCATAAATTTAACAAAAATAAACTTTCAAGTTTTTATTGTAGTAATTTTAAATTTTTGTTGTACTGTCTAACACTTTTTAGATCCGTATTTGGTATTTAACACATGTGGTCTGTGGTATTTAGCAACGCCTCCCGAGGTGTCATTCATAAAAAAAATATGGTGGTGTGCGCTTTCTTTTGCTACCACACAGAGTTTATAGGGTTTTTTAATAGGGATATTAACATTTTTGTATTTCAATAAAACAGAATAATTGAGATATGGACCTGAAATTTATTCCAGGCGAAACATGTTACATTTAGAGTTTAGAGCGGTCTATTTCACTATTTTTATATTTTTTGTATGGAAAGAAAATCTGATGAAACAAGTCATGGAACAAAAATTGTTGTTTACGTTGTTAGTAATACATAATAGTCCTAAGAGGTTGTTAGTATACAAATAACTCTGTATTTTGGTACAAAAATCTAAAATTCATGTGATGACTCTTGCTCCTTATCTCCTTTCTAGAGCGTGACGGCACGCGTAAGCCTTCGGTGTCGCCGTGCGACTAAACATTTAAGTGAGTAAAATTTACTGATATTATTATTTTAGGCGTGATTCAATTAAATTAATTACCTAGGCGGTAAGCCTGTGTTAGGTTCTTCGTCGAGGTAGGTATGCAGTCGCGGCGAGGCTCGCGTGTCGTCAGGCGCCAAGCACGCGTCTGCCAAACACTCGTAGACACACCACACTGCCTCTAGCGTCCATCCCGTCCAACACCGGCTGTCTGTAGTATAAATTTGTATGTAGCATATTACGTATGTATTTTGAAAGAAGCTAAAGCGTTTGCGAGAAGGCTTCTTCTGTAAGCAGAGGATTGTGGTTATATTCTTAGCCACACCAAAACATGAGTGTAGTATAATTAGACAAGTATTCGCTTTTCGGCCTACACTAGTATAGGGTTGTCACATTCTTATTTGTACTTTAAGGTAGTAAACATTTGAAAATAATAATTTTAACTTTTTTATAAAGAAACCGACCTGAAACGTTTGTAGAATTACATCTATTTGCCAAATTTTATTGAAATCGGAGGTACCTCCTTTCAAACAAAAAAGAATAATCGAAATCGGTTCAGAAATGTCGGAGGAATCGCATTAAATATACACACAAAAACACATTCAAATTGAGAGTCTCCTTTTGTTGTAGACAGTTAAAATATAATAAAAGTCGAATAAAGTATTCATCACAGTATTCTCGTGTTATATTGAAATAATCTTTGTCAAATGCAGTGCTTACACATTGATATTTTTATACCAGTGTCGCGGATTGCTATCTCGATTATGGGAGTGTGATTGTGTAATAGAAATAAAACGCTGAACATTTCTAAACTTGAGGCACCCTTGTTCAAGCAACTATAAACACAACAATAAATACGTTTACTATTTGATGTCTTTTTTAAACACGGAGCGAACGCTCAATTCTATAATAAATGGCGCGAGTGACAACCCGCGCTATGTAACGCAAGTGCACCGCGAGATTATGCGTATGTGTGTGTTACACATACTACGCTGCGCTGCTACACCACTTGTCCTATCTTATTATACTACAACATGAATTTACAGTCGACATACAATTATGTAATAAATAGTGCTTTCACATGTATTAACGCTTGGCAGGTATCAAATAGAGTTATTGGGAAGGCGGGGTATAGCCTATAGCACTATAGTCCATGTTGCACGGATACGGTGATGTTTGAGATTTGAAGTTTCTAGAGATGTAGTGATGTAAAATCGAATGAAAAAAAAAATAGATTTAAATATGTTATCGAGATTCTATCTAGAGACTCTATCGATATTATCTTAGAGAGAATCGATTTAGAGACTACAGTTTAAGAACAAATAATAAATAAAATAAAAAGGCATTGACTTACAAATAAATGGACGACGGGTCTAATACAAAAACCACGAAAAAAATGTCCCAAGTCAACCTATTCGAAATTTAAATTGTTATGTCATCGCAGTATCGCGCTGTCCGTAGAACAAATGAAGACTAAAGCGGAGTGTCGCGCTCTGTATACGATTTTAGCGCCTTACAAGTGCGGACACTTTTTAGCGCGGACCCGACGTCCATATAATTGTAAGTCAATGTAAAAAGGATTCAATTATTATGTTATTAAGTTACTAAAAACTACACAACAATTTAAAAAACCAACAACAGCCAAACAAAACGTCAACAAAAAACCATAAAATCAACAGCAACTAAATGAAATTTGAACATTCACTCCAAAAAAATCGACCTTAAAAGTACGTGGAATTACATATAATTACCGAGTTTTATTGAAATCGGTTACCGGAAAGTGCGCAAACCCGGATTCATCCCCTAGTTCGCCACTATATGGGACTTGACACAGGAGATAATAAAAATCGGTTCTTACTACTCAAAGTATATTGAGAGAGAAAAACACCTTGAATTAAAGAATAGCAAAATCAACCATTAAAATAATTGTTCATTATACTAAAATTAAGGCGCTATTTATAAAAATGAATCTTCATGCGTGAACAGCCACCCTTAGAGGTGGATGATTTTCTTCAAAATTAAATGGGACCACTATGGAAGTACCCTCTTTCCAACAAAAAATAATCATAAAAATTGGTTCACAAATACCGGAGTTATCGCGTAACATACATACAAAAAAAAACATACAGTCGAATTCAGAGCCTCCTCCTTTTCACTCAAAGAACAAAACAAAAAGAAACGACCCTCATACAAGGTGTATGCACTCATATTGACGCGAGATACACAATAGCCGATTTGATTTATCGATTCTATGTGTAAATCTCTAATAATATTCCGATATAAAAATAATATTCCGTTTTACGCATCAGGTACTTGGGGTTTTTTATCTTTATCATTTCAGTTTCTGTCTACTTTATATACTGTAAAATTTTTACTTAATACTACTTACAATTGAAACAAATATTGTTTATTTGTGGTGTATTGTAACAAATTCACTATTTCTTCTTGCAACTTGATTGTGAGATTAATTAAAAATAATATGCATGTAACGTAAAATTTTAAATGTCACAGTGTCCCTGTGAAATGGACTATAATGTACAGTGGCATTCGAATTAATTACATAATCGAGAACAGGGCACAATTTATTCATTAGCTTCTATTACTTACCTCTACCAATACACCGTTGCGTATGCGACAGAGCACAAGTAGCCCCACCAGGCAAGCAGGTTCCCCCGTCCATATGCGCACAGACCAATGGCAATTTGACCCGTTCCCCGCAATTGCCTGAACAGCTTTCGGGACCCGAGCAAGAAGTCGTTGTAGTCACGCCACTGGATGACGCTTCACCCGCGCCTACTTCATGCCATCTGTTTTGGGCTACCTCCTGGGAAAGATTCATTGTAGATTTATAAAAATGCTTTGGTTTTTATTTTATGTTTGGTAATGTTCGGACTGTGTCACTCAGCTGTTTCGGTAACGCAAACGGCCTAATGGGATTGTCATAATCATAGAAATGTAAGTATATTTAATTATTAATACAAAGTTTTTTTTTTTATAATACCAAGTAACGGGACGAACAAGTCGTGCGCCTGATGGTAAGCGACACGCCTGTCCATGACAGTTGCAATCCCAGCTTTAAATAACAAAGATCTGAGGGGCACTGCCACAGAGCCCGTCACCCTGAGACTTAAGTTGACAAGTACCATCCCACCCTTACCCTTCAAAACCGGAACGTAATAATGTTCATATTACTGCTTGGCGGCAGAAATAGGCAAGGTGGCAGTACTTCCCGGCACGAACTCTTACAAGGAAATCAAACTGCTAAAACAATAAGATCGAACACTTACAAATTCATTCGTTTCGTCTGGATTCGAACCAACGTCTTCTAACAACCGTGCCAGATGCTATGCCAACTAAGCCACAGACGAACCAGCAGACCCTTGAATTTTCTATGTGTTTGTTGCAGATCTCAGAGAGATCTCAGAAAAATGTCGTTAAAAAATCAAAATAAATTTTTTATCGCCATTTTTGCCGTAATTTCACAAAAAATTATTGAATATCGTGGTGATAAAATATCCTGACATATAAACTTAAGTCTAAATAAATTTATTTAGATTTTTGTCGTCATAAATAATACAATGGTACTCATAATAGTCAAGACATGAAAAACGGTCTTTACAAATGTCGTTTAAAAATGGCGCCTCGAAAGTGGTACTCTTGGATTTATTTTTGCTTGGACTTAAATTCGACATTTAAAAAAGAATGTCTCTGTACCATGTACAGTGGTCACCCAGTAGGCAGCTAGAAAGAAGTACACGACAGAATATTTAGAATGTCAATAAAATACCTGTCGATGCCTCATAGCCCTGGCGGCGCTGACGGCTAACCGTAATGCAGCAGGGCCCCTGCCGTGCGCTCGAAGAGCTTCTATCCTTGCTCCCACCACGGGAAGGTGTTCTATGGAATAAACAAATAAACATAAATATATTTTTATTTTTATTTTTTATTTTTGTTGTGTCAAGAATTTACTTATATCAAGACAGGGTCAAAAACACGTCAAGCTTGACACTTGAGACTTAAAACTCTATGTTGCTTATGATAAGTACGGTGCAAAGTGTCCAGCGTCCAATAGTGACAGATTTATTTAAACGTAGTGCTTAAATTCTCTTTGGATTTATTCTTTATTATTATACATTGCATTTATGATACGTTGTATTTATGATAGAAAATTATTTACTGTTAGCACCACATACATAGAAAGATTACAGGACAAAAACGAAACAGCACGGTAATAATTAGCTGTCTTATCGCTTACAGCGATTTCTTCCAGACAACCTTAGGATGGAGAGAGATTACACATGAATAAAAGCGGGGTTGCTAGATATAAATAATTACACAGACATAGAAATGATTAAACAACACATTATACTTATAAATATATATATACATACATCATCACAGTCATATACATAATATAATAACATGCAATTAATTATATTCTTACATACACATACATATATTCTTACAGATTTACAATATATGTTACCTTCCTACCTTCTTTTAAGGAGAAGCAGCCTAGCCTATGATTGTCTTTATTAATATTATATATTATTGTAAAGAGGGTTATTTATATAGGTTATTAAAATACTCACAACCTAGCAAGATTCTATTGCTAGCATCATAAACAACAACCTTTGTTCCATGACTTTTTACTAAACCTAAATGAATTTACCAAAAATAAACTTTTAAGTTTTTATTGTACTATCTGACACTTTTTAGATCTGTTTATGGTAGTAATTTCAAACGTGGAAGCGTCTTACGCGTCGACTCCCACCCTGATCCTGTACAGAGTTTTTAACGTTTAGAGCGATCTATATTAATATATTTATTTTTGTATGAAAGAAAAATCTGATGAATTATTAAAAGTAATGGAACAAAAGTTGTTGTCTCTGATGTTGGTAAATATAGTCCTGTAAGGTTGTTAGTATTTTAAAAATAACTTACTTACTATTTATGAACTTATTATCAGTAAAGAGAAATAACGAATAACTTACCATGCCACAAAGGTTGTCCTAGTTCATTGAACTTAGGGTAAGGTAATAGTATTTTGCTGGATGACCACATGTCAGGCTTATCACAAGCTTCTGGGTCGCAGTGCTCGTCGCTACCGAGGATGTTCTTCAAATGCTCGTTCTCCCACGATATGTCCACTGTGTCTAAAGCTCTGTAAATATTATTAACATTAGTTAGGTGACTTACTGTTGGGAAATTGTTCCGGAAAAAATCCCGAAATATTCGAAAAATTTGGAAAAATGTAATAAAAAAATATATAAATTTCGAAGGCTCATATTATGTTCTACGTTTAGAAATATATTTGGACGTTTTTATTTAGCGTGAATTATAAAATAAACTTGTATAGCTAAAAGCCACTTAGAGAAAAATGAGATTTAAAATAATTTCACAACTGTGAAAAAACCTTCATAATGGCTCCATCCACGGAAGAAAGAAAATAAATTTATGTGGTCTGTGGCTCTATCGTTTTGGTTCAGTAACTTGAACTTTTGGTATCAACGTCAAATGTGGAAAATTCATGAAAAATATCGGGAAAAATATGATTTTTTGAAAATGGAAATTTTTCCATGAGTCAACACAAGGTGTACTTAACATTTTGTTTTAGCCTGTTACATATGCTTTTTTGTATTATACTATCAACCAGTCGTTACTTTTACGAAATAACAGCTGAGACGAACAATTATTGCTAATGACTAAATTACATTGTAAAATGAATATATATAACTGAATAAACATTGGACAACATCACATCTCTTGCTCTGACCCAGAAGTAAGTAACTAAACCACTTGTGGAAATCGAAAACAGCGACAGTATAAACACCAAGACCCGAGACAATATAGAGAAAAGTAGAAGAAGTTTTCTATATTGACCCGGCCGGGGATCGAACCCGGGAACTCAGAGATGCACACATGAACACCATGGAAACTGGTGTGCAAGTGACTCGACCACGGACGTCATCAATAGAAAACGAACAAACACAAGAAAAAATACTTTGATCCGATTCGACCCGAACCATGTGGTCTGTTCCCGTTCACCATCCAAAACAAATAACTGTCAAATAAGTAATATCTTTTAATTTGGTGTAGTATTACTTATTTGACGGTAATTGTTCCGGACGGATGTAGGAGGACGGGAGTATCAACATGGCTACCGCTCTTACCAACTGAGGTACGGATCGAGCCAGCAGATTTCATGAATTTCTCTATGTGCTCGTTGCAGATCTTCGTATTAGTAAAAATAAATATTGCAATAGTAGAATAAGTTTATAAAACAAACATCACCCTAATAGGGCGTGATCTACTATCGGCTGGCACCCCGAGAAACGACTAAAATCGATGCATAAAGATCTGATTTAAGAAATAGACCCCTCCTACGTAAAGTGTCTTATGTCGAAATTGCCAAGTTTACAAGGAAGCCTTTTAAAGCTCTGAATTCACTGAAATAAGCAAAACACGTCACTTTAGCATTTCTCAGTTTTATTCGACAAAGCTCGTTACTCACATAGAGTATTATAAAATCCTAGAGATGTGAGTAACGAGCTTTGCCGAATAAAACGGAGAACTTTAAAACGCTCCCCTGTAAACTTGGCAATTTCGACATACGATACTTTACGTAGGAGGGGTCTAAATTACTGTACATGTCTCCGGATACTGAGTTTCAGCTTTCAATGTGTTTGAAAGAAATTACATACGAGTTACGAGGACTGCCTATTTTTAACTGACTGTAAAAGAAGGATGAGGTTCTCAATTCGACTATTCGAGTTTTTTTTTCTGTATGTATGTTACACGATTACTCTGACATTTGTGAACCGATTTCGACGATTTATTTTTTTGTTAGAAAAGGGGTACCTCAGTACATTAGATTTCAGATTCAGATTTCAAAGTTACCGAAAAGTGGGTGAAATCCAATAATCCGTATTTGACACCCAGAGGAGTAATATTTTATTCAAATTTAAATGTATATTACATTTACATGTAAATATTATATATTTAAATTTGTGTAACGACTCTCCGTGGCCGAACGGTTACCATGCCGGACTGCCACGCAGTGGTCCCAGGTACGATTCTCGAGCCGGGATAAATATTTGCGTGGCCTACATTTATTTCTCTCGTGAGTTGGGGTGTAATTAGTGGTTGTCTATGTGTGTGTCCATGGCACAGGTTTCCCTAGTGCGGGGCTATGTTGAGCGTGTGCGTTGTTATTATTATTATTTCCACAAACTTTTGAACATGTTATGTAATAAAAAAGTTATAGATTATTATTTGTATTGTATCGTTTTACATTGATTCAAGAGAAAACTGAGAATTACACTTACTTGTGAAAAACGGTCCTTGGTGTTAATTGTGGTGCAGACCTTTGGTTGTGTAGTCTTAATCTCTTGCTGGCTCTTCGATACTCTCGTTCATAACTGGATTAACGAATATACACTTTCATTTCCAGAGTATTTTTAATTAGTTCAAAGGATGAATGTAATAGTAGAGCTCCTTGTGAATGATTTATCCTGGGCAGTAGTGCCACCATACCCATTTCTGCCGCCAAACAGCTGGTGAAATTACAGGTACATGGAACTTGTCAACTTATGTCTCAGGTTGGCACAGTGGCAGTGCCCCAAATCTTTGCGATTTAAAGCTCGAGTGGTACTGCAACTTTTATAGGCAGACATGTCATTTATGAGGCGCACGACTTATTCGTTTCTTTACTTGATGTAATAAAAATTAAAAAAAGGCAAATTACATATGTCACTGTTAATAAGGAAACTTACTTGTTTGGTCTAGATTCCTCGTCTGAGCTTTCCGATTGGGAATGCATTTCTCTCCTTTGTCGCTCTCTATGTCTTTCTCTGTAACAAGAAGCATTATTTAATATGATTACTTGTACAGAATCAAGAGCACGTCTAGAATTAAATTCAAGTCTATACCACTTGCGATAAGAATTATTCCAAGTCCCACAGTCTTAAGCCGAAATTATGCACTTGATTACCAGGCAAAAAACCAAAAACAAAGATCAGGGGGTCTTCTCTCATTCTCCATCCGACATCCGTCCCAAAACAATTACTGTCAAATAAGTAATACTCGATTACTCAAAAGACAATGTCAAGTATGAAGCTTCATTCGCATCATGCGTCTTTTAGTCGAGTATTACTTATTTGACAGTAGTTGTTTCGGGACGGATGTCGGATGAAGAATGAGAGAAGATCCCCAGAAGCTAGTAAACACAAAAAAGTATAATCGCTTTTTTTTTTATTCAAATGTCAGTGTGTATATGACCTCCATCTCACCTGATGGAAAGTGACGATGACGTCGACGATGGAGCTTGCATTTTTTTTAATACATAATAGACACACGCTTGGCCACAATTTCACCTGATGTTAAGCGACGATGTGACCGACGATGGGACGCGTTTGCCTAAAAAATGCCTATTCACTCTAGCCTTGAATAGCCCCAAATTGTACTTTTCGGGAAATACAGTATAGCATTCCATTCCTTTGCCGTACGCATCAGAAAGGAGGAAGCAAATCGCTTAGTGCGTTAGTAGGTGGAATATCAACGACATAAGAATGGAGTGCTCCGTGGAATATCAACGACACATTCTTATGTCGGAGTGCTGAGTGCTCCGGACCTTCTAGTCCACTGAAGGAGGAACGGTGAGGGTGGAACTAAATTGAAAAGTTCACTTCCCGAAATGTATCCGATAAAAAACCTATATGCAGGCTACTTTTTCGCGATAGTCGAGATTTTGTAGCTTCTACTTCACAAGAGAATTATTGTTAATAAGTCTCTTTGCTTTTCGCTCCACCGAGTCCAAGACAGCTAACTGGTAATGGGCAGAGCCGTCCCAAAGGCGGCAGCAGTACTCCATACAGGATCGAACTTGTGTTTTATACAGATTTAAAAGCTGTTCAGGTGTGAAGTACCGCCTGACATTGTAAAGTATGCCTAGTTGTCTGGTAGTAGTTTTTGACAAGCACTCGATGTATCGCACATACTTAAATAATGCCTATTCACTCTCGCCTTGGAAAGGTCCAAGTTATAACGTTCAGGGAACAAGTCTGCAGCCTTCAAATAACCGTCTGCGCTTATGAAAGAGTATATTTTAGAGTACATATTTTATTACTAATCGATATCATGTTACCAAACCATACCTATCTCTCTCCCTTTCTCGTAGTCTTTCTCTGTCCCGCTCTTCCCTATCTCTATGCCGCTCTCTGTCCCGATCTCTGTGGTCTCTGTCACGATCTCGCTCGTTTCTTTCTCTCTCTCTTGCGTACTGTAACAAATGTTATTGTAATTTTATTTTATTTTACTCTTGGTTGTAAATATTTAACATTTGTGTGTTAAGTATTTGAAACCATTTACCTCCTCTGAGGCTCTGCCTAGCTTAAAGCTGATTGGCTAACCTTTTCGGCTAATATTGTGTACTTTAGTTTTTAATCTATTAGATATCTTCTATTTTTTGTTATTAAACAGATCTTGTGTTAGTTATTTTTTTCTAATATTATTTGTGAATAGCGTTACGAATAAAGGTTTCTTTCTTTCTTCCATTGTTATTATTATTTTGACCAACTATTCTTACATTTGGACACAAGATATACTATAAATTACTCATTTGTTTATGGTGTAAATACGCGAATGATATAAGATTATTTTATTTGATGGTTAGTCTATGACATTTTTAAAAGAATTTCAACATTATTGACATTGGTCAAAACCATGGACCAATAACAAAATACAACTAAAAGATCGTAACTCTGAAATAGGTCAAAATCCCGTCATAAATCAAGATGGCGCTGATCGATAGCCTGAAAGTAGTTTTATTCCGAAAATGGCCTTGGATATCAATTAATTCCTGTTTAATATGAAATATAAACGGTCAGTTTTTTCCTTGTTATATTATTCAAATATTAATCAAGAGCCAAAACTATTTTATGAACTTTGACAAATACGCGTATCAACAGATGGCATTGTATGGTGGTTACAAACTAAAAACTAACGCTTGCTAATATGGGTAGATGGCGCTAATGCTAAACAAGACAAAACAACAGTATTTTTAATAATCTATTTTTTTTATAATATCCAGTGACGGGACGAACAAGTTGTGCTTATGGTAAAGTACACGCCTGTCCATAACAGTTGTACTGCCACTCAAAGCTTTAAATCGCAAAGATCCGAGGGGCATTGCCACTGCGCCCGTCACCCTAAGGCTCATTCACACTGGCGCAGAGTCGAACCGTCGCGACGCGTCATGTTTTTCGCCTATAGCATATTCATCTTTATTTTCCCATTATTAAGGTACAAATTTGTGTTATGCAAACATGGAGTCGCGCGTTACTTGAGCGCAGTGAAGCGTCAGGCGCCGACCACACTGTGATCCGGGAGTACTAATGCGCGTCGATGCGCGTCGCCAGGCTTCGTAGTTGAAAAACAGGACGTGACGCGACGCATGCGACTCTGCTCCAGTGTCAGTTGAGCCTAAGACGTAAGTTGACAAGTCCCATGTGCCTGTAATTTCATCAGCACCCTTACCCTTCAAAACCGGTTTCGTAATAGAAGGAGAAAGTAGAGTTGACTAAATTTACAGTTCCATGAGTGCAAGAGGGAGTTATGAGTCGGCTAACAAAACAAACCGAGTGTCGTCGGTTGCATGGTGCTATTTCAATATTTTTAGAGTAGTGGGAAAGATATAACGTAGCACAAATAAAGCAACTTCTCGCTTTAGCGTAGTTTATAGAGCTACGTATGTATGGTAAGTTTTTTAATACTTTTTTAATTAAGTACAAACACAGTAATTCTGACACTACTGCTTGTCGGCTGAAATAGGTAAGGTGGGAGTACTTCCCAGGACGAACACTTTCACAAGGAGCCCTACTGTACTGTACAAAATCTGTGCTATAAGCGTCATCTAGTTGATTTGTTTGTTATCACTAGAAATTAGTAGCTTTGACTAATTGCAGCTCGTCAATGTAAAACGAATTAGTTACAAAAATAGCTATTAGGTACTTGTCGCGACATGTGTACCAACGGTACTAAATACCCGACTACGCTATCTTTTATCACGATTAGAAGTCCTCTCCAGTTAATGGTGCATGGTTAAAACTAAAGTTTTATAAACTTAAAATTCTTTGTTGTAAATTGTATCTGCTTAAAAACTAACTTTGCTTCGAGCATGATTGTACTAGGCTTACATAAACTAAAGGCAAATTAGCACCCCAGTACTTACCAAAGGAAAAGAGCGGTAATCAGGATCCTCTGTAGGACACACTTCAACAGCTGACCATTTTTCCAGCAAATGTTTCCACTGAATTCTATGATGCATATTGCTTCCTGGGTCTAAGACTATGCTGACCCATAGTGCCCCTAACTGTTCCCATAGTTGCCTGCATTTTTCCGTCATCGGTGTGTTCTGGTTCCGCCATAGAAGTAAACGCGGGTCTGACAGAAATTGTTCTGTCATTAACATTAACATCCTAGGGCCGTTGGAGTCTTGGGCTCGGAGCATTTCGCGCACCTGGAAAGGAAATAACACTAATTATATCGCACTTTGAAACCAAAACTGTCACTAAACGAAAAGGTCAACTTTCGGGAAATGGTGTTTAATATTTATGAAAATAATTCCTTCAATCTGACTGGACTCGGGCCAGTGTATGTTGCCATGCCGGGGTCTTCGTTCTTAACCAACTGAGCTACAGACCGATCGATGTATCAATAATAAACTACTGGTATTTTCACAAAAAAAAAATTAATATGAAAACATCACGATATTCAATATTTATTGAATATCGTGATCAGGCGTTACTTCCTTTTAATTAGTTAATGTTAATAAATATTTATTGTATTATATATTAAATTTGGAAGTAAATTAATTTGCTATCTACTCCGCGAACCCAGTAAAAGTTAAATCGTGTATCGCTGCGCGAGTGTTTCCACAGCATAAAAATTAATAAAATAAATAACACAATAATACGGGCCTTCACTGGGTTCGCGGAGTAGCAAATTAATTTACTTCCATTTTAATTATCATAACATTCACAATACATAAATATTATATACTATATTATGAAAATAAGTTTAAATTTGAATAGCGAGATTTTAGTGTAGTGACTAATTTATTTCAAATGTGCGATATGCACAATATAATTTTAATAATTGTATTCTTGTGACTTTGTGACCTTTTTAAATAAAGGAAACTTGTTCATACTGAAGATAGAACGGATGGTAAAGTTTGTTTTTACCCTTGGTTCACTTTGCATTTTTGTGCAGTTTAGTTTTATTATTAGAGTTGACATCGCATTTGTCCACAATTCTACGAGTTGAAAGTGAAGTTTAGTTGTAGATTTCCAGGATGTTGTGGATTTCATGGAAAATACAGGATATTTCATCTCCCTTAATGGGCGTGATAGATAAATTAACTTGCAAATAAAGCTTTAACCATAGTTAAGTAGTATAATAAGACAAATATGGTAACTCCATATAAACATAGCAGTGCGGCTTTTATGTGTGATCGCCCGTCACGCGCCGTGTATGTACGCACACATTCGCATAATCTCGCGGTGCACTCGTGTTTCATAGCGCGGGTCGTCTCATGCGCTATTTATTATAGAATTGAATCGTCCGCCCGGTGTTTAAAAAATGACATCAAATAGTGGACGTGTTTATCGTTGTTTGAAAAAGAGTTCCTCAAATTGAGAATTGTTCAGCATTTCATTCCTATTTCATAATCATATTGCCGTAATCAAGATACCAATCCATGACACTGGTATAAAAATATCAATACGGAAGTACCTTCTGCATTTACCAAGGTTATTTCAATACAGCACGAGAATACTGTTATGAACATCTTAATTTTTTCGAATTATGTCTACAACCTGCACGTGCAAGTGAATAATAATGTAACAACCCTACGTTCCGTGCGTAGTGTAGGCATTTACGCGTCGAACTGGCGAAAGTTGCTTTACTTGCTCTTACTCTACTATATTAAGTCATAGTTTCACAAAGTGGCACCCATCAGTGGGCGCTGAAGAGTCTTAAAAGGGCGGTGGGGACCTCGAAGCATTTGGAGGCTTTGATGCTCTCCAGGGGGTGCTACCACATTTGAGAAAAAAAACCTGAATATACTGAATATACTATTTTATTTCCTTGTGATTTTTTTGTGTTGTTAATATAAAAAATACGTGTTTTCAATGATTTTTTTAAGGTGGTGGGCATTGAAATTTTTTTACCTTGCATAAGTGGGCGGTGAGCTAAAAAGTTTGAGAACCTATGCTTTAACTTAAAAGTACCTGACTACATATTTCTTTCGTTGTATGCACAAGCCTTAATTAGTTCCGAGATTTATAGCTCCATAATAAGCACATATAAATATGTAACAGACAACACTGACCTTAGAAAATAATGAATTCAGTTGTTTATTTGCATTGTAGTAGGTGCCTTGTAATAAATAGGCTCGCACTTGTTCGCAGACCTGTAAATAAGTAAAATATAATTAAGTACGGCGAAAACAAGTCTTCAGATTGGATACTAAAAACATTTATCTATAATTATTAAAATAAGCATAACTTAGAATAAGGAGGAGGGGATGAGGGAGGTCGAGGGAGACTCGTTAAGTAGTGTCCCAAGGTGACGCTGGTGGGTTCGCGGTAGTATGCAATTGCGTTTCCGCGTTCCTACCGGAAAGTGGCGGGGCAAAACAGCGTCAGGTTTTAACTGGTACGAGTCCGACATAAACCTCGTCTCCCCGAGCGGAAGGTATCCATGTGAATTAACAAAAAAAAGCTTGTGACGTCACATTGACATCGTTACAGGGTAATTCAATACAAAATATTTGCTGATACCACGTATAGTTAAGACTTATAGATAAGAGTATTATATCGGCGTATTAAGACTGCGTCAAAAATGATAAGTCAGTATAGACGTGATTTGAATTCTAATCTGTAGAAATAGATTTGCGATTACGGCAAGTCAGCGAATGAGCAAGAAGATGTGGAGGTAGACACGCTATCTAGATAATATTTATGGCAAATGGAGACGGAATAAGAGGAAGAGGGGAATGAATTAACGGTACTTTTTTCTTTTTATTAAGAAATAAGTGCGTATTTCACTTCCATCTCACCTGATGGAAAGTGCACACCTAAAT
>NW_020653852.1:15764007-15780381 GCF_003589595.1 Hyposmocoma kahamanoa | reverse complement strand
AATGTTGTGGTTGTGGATAGGGTGAGGAAGGCGGCGGCGGAATCAAATATGATATTTTATAATTAACTGTTTAATCAGACACAAGATACTTATACAAAGCTGTACTAAACGGACCGGACACAACTTATGTACTTGAGAATGACCACAGACAACTTAGCATAGATAATATAATATAAAGTGTTCGAATACACCACACTCTCCCCTTACAAATTTAATCTATTTGGAGGACGGACTATTCTACTGGACTTCCTAACTGGAACTAGGGTTCTCGGTTGAGGCTCGGTAACAGGAGCGAGGACCTCTGAACTCTGTACAGAGCTTGGTACAGTACTACAACTAGGATTTTCTACATTAGGTTGAGACACATGGAATGGAATTACACTTGGAATAACTGGACAAGGACCATTCTTCTCCTGGGAGAAATATGGTTTACAACTTGGTACAGATTTTTTATCCAAACTACTAAACAAAGGTGCGAAACACAATTGATTTAAATGCGCCTTTTTCAGAACACCGTTTACAGAAATTAAATACATCATGGGACTTAAAATTCTTACAATAGTACCTTTTACTGGTTTATTTTGACCAAAACGAACTAAAATTAAGTCATTTTCACGAAAATGACCTGAATGTAATGACACATTTTTACTGTTATGAATAGGATTTAACATTGTAATTTTTGTTCTAGGTTTAAACATAAATAACATAGCATTAGGTGACTTTACATTTACAGTTGTTTCAGTATTTCTATAAGACATCAGAAAATTATACAGTTTTAACTCCAAATCTGATTTATTATTTTTACTATCTAACATAATTCTCTTAAGACCTTTTTTAACAATCTGTACATTCCTTTCAGCTAACCCATTGCTTTGGGGGTGATACGGTGGTGACTTACAAACTTTGATGTTATACTTTGTGCAAAAATCAATAAACAATGTAGAATCAAATGGTGGACCATTATCAGACACTAATTGACATGGTAACCCTACAAATGAGAAAATTGAAGTTAACTGTTTAATAACTTCTATAGCTGAGCAATTGCTCATCTTCCTTACATCAATCCATTTAGAATAACTATCACAATACATCAAAAAGTGTTCTTTTTCAAACTCAAAAAAATCAATATGAACTCTTTCGAACGGTTTGTTTGTTTGAGGCCATGGAATAGTTGTATTATCCGACTTAAAATTAACAGCTGCACATGACTCGCAGGATTTACATTTATTCTCAATATCAGTAGACATATTAGGCCACCAAAATGAAGATCTGGCCAGTAACTTAGTTCTTACAATTCCAGGATGTCCTTCATGCAATAAGTCTAACACTTTTGCTTGACATTTCGGAGGGACTATCACCCTTGAACCAAACAATAAGCAATCATCAACTACATTTATGTAAAAACGCATTCTAAAATACGGCAAAATTGCTGGATCGTTCATATAATTAGGCCATCCTACCTTAACATAATCTAATACTTTACTCAAAACACAATCTTTTGCAGTTTCACATGCTATATCAACATGAGACATGGGTAATTCTAATAAGACACTTTCATTAATATGACTTGAATTATCTATAACTATTTTATTAATTGGAAGCCTTGACAAGGCATCTGCATGGCATAGTAAGTCACTTTTTCTATGTTGAATATCATAATTATAACTTGACAATATTAATGCCCAATGTTGCAATCTGTGAGTTGCCAACGTTGGTACATTTTTACTAGGATGAAAAATATGACGAATTGGAGCATTATCAGTTATTAAGGTAAACTGTCTACCCCATAAATATTTATGAAACTTAGTCACAGCATAAATAATACCTAAGGCTTCTCTATCTAACTGTGAATAATTCTGTTGAACTTTAGTTAATGAACATGATGCAAATGCAATTGGTTTTTCCATCAATTTATTATTTCCTTTTTTAATGGCATGACATAATACTGCACCTAGACCCACTGGACTGGCATCTGTAAATAGTACTAATGGAAGTGAGGGATCATAATGAACCAATATATCACTATTCAATAATTTTTGTTTAGATAACTCAAATGATTGTTGATGTAAATCAGACCAATTCCACTTAACATTCTTTTCTATGAGTTCTCTCAATGGTTTGGTTAAAGTACTTAAATTTCCAATATAGTTATTATAAAAGTTCAACATTCCTAAGTATGAACGTAACTCTTTGACATTTTCAGGTTTTTTACATTTTACTATAGCCTCGACTAATGATTTACTCGGTTTCCTACCTTCCTTACAAATAACATGACCCAAATATTCGACAGACTCTGAGAACCATGTACATTTTCCCTCTTTCACTTTGACATTATATTTATCTAATCTTTCCAACACTTTTCTAACTGTATCTAAACAATCTTTCATATTGTTTCCTTTTATCAGAATATCATCTATATAACAACATGTATTTGGAATCCCTGACAGTATTTGATCCATAATCTTTTGAAAAATCGCTGGTGCTGATGCAATACCATATATGAGACGAGTAAATCTATATAATCCTTTATGTGTATTAATTGTTAGCAAAGGTTGACTACTTTCACTAACAATAAGTTGTTGGTACGCATCTGTCAAATCCAAAACTACAAAAACTGATCCACCTGACATAGTAGCAAACACATCCTCTGCTTTAGGCAATGGATAGATATCAATATTCAAATTAGGATTGACCGTTTTCTTGAAATCGACACATAACCTGTATGAACCATCATTTTTCTTTACTGGAACGATGGGTGAAGCCCATTCTGAATGATTTACTTTAAATATCTTACCATCTTTTTCCATTTTATCTAAGGACTCTGACACTATGTTGACAATATTATAAGGCAACTGGTACGGTTTCTGAAAAACCGGAGTATAATTATCTTTTAAGTTTAAGGTTGCTTGGAAATGCTTAATACTTGTATCTGACTCTTTATTAAAAACATTACTATATTGACACTTCAGTTGTTTAACTAAATTTGACACATTCGACTCTGACACATTGATATTTTTTGACATATTATGCAACTGACTCACTTTTACACTGGACTGATTAATATTTTCTTTACCAAACTGGCTGACATTATTTGACATGACACACTGAGAATCACCAACATTCCCTAATAATTTACTTCTCCAAGCAGGTAACAACTCATCTAACCAATCTCTTCCCAACAATGGAATAAACTCCCTACCCTGAGAACACACAATAACTGTTAGATCTGTACTTTTATTTTGGTAATGCACTTTGACATTTAATAGACCTGCTATTTCTATTTTCCCTGTTATACAATTTAACTTAATGTTTGTAGGTTGTAATTTGTGTTGATTAAAATATTTTAAATACAATGAGTAAGGAAACAAAGACACTGCTGCACCAGTATCTATTTCCATTTGTAACATGACATTTTCTACTTGCATTTTAACAATTTGTGACTCAGACTTTTTACTGTTAAACATTATTTGTGAAATAGTATTCATATTTAATTCCTGCAACATACACTCTACCTCCTCATCATCCACGACACCTTCCTTTACTATACAGTTGTGAATAAATCTATTCTTACACTTATATGATATGTGACCGACCTTTTTGCACTTGTAACACTGCCATTCCCTCGCAGGACACGTATGTGGGTTGTGGTTCCTTCCACACCTGTAACACTCTTCATTTACATAAACACTTGATGACTGACCTCTGTTATGGACATTCTGTCGCTGACTAAATTTACTGGAATATGCTGGACCTCTACTTTGTTGAACTGAGACTGGAACTTGCATTGGACTTCGGCTGATTCCATTTGGAACTCTAGACTTGACTGGAACATGACTTGATTGCACTGGGACTCGACTTGACTGATATTGACTCGACTTATACTGTTTTGACTGATATCCACTTTTACTATTCCTGTAGTTTACTTTGTTTACATTATTATGTCCATTACTTTCTTGTAATGATAACACTTGATTTTGAATTGTTTCTTCTTGTAAGCATATCTCTTTAGCTTTTTCATATGTTAAATTTTGTGTACTCAACAATTTCCTTCTTATGCTCTCCGAGCGTAAACCACATACTAACTGGTCTTTTAAGACATCATAAATTTGGACTTCTGTATATTTACATTTGCTAGCGATTTCTTGCAGGGCTATAATATAATCCGTGACAGACTCATTGTCGTTCTGCATGCGTCGATGAAAAATGTACCTATTTGTAGCTTCTAAACCTGGAGGCTCATGCTTTATTTCCAAAATTTGACACAACTCTTCTATTGACTTTTCTTTGGGCTTTCCTGGCAAGCACGTGCTATGGAGTATGCTATAATTTGCGGCTCCTATGTGGGTCAAGAACAATGACTTTTTTACGGACTCATCTTTTACTTTGTTTAGACTACAATACTCATCAAATAACTCCCTCCAGCAAATCCAACTCATGTTCTTATCGTACGGCGGCAAGACACCTATAAATGCACTGACTGCCATTTTGTTTTTCAATCTTTCACTAACGTGTTAATGCTGGTCTTTACGCTGAGTTTGCTCACCCTCTCGTCGCCAATATTGTCTATTCGCTTTCGCCTTGAAAAGGTCAAGTCGTAACGTTCAGGGAACAAGTCTGCCTGCAGAGAATTCCACTCCATACCCGTTCGCCATATAAATGTGGAAGTGAAACGTTTCGTGCGAATTCTTGGAATATCCAGAACATAGGGGTGGAACCCGAGCCTGCGCCTGGTCCCCCGGTGATGGAAAAGAGAAGGCGGAATGAATTGGTGGTAATTTCCTCGCACACTTGGTGATATATCCTGTAGAATACTGATAAGCAGGCAACTTTACGGCGGTGTTACGGCTTTGCAGCGTCGCCTCTACTAATTCTGAGTCACCTGTAAGCCACGCACTTGACACGCTTGTCGATTGAATCCAAGGTGGCCAGTGGGTATGCAGCAGAGCCATCCCATAGGTGGCAGCACTACCGCTAACCATTTAGATAAATTTCAAACTTGGTATTAGATCTACCACGAAGGATGCAAATACTGTTTACAATCAATGGACCGACAAATTAGATTACGAAGAGAAGAGAAAGATTACGTTTGTTACACCAGAAGGGAGTATGAGAAAAAACTTTCAGATATACTTTAGCAATGTGTTACGCCGCTACCGGCTTTTATCAGAATAAATCAATTTTATTGCAGATTATACGATGATTTACTTATTACCTATTATGAGGTCTACTAAATAATAATAAATATTATTCAAATGAATGTAAAATTTAAGGAGTCGCTTTAGAACATAGCCAAGGAACATATCGTCGGTGTTTTGTAGAAAGGACGTAAGCGACATTTTTCAGGGGATTACGTTTTTAAGAATTTTAAAATATTTACGTCATGTTTTAAATTAAATTTTAAAGCCAAAATTGAATTGCAAACCAAATGGCAAACCAAAATTGGATTTTAAAACAGGACGTAAATATTTTAAAACAGTCGTTATAACCTAAACCATGCCCCGGATATTTTTTTAAAATGTTGCTTACACAAACTTCTACAAAACACCGACCATATGGACTATGGCGCGCATAGTGATCACTTAATAAATAATTTTGTTTCTCATCAACAATCAGAAATGACTCCTAGACGTAATTTAAGTTACCTGCTGCTCATCCAAATGCCAAGCATGGTGTGCGTCCGGAGGAGGCCCAGCCGTAGGGTCCGGCGCTCCGCATATTCTGTTAATAGCCGACCGCGCCTGCAGCACCTCGTCAGCTAACCTTTGGGCCGTGGGAAGAACTTCCGTGTGGTGTTCCGCTATGAGGTACTGGACGAACTTTTGAAGTTGTTGCCTGTCCATTTGGAGGAGGGTTTCTGTAAAGAAAATTCTCGCGGTTATATTGAGCCATGAATGAAACGTTCTTGACGCAAGAGGTTTATTGTTGTACCAAGGGACGGGACGAATAAATGTGGTAAACTATACGCCTGTCCATAACAGTTGCAGTACCGCTCAGAGCCTTATATCAAACACTATCGAAAACTTAATTCAATAATGTAAAAGCGGTAACACACGGCATCTTTTAAAAGTGATGCCACACGCGATTTTAAGCAGCGATGCAAACGCGATATAAGCGCGCGACTGCATCGAGGCAAATGCGCGTGTGTAACGACTCTAAGCAATCACGTTAAGAGTGTAATGAGAACAAAATATTTGCATATCTAATGTTTGGCCGGACATAGTGTATTTTATTATATACTTATTTGTTGCATGCTAAATTCTATACAATCTATATTTTCACAAATAAATTAATTGTGAATAAAAGTTGCCTCTATGGCGGCTGTTAACATTTGAAAGCACAATCCTAAAAAATAATGATGGTTTTAATAAGTGACTTTGGTATTCTGAACAAAAGACGGCTTGAAACATGACCTGACTTCCTTTAGTTGACCTTATTTTGACATATGGCAACCCGGTGTCAATGTGACATTTACCTGATATAGGCACTCTGAGTCGCACGGAGTCAGCATTTCTGATGCGGTAGAGGGCCAGCGCTACCACGTGTTGGCACCAGAAGATGTCACGTGCCTCGCAACTGCACGTCACCCCCGTTATTTTGCATCTATGGACGAAAAGTTTACAAATATTGGAGCGGTTGATCAACTAACGCGAACAGACTGTACAACGTAATGCTCGTGTGCAGCTCGCGAGCCTTTCGCAAACAGGCGCATTTGCGGCGCATTCGCCAGATCTATAAGCACCCTAAAACTAAAATAATTTTCTTAAATAACAACACCACATGAGAAAGCATTTAAACAGCCAATCGATAAAAAAATTTAATCAACAAGGCCTTTACTTCCTCGTGTCCAATCTTCTCTTTTATGTAAGTTGACAAATTACTTTTTACAAAAGGTAACTGGTACACTGCCCTTTGCGTAAAACGGTCTTTCTTTGACGGTCTTAACAATAGGCTTATGGTTCAATGGAACCCTGTTTTTTTTTGCAAATCACAAAGTTGTTTATTTGAATTCGTCTCGTATAACGCCACGAAGCTTTTTATTTAAAAAAAAAAAACAAAAAAGGTAAATGACTATATAAATAACTAAAAAGATATAAACTTTTTTTGCTCCTAGCGAACTTAGAAGTGTTTTATCTGTGGGAAATTAAACACGCCAACTGTAAAGCGGGTATTTCAAACAGACTAATCACATAGCTCCATGACAATGGAAAAAAAAACACTTTTGCTTTATATACATTACAGTCAAGAGCACGTCAAGTGACACTTTGTACTTTGGATATCGCAAGCGGCATAGAGTTGGATTTAAATCTCAAGTGTCAAGCTTGACGTGCTCTTGACCCTGTACCTACAGGTTTCCTGACGGTATTTAGTGTAATGAATTATGACACAAAATCATGAGATATTATTACTTAGTTAAATTAGTTTTTGAATTTGGTTAGTAGACACATTCTTTGCGCAGTAACTCGTCTAAATACCACCTATCAATTTTAGCTAGTGCTGCGCTGCTATATTTCGGATTTAAAGATACATATTCATTTATATTATGGTCGTTAATACTCGGTACACATTTATTTGGTGCAAGAAATATGTAACCTCGCGTTTTGATACAAATTATAAAGCACCTGCAGATTGGCACAGGTTGAGCCGGAGTCATTCAGGAGGCTTATGATGTCGTGTCCCATGGTTGTTAACTTCAGATTGTTCATATTTGCTCATTTGAATGTGTAGTCATAAGGATAGGCTCACCTGTCAAAAGAAACTGTGACCCTGTATAACCTTTCTGGCTCGGAACATGGCGGGACTGCTGCCGGAGCGCGTACCACGCCGCTCAAATGGAAGCCTGCAACAAACGGAAATGTATTGTAATGTAATGTATTTATGTCATGCTTCATTTATTGTGTGAAGATTGCTATAATTTTTGTGAAGTTTTTACAATATTTCCAGTATTTTGCAACTCCCATAAAGGATATACTTTCTGTCTTTTTTCAGACTATTTGAGAGCGTTTTGCTTACGGTCGATTAAAAGAAATGTATTGTTTTTAAGAAAAAGTTTTTATTCCTCGTGTTAGTAGTTACTGGTATAGAAGAAAAAACTTTTTATTCTGACGCACTTTGAATTTTGAGTTTAGAATTTATTGATTTCTAAATCCATTCATTCCTAAAATAAGATAAAATGGCTTGCGTTTTCTATTAATTTTAATATTTTTACATTGACTGAAAGTTTGCTAATGCAGTACAAAATATAAAACTCGTAATAGAAAAATCTTCTCCAATTTTAATCTTTACAGGTACAGTCAAGAGCACATCAAGCTTGACACTTCGGACTTTGGACCGTTGTTATAGCAAGCGGCATAGAGTTTAATTTAAATTTTTAGTGTCAAGCTTGACGTGCTCTTGACCCCGTACGAGTTTTTATTTGTAATATTTATAAAATCCTTTGAAAATTGCCAATTCACAATTTCGTCAGATCACGTCGAAGTTCTTCTTGGGTAACAACGCTATTGAGTATTTATCAATGGCATTCTTTCGACACAGTTTGGGGGCAGTTTCACTTGCGTGCGTAGGTAAACGCAAGTAAGGTTGTTACCACATTGGAGCCTTGTATTTCTACTTACGTACAAACATGTTTGTTGCCCGTGCAGCTCTAAGTAGCAGAATAAATATTTGCGTTATCATAGCAAGAAGAAATTGGAGATTCGACCTCAGCTGTCGTTCATTTATACACATACCTACACCCATTAGGCATGGCACCCACTGACGAGATGTCTCGGCAGGGGATACTTCGGCATTCGCATGCATCGGTACAAATGCGCGGTTGCATCGCTACACTTGGGATTTATAGACGATTGTATCCATGCAATCGCGAGTTTGTATCGATGACAGAATTTTTATTACTGTTCGTCACCTAAATGTCCCTTACCGTCCCGTCAGTGGGCGCCGGGCCTTCCGAGCTAAATTTAAATTTAAGTTAGAATTTACTTGGAAGTAAAGTTTATATTGTATATCAATAATCTTTGTAATCTGCTTAGTAATGCCATATGTATGAATGTGTCACCCCAAGGACGAGGGCCTGGTGAATTGTAGTACAGTTAACCCTTCAACAAGCACCAGCTCCTTGCGTAATGTGTTTTACGATTACTAATAACGTTATGTACTTTTTTTATAATACTCAGTGACGGGACGAACAAGTCGTGCGCCTGGTAGAAAGCCACACGCCTGCCCATAACAGTTGCAGTGTTACTCAGAGCTTTAAATCATAAAGATCTGGGGGCACCGCCACTGCGCCCGTCACCCTGAGACATACGTTGACAAGTCTCATGTTCTTGTTACACCCTTACCCTTCACAACCGAACACAGTAATGTGATCATTACTGTTTGGCGGTAGATATAGGTAAGGTGGCAGTACTTCCCTGGACGCGTTCTTTTAAAGGAGGTCTACTGCTACTAAATTTATTATTTGTATTTTGTGGAGAAGTAAGCATTATTATTCTTATACATTGAAAACGTAAAGTACATATTTGTATTTGTAGATAAGGAAATGTCTTTTCGTGGATCTGTACCCAAGTTCCTGTCTTAAGTTCACGACATCCGTAGCAATTGAGTTTCGCTATGTTATTTACTTAATACTAAAGTTAAGAAATTTAATAAAGCGCTAAAATTAATTCTTAAGGTACGTAACTCGATTTGGTACGAGTTAAAACGTTGCAAGTCTGTTTCTTTCATGGTTTAAGTGTACGTTTGTGTCACGGTGTCAATCGAAGTGAACCACGGTTGGAATAAGTTTTTTTTAGTAGAGAAACGCAATGTTTTGATTTGTCAATCACGTTGTGTAACTTAATGTTGCTAAACATTTGTGTTTATAAAAAAAAATAAAGCATAAAACTGTTAAAACTTTCATTGTAAATGTTGGCAAGGTTTCGACCGTTGCTCTATTGTGGTTTTTAAACTTATTTGCTTTATAGACAACACGAATTATGATGTCAAAAGTCATTGCTATAGCGCCACCTATTCAAGGTCCAAAATAAAGGCCAACCAGATTCTCGTGACGAAAGGTATAATATTGTAAATTGTACCTAGGAACTCTTGGTGTTGTTGTTATTTTTTTTATGTGTACTACGCTGCCCTGATAAGCCGAAAAGCGCTATCTGAATCGGAGTAAGTTTTGAGAAAATCCACTTTTTGTGAATTGTATTTTCGCACCTTCAAAAACAAATCTTTTGAAGATGTTAAAACATATTTATACGTTTTTTTGACTAATAGATTTATTGACAAATTGTCCATAAATGGTACCATTATACCTATTTTGTGAGATACCACTATTTTGATTATAAAGAAAGGTTTCAAAAATTGAGATATAAAATTAGTTCTTAGTGGTTGTTTAAATGTTTAAAGTTAGACAGCGCTATTTCTATTATACCATTAGATGCGAAATTATTATAACCGTTGAATGGTACAAAAAAACTAAAAGGGCGTATCTCAGAGATAGCGATTTTCGGCTTAGCACGGCAGTACGAAGTAATGAAATTTAAGTTCTTAGACTTTAGACTATTTTTTCGGGTCTGAATAGCGTCGTCGGTGTTTTGTAGTAAGGGCGGGCGTATGTGACATTTAGAAAAAAACAATCAGGGGAGCATGCTTTAGGTTTTAACGACTGTTTTAAATTGTTAACGTCCTGTTTTTAAATTCAATTTTGGTTTTAAAATTCAATTTAAAACCTAACCAGATGTATATATTTTAAACAGTCATGTAAACCTAAAATATGCTTTCACGAAAAAACAAATCCAAATGTTGCTTACGGCAAAACACCGACTATAAAAACAGTACATAATAGAATCAAAACTGTTTGTGTATGTGTTTTAGATTTCACGAAAGAGTGGATTCGTGGCCTTTTAAATTATTTAAGACGAAATCATACGAATTGTTGAGGGATAAAGTATAAATATCATAATACATACATACGTATATTTCACGCCTTTTTCCCATCGGGCTAGGCAGAGACAATAGGCTTCCACTTGCTACGGTCCTGGCACACATCTTTCGCCTCAGCAACACGCATCAGTGCTTTCATGCACGTTCGTCGGTTAAGGGTACTCTTGACCTGGCCCTTCTTTAGGATGGCCTCAATTTGGTCATTGTAAGTTCGCCTTGGTCGGCCCTTGCCATTTTGCCCGCTCACACTCGCCTTATAAATCTGTTTCGTCAATCTTCTTTCATTCATTCTCTCCACATGTCCGAACCATCTAAGTATCCTTTTCTCTACTCGCCTTATAAATCTGTTTCGTCCATTCGACGGTTTCGTCAATCTTCTTTCATTCATTCTCTCCACATGTCCGAACCATCTAAGCATCCCTTTCTCTACTCGCCTTATAAATCTGTTTCGTCAGTGTTCTTTCATTCATTCTCTCAACATGTCCGAACCATCTAAGCATCCCTTTCTCTACGCGCCTTATAAATCTGTTTCGTCAATCTTCTTTCATTCATTCTCTCTACATGTCCGAACAATCTAACTATCCCTTTCTCTGCTCGCCCTATAAATCTGTTTCGTCAATCTTCTTTCATTCATTCTCTCTACATGTCATTACATCTTATCTTATCACACTGTTCCGTAATTTATCTATCAGAGTCACTCCAGCCATACTTCTCAAAGCTCTCATTTCTATTGCATTTATTCTACTTTCATTCTTCTTCTGCCAAACCCAACCACTACCATACATAAGTAAATAATTTAATTAAATAAGTATTAAGGATTTTTTCAATCGGTATTATTATATATATTATTATGCTATTAATAATATACATATAATTACTGTCATACCGATTATATATAATTTAATATGATAATGTGATGGTCAATTTTTTGCATGCCTGTCTTATTTTCTAGCGAAACATGTTTGTGCCTACTTTACTATTTGTTACCTTGATCGTCATGTTTCTAGCAAAAACTGAATCTAAAATCGAAATGTATTCGTTATTCAAACCAACCAGATCCGTTTCGGGTTCTTTACGGTCCCAAGTCTGCTAATGTTCAGTGGTGTGCCGAAAGAGTGTCAATGGCAGGATTATGCACGTTTGGTTCAGTCTTGTCAGTGGCAAGCCAATAGCGGTCTTAATACAGACACTTTATCGCGCGTGATACGCGTTGTATAAAAACGAACACGAGCAATCGCGAAAGAACGTTAGCTTAAAAAAATTCAAACAGGTAATCGAGCACGATTGCGCGTGGAAAAAGGCAAAGCCTTTCCCGCGCAAAATCCTGTACTCTCCTGTAGGGCTAGCACGATTGCTACGCGAGAATAGCAGTATCTCGCACTTTATGTCGCTCTCGCGCAAGTCGCATCCTATTGACATTAGGCTGTCCACTAACTAAAACGCGGTTAAGTGACAAATGGTAAATATCCGGACAACAAACAAATATCCGTTTTAAATAGTAAAAGATGGAGTACAAAATTCCCTTTCAAAAATAGTAAAAATTAGTTATCGTGCTCGACTTATTGGAACTTACCCCAACCCTAACGATACATAGCTGAAATATCATTAAACAATTTCAATATTCTAAACTGAGTTATGGTATTTTAATTTAAAATTATTGTGTCATATCGGATGTGCTAGCCCTACTGATCACCCGCCAGAAAGTGACTGTGTAACGGGAGCTATTGAGCTACTTTTCAACAGTAATTGCAATTTTTTTGTATTCTGGCATAGTCCACTAATTACTAGACGTTTCTGTCGATTCCTTTTTACTTACAATTTAAGCGTTTATATCGATTAACGAGTTTTATTTTACAAAAAAAAACATTAATTTGAAGTCTCAATCGTTGATTAAACGAGATAAAAATTAAAATGTGCGTAGTAATTTCCTTGGTATTTTTAGTGAGGCAACATCGATTGTTAGTCATTGAACGAATGAATGCCATTACTGTCATTCCACTGACACTCAACTGCCATTGCAACTAGATTTTATCAGAATAAGAAATATTAACGTAATTGCAATATTATGGAATTACCTTTATGGAACGACCTGTGGTGGCAAAAAAATAGCAGAATTGGGACTCTCCACTAAACGCATCGCTATACAATAAACATGGCAGCACTATTTTTCAAGCTGACATTAGTAGTTGTCTTTAGTAGTAATTTCAGTACATAGTACTAAAAAAATCGACCTCAAAAGTTTCTGGAATTACATCTGTTTGCCAAGTTTTATTGAAATCGGGGTTATCTCAGAAGTCCGAATGACATTTTTTCAGATATAACGTTTGCTCGAATTTTCGTAATCTCGAAAGAAATTTTAAAAGGAAAATGTTTTTTTCTTTTAAACCTAACTTAACCTAACCTAACCGAACCTACTAGTGTCTTTGCGATAAACATTCAAGATATCCTGAAAGAACAACTGTTTCGTTATAATTCGGTTTTCGATGTAATGAAAATTCGAACAAACGTTATTTCGAATAAAAGAAATTTTCGAGTTTGTGATAGGTCACCCACCCTTAGAGGTGGAATATTTTCTTCAAAAGTAAATGGGACTACTACTGAGGTCTTTCCACCAAAAAAAGAATCATCAAAATCGGTTAACAAATGAGTTAGCGCACAACATACAAATAAAACAATAAAAAAATAGTCAAATTGAGAATCTTCTTCTTCTTTGGAGTCGGTTAATAAATCAGATTATACCGCCGGCAACGCATTTGCAACGTTAAAGATCTCTAGTCTATGGGCAAACGTCTTATTATTGTTGTGTATTTAAAATAAGATTGGACCATAATATACTGGTAGTAGGTTCAGAATAACGTACAAAATAAAGGCAATTCGAATGCGCTATGAAAATATTTATTATTTGACATTCATAAAGCTATTTTCATTGATTTTAAGTGCACACAGTGTTGGCTAGTTTGTAAATAGACCCGTGCTGGGCAAGCGGTTTACAAAATAACTGACGGTTATAGATTAACGGTGCAGTTAAAGATCGGTTAACGATATGTTGATGTTGATGTATCCTGTTGTTATTTTTGAGAGGTGAGACAAAAGTATGGTACCTTATCACAGATAGGGTCACCCCGTCGGGTTTGTGACAAATCTTTTTAACCGACTTCAAAAAAGAATACTCTATGGCTTTTTTTTTGTATGTTACGCAATAACTCACAATAATTTGTGAAGAGATTTTGATTATTATTCTTTTGTTTAAAGAGGGTCCATCAGAAGTGGTCCCATTTAAATTTGAAGAAAATATTCCACCACTAAGAGGGGATGAATCCGATTTTGCGCACTTTCCGGTAACCGATTTCAATAAAACTTGGCAAATAAGAGGTAATCCTGCGAGTTTTTGAGGTCGGTTTTTTAGTACTTGTACTGAGATTATTTTATAAGCATTCGTCATCCGTATTTGAAGGCTTTTTTAGTGAAGGAATATAATTGGGTCCTACAATGAACTGAACTTATGTAAGTTGAAAGTAAAGGCATTTTAAAAGGTCATGGCTTTGACCGTAAAGTATTGGCTTAATTTTTAAAGAGCAAATCGTAAATTAATGTGTCCTGTTTTTGTCGTATAATGATCAGATTGTAGAGATATAATCTGATCCCATAAACAGATATCGGCCCTTACAACACGAATGGACGTTATTTAAAACATTGACGAACACAAATTATGTACAACGCAAATCGACGTGTGTTATTATTTTTCCCCCTAAAAATTGTAAGTTACATACAGTCGTTTATAAATGGGAATGGGAAATTTGTATTGCATTTTGTAGAATAATTGACTACCTACGTACTATGATGAACTAATTTCGGTCTTTAGACGTAAAAAAGTTCTCACGATCACCGAAGTGAAAATTGGTACTCAAGAGCGTTCAAAAACACAATCGCATCAGCTGCACCGCCTGCACCCCAGTTCAACGGCAGTCGATTCAAGTTTCGAATAATTCGAATTAGCTCGCCAGGAGCGGAAGCCGCGAGTCAGTCGACTGTAATTCGTCAAGCTTCGAAATTCGAACGCCTGTTCTTGACGCAATTTTATGGTTTTTTTAGAGATTTTAATTTCGTCTTTGACGCGTGAAATAAGTGAGTAACACAACAAGCTTTTTGTTAGGTATATAAATGTGCATCACGTCTTTTATATCCTACCTACTTAACTTATTCATTTCGGTATGCTGTGTGACTGATTTCCATTATTATTTCCCGTTCTAATAACGCGTATCGAATTTTTTACAAAACAATTTAAAATTGATTTGTGTAACTTATATTGAAATGTAATTGAAACCAATAGATTAGAGAACTAATGTATGGAATATTGAATTGTCAAATTATCTAACGACAAATATACCTAACATTCACGTAATTACGTAAACCTAAAATTATACACGAAAAAGGTGAACAATTAAAGATTATTCTCTGTAAACTAAATCGATCGAAAAACAAAATGGCCTGCATTGTTCGGCGCAAAAATGGGACGATTTTAAAAGGTATTGGTGCTGTAATGATTACTGCTTCTTCGGTGTTTTAGGTACTATAGTCATCAACGGAAGGTTGACAATAGAACGTTCATGTTACCTTTGATGGTCACGGCGACGAAAACTAGCTGGCACTCGAGAAAAAGATGCGCGGTTTTTTAAAGAAGAAAAAATTAAACATGGCGGTCGTTTGCACAGCTGTCTATGGTTAATGCAAAGATTTGTTATCGGCAATATTGAGTGCTATTCGAGTTTCGTTTTATTATGTATCCGGTGTTGATTGATTGTTTTTTCAGCTGTATTGCGAGGGAACACGACTTTATCGTATTTCGATACCTCCCTATAACGTAAGTACTCAATTTAAGTTAACTGAGTACACAACTGTGGGTGTAAAGATAATGAAAAAAATAAATTAATAATGACGTTATTGAAGAACTTTATTACAAAATATTAGTGAGTTGTAGAGATAAATTTGTACCTACTTACTTAGAATAATAACGCATAGAATGATAGTTTCATATCAAACGAACTGTCACAAGTGAGGCAAAAACCAAATTCATGTAGGCGTAAGCAACTTGTAACTACGCTCGTCGGCACGCACACAAATATACAAATAATGATGCCATGGAATAACATTTCCCTCAAAAGTGGGGAAATTGTATCTTGCTTAACTCATCATTAAGTTAAAGGTGCCTACAGATTTGCCCGACATTGTCGATCAGGTGCCTACAGATGTGCTCGATTTTGTCGATCGTTACAGTCGATCGACAATGTCGATCAGGTGCCTACAGATATGCTCGGTTTTGTCGATGAAAAACGAATATAGCACTTATTTGTAAATCCAAGATGGCGGACACGATTTTTCAAAATATGCTATATGGGTATCCTTTTCGAGGTATTTGGGGATGCTCATTACGAATATGGCACTCATTTC
>NW_020653852.1:15761528-15763997 GCF_003589595.1 Hyposmocoma kahamanoa | reverse complement strand
TGGCGGACACGAGTTTTCAAATAAATGCAATATGGGTATCATTTTCGAGGTACTTGGGGGTGCTCATTACGAATATGGCACTCATTTCTAAATCCAAGATGGCGGGCATGATTTTTTCAAAAAAATGCTATGTGGGTATCATTTTCGAGGTATTTGGGGATGCTCAATGTGAATATGGCACTATTTGTAAATCCAAGATGGCGGGGACGATTTTTCAAATAATGGCAAGTTGGGTATCGTTTTCGAGGTATTTGGGGGTGCTCATTACGAATATTGCTTTTGTTTGAACTGTCGTGTTTGCCATCTTGGATTTAAAAATGAGTGCCATATTTGTACTGAACATTCCCAAACATCTCGGAAACGATACCCAACTTGCCATTAATCGAAAAATCGCGCCCGCCTTCTTGGATTTAGAAATAAGTGCCATCTTCGAAACCTAAAACCGAAAATGCCATAAGCAAACATTAAAGAAAATAACTGTTAAAATAGATTAAAAAATCGCTTAAGAATGCTCCCCTTTTAAGAAAATAAAATATTTCAATATAAAATATTTCGCTTGGGTTACGAAAAGAAAGACATATAATAAGATATCAAAGTTGTACTGGTGGTGCCGACACTATAGTAGAAACAAATATATACTGTAAATTTGTTGCAATATGTGCTCCAATTCAAATAAAATTAAAGTAAATAATTATTCAATAAAGCATGAACGCAGAGCCGTTAAAAGTATTATAAAATAATTAAGTGTCCCAATCACTTACAGGAGTTAACGAAAACATTTAATGTTTATTCAAGTAAATATTAGTTCAAGATGCGCAAATAAATCAAAATTACAGGCACCACTGAAATTTATGTAATATAAATTATTTTGATACAGAATAGCAAAATGGGGAGAAAAAAAATTCGTTACTTTGCAACACTTTCGTATCTTGTTGCCGCGAAATTATTTTTCTGTTTTAGTGAATAATTACATAAAAATATGAGTTGAAACGCATTACTTACTTGTGGAATGTGATGTTAGTGTCTATTTTATGTTTGTCTGTTCTATTTTTACACCCATTTACCGCACATTTCGTGATTTTTAGCAAAAAATTTTGGAGCTGTTCGCGGTGCAATTTGACCTTAAGCACTAACAGCCCGCGCGCTCCTGGGAGCCCGTTAGGAAGCCTTTAACTTGCCTCACTTAGCGTGCGCGGGCTAGGTTTCTATGCGTTATTATTCTAAGCCTACTTATATTATTTTATTAATAATAATAACGCACACACTCATAGCCCCGCACTAGGGAAACCCTAAATCGCGGGTGTCATGGACACATATAGTAGACAATCACAAATTACACCTACTTATGAGAGAAATAAATGTAGGCCATACAAATATTTCTCCCGGCACAGGGGTCGAGCCCGGGACCTCTGCGTGGCAGTCCAACATGGTAACCGTTAGGCCACAGACTCAGTTAAAATTGTTATATTGTTTCTTAACATAATGTCCGCAAGGAACAACTAGGTCGTCATGAAGTTGGATAAAATTTTGTAGTTTCTCGTTCTATTTTTAAACAAGTTCAGTAGGTACTGTTGTTGCGATAAGTGCTTGTTACTTGATAACACCTTCTTATTTACGTCACACGCCGTTAATTTTTTTATACTTAAAATATTTCCAAATAACGTTCCTACTTTTGTTCTTAGTATACAATCAAGTCCAGCAGATACTTGGAAGCAGTAAAAGTGGCGACTTCCAGTTTGTCTGGTTCCCTATCAGGTCGGCTAGTTGTATGAAACTTGCCAGTCGCCGCCGGTTTGCCCGATTTATGAGCTGGTTTGTCGAATATTGGCTTGAATATTTAGTCTCGGAGCAGGTAATCGTTTTTTTAACTGTTAAAATATTTGGTGGTCAGATGTTAAAACTGTAATTTGAGGTTACGTGGGCGTATTATTTATGAATAATTAATTGAAATCGTTTTTTGCATAAAATATTTTGTAATAAAATCCAGTAGAAATCAAGTAAAAAAAAAGGTCTTTTTATTATTGACCAACTTTCAGAAAATAGAAATCGGAATTTTTTTATAAGAACTGGTAAAATACAGGTGTTGCGTGCAATTTGATTCACATTTCTTAACCAGGTAAGGTTAAGAAATTTGAAAATTAAGAAAAAATTAAGAAAGAAAAAAGTACAACGTCGTAAAATTTGTCTTTTATTAATAAGTTCATTATTGGCGAACAAAACTAAATACACAACATTAAAATACACGTATACAAAATTAAACAAGGTACCTATATCATATATCATTCTGTATTTAATAATCTGTTCAAACATAAGACAAAATTAGGTGGGAAATGATCAACTCTTTAAATACGCTCTACTTTGTCTATTGTTAATTTTAGATATTTTTATTTGTTTTGTTTTTAATTTTGTAAACAGTTCTTGAGTCTGTTAAGCTCTTAATGTTCATTTTGTAAATTTGGACATTCGTTA